>NW_021604635.1:6669944-6786742 GCF_004785775.1 Grammomys surdaster | reverse complement strand
GGCAGAGGCAGAGGCAGAGGCAGAGGCAGAGGCAGAGGCAGAGGCAGGAGGCAGAGGCAGAGGCAGAGGCAGAGAGGCGAAGCAGAGGCAGGTGGCTCCTGAGCTTGAGATCAGAGTGAGCAAGACTGAGACCTACCAAAACCCTGTCTGTCATAGTTTGGGTTTTACTACTGTGAACAGACACTGTGATCATGGCAACTCTTATAAAACATGACATTTAATTGGACCTTGCTTACAAGGTCAGAGGTTCAGTCTATTATCATTATGACAGGAAACATGGCAGTGTCCAGTCAGGCATGGCACTGGAGGAGCTAAGAGTTCTAACTCTTGTGAGGGTAGCTAGAAGAAGACTGACTTCCAGGAAGTTAGGAGGAAACCCATCCTCACAAGTGATACACTTCTTCCAACAAAGCTACACCTACTCCAACAAGGCTTCACCTCCTAATAGTGCCAACCAGATTCAAACCACCACACTGTCCAAAAAAACAAAAACAAAACAAAGAAGGGGAAATCCAGATTTTTTTTCACATTCCACTGAATCTGGAAACAGAGTTGTACTAAAAGTTGGACCAACCCCCTCCCAGTGCTTTACTTTTTCCAGCTAGGCCCCACCTCCTAAGATCTCACAAGCATGCAAAGGGAGCCATCAACTGGGGGCCAAGCATTAAAGCACATAACCCTGTGGGGCTTGTTTCACATCCAAATCATAATGACAGCTGCCCTCACTTAGTAGATGACATTGAGCTAGATAGTACCTTCCTAGAGAATCCATGGGAATTGTACCTAAGGCTGCTTCTCCTTACATAAGAGTCAAATTAATTTACTTAAGATCAAAGTGGACTTGAAAATTTCTCCAGAAACACTCTGTGCAACTTTTTATCTGATACTTTTACATTCATTAAGATGAAGGAAAAGTATTGTTTAGTGGTGTTGTTTGTTTGTTTGTTTGTTTGTTTGAAGGGCATAGTGGCAAGTGAATAACACCATTTGTCTTTGGGATAATTAGACCAAATTTTCAACATTTGCTGATACTTGTGATGCAAATGTTCCCATCATAGTTTCAAGTTACCACCCTGTAGTCTCTGCCTTCAGAGCTTCAAGTAATAGTATAATGGAGTACAACAAAATTATACTTCTGTCATACTTCAGAGCAGTTGTGAGCAGCCTTGAAGTGTAGATAACAGTAACATGTGGTAAATTTATTAGTGATGTTATTATATTTACTATGGTGTATTTAATTATGAGTATGTTAATAATTTATGTGTTTAACAACTAGCTCTTAAAATTACTATTTATCCCCTGGGTTTTAAGAGCTGGTTACAAGTCAGTACTGATTGCCACCTATTGTCTTCAAGATGTTATGATCAACATTTTACAAATATTATTTTGTCATTATTAAATAGTTGTAACATTATTAACCATTACCATTGTTGTTGTTTTAAATTAAACTTAGGATCACAAAGACATAGTTTTATAATAGTCTATACTTCACCCTTCTGAGAATTATTATTTTACAGATGAATTTGAAAAAAAAAATCTCAAAAGGACTAAATAACTTGTTGGAATCATATAGCTAAATTATCATATTTTATTACAGCATGCTGGTATATATTAGCAGAAATGTTGCTATAAACTGTTCTATTCTTTATCAGAGGAAATGAACTGTGTTTCAAAAAAAGCTAGTATTCTCTGAAGTCAGAAAGTTTGTAAAAGTCCTTGCATCCTTGGGTTTATTAGAACTGAAGTGGTTTATTATGGAAGTCAAGTAAGATGCATCAATAAGCAAGGATTACAAAGTGCTGGTTACACCACAGTGAGTCTTCTGCCCAGGACACTGGAGGTCATGCCACACAGTTCTCTTACATTCCTTTCCTTCTTTAAATTCCATCAAGAAAAAGAATGAAACAAACAAAGAAAGGGAAAGAAAAAGCCAAGGAATCTGTCATATAATATTTCAACTACTGTATTTAACCAATCTATAATATTCATACTTTCTACTGTAACTTGGTAAGTCAGAGTTACTGTTTCTTCTTTCAATAAAGCATGGCATTTTCCACCCAATAAAACTTTCTACAGAATTAGAACAGAGAGTATTCAGTGCGATAACAAAATGTGCATGACTGTGTGTGTGAATGTAAGTGTGTGTGTTTGTGTGTGAATGTGTATGTGTGTGATTGTGAGTGTGAATGTAAGTGTGTGTGTGAGAGTGTGTGTGTGAGTGTGTGTGTGTGAATGTGTATATGTGTGACTGTGTGTGTGAATGTAAGTGTGTGTGTGTGTGTGAATGTGTATGTGTGTGACTGTGTGTGTGAATGTAAGTGTGTGTGTGTGAATGTGTATGTGTGTGACTGTGAGTGTGAATGTAAGTGTGTGTGTGAGAGTGTGTGTGTGAGAGTGTGTGTGTGAGTGTGTGTGTGTGAATGTATATATGTGTGACTGTGAGTGTGAATGTAAGTGTGTGTGTGTGTGAGTGTGTGTGTGAGTGTGTGTGTGTGTGAGTGTGTGTGTCCAGATGTATTCACACATGCATGCAGAAATCAGATGTGGTATTCTTTGTGCAGTATCTACCTACTTGTTATCTTTTGAGGGGAGTGATGCATTCTCCCCAGGATACCACTGAATTGGCTGGTTTTGTGTCAAATTGACACAAGTTAGAGTCATCAGATAGGATGGACGCTCAGTTAAGGAAATACCTCCATAGATCCCTCTGTAATACATTTTCTCAATGAGTGACCAATGGTGGAGGGCCTAGCTCAATGTGGGTGGTGCCATCCCTCTGCTGGTGGTCCTGAGTTCTACAAGAAAGCAGGCTAAGCAAACCATGGGGAGTAAGCCAGTAAGCAGCACCCCTCTTTGGCTTCTGCATTAGCTCCTGCCTCCCCTTCATGTTTGAGTTTCTATCTCAACTTCCTCCAATACTGAACACCAATATAGAAGTGTAAGCTAAATAAACCCTTTTCTCCTCAACTTGCTTTTTGATCATGGTATTTTGTCACAGCAATAGAAACGCTGACTAAGACAACCACCATATTACATTTTCTTTTTTAAGCAAAGTTTTTCTCTGGGACCTGGAGCTTACTAATTAGACTACATGGGCCAGACAATGAGCCCCAGTGATCCATCTGCCTTCACCTCCTTAGCTCTAAGATTACATGCCCTTGTCACCACTCCTGAACTGTTTATGTGGGTACTAAAGATTAAGCTCAGGTGTCGTGTCTGTACACAATCATTGTATTGACTGAACCATATCCCCAGCCCCATTTTTTAATTAATAATTATTTTCCCCAAAATATGGACAACACATGAATAAATACATTTTATAATTCAAGTATTGTGGATACTTACTGGATAATACTTAAACCTTTACATCATCTTCTCAAGAACTTAACGGCCATTGTCTGCAACCCTGAGTGATCAACCCTACAAGAAGATGCTAAAACTGACTCCTGTCTTCTACGGTGAGCAACAGTGGGGTTTTGTTTGTTTGTTTGTTTGTTTGTTTGTTGTTTTTAAGAGTATTGACACTGCTACGTGTTGTGTGACTTTTCCTGGGAAGATATAAACAAAAGTCTTCTCATCACAGATAAGGTACCATAAGAAATGGCTCCACCCAAGTTTAACTTGGTGAGCCAATCAGTTTCTTGGGGGTTACTTACATGGGTATGAATGACTCAAAGGCAGGTGCTTCCCTGAAAGGCACGGTTAGCAATTATGACTCATAAGAGATGCATCTATAGTTCTCCCTGAGCATTGAAAACAGCCCCCTGTCTCCTAACACTGTTTGCTGCATGTGAGCCTTGGGAAGGGACCTCCTGGCTTCTGTAACCTTCAGAGCAGCCTGAGATTTAGTCTTCTTCTTCCCTCCAGGAAAGATCATTTCAATTCAGAAGAAATAGCTACATAAAACAAGGAAAAATTACTTCCTCAATCAGGTTGGTTAAATTATTCTCATATGCCTTTTCATAAAGTAATTTGTGGTATGGGAAAGAATGGAATCCATTACTTTTAATTACAACATCAATTCTGGACGTTATGTTTCCATCTGTGTTTGCTGTGGGGACTCTAGAGGAAGATGTAAAGAATGATAGACCCCGCATCTACAACTCTGAACTGGTAGTGACTCTGGTTCTGCTTCTGCGACCCAAGTACCAGTTATTCTCACCTGTTATCTTGTGGAGTGTCTCATTTCCTCCCTTTCTGTTCTGTGCCCAGTAAGGGATTTGAGAGGAGAACAGAAAGGAACTTGGACATGTGCCTTTGATCTCTGTGCCCTACACATCGTAGGCGCTGAGGGGATATATAGTGACTAAAGGGGTAGAAAAGGCACACTTGGCAAAACCTAGAGGTCTCTTTTTCTACATTTGTTCACCCAGCAGGTAGAAAGGAGAGTCTTGTGTATGTGAGTAGCTTATATGAACATGTGAGAGTGGCTGCATATTCTTATGCATATGTAGAAGCCAGAGGAAGGTATAGACTGTCCTGGTCCATCACTCTTTGTCTTATTTTCTTGAGATAGGGCCTCTCACTGGGTCTGGAACTTGACTAGGAGACAGCAAGCCCAAGACATCCTCCTGTCTCTGCCCTCTACATCACTGGAGTTACAGGTACACTTCAGGCCATGGCTGGTTTTTTACATGGGTGCTGAGGATTTGAAGTCAGGTACTCAATTCACAGCAAGTGCTCTTGCATATTGAGCCATCACCCAAGCCTTGTTCTGTATCTATGTTATTCACTACACACTATGCTATAGAATAGTTTGGTGAAGTTTTTGTTTGCTTGCTTGGTTCATTTTGGTTTTTGTCATTGAAATAGAAGCAGTCTGGAGTGAGGAGAAATATACAGTAAAAAAATCGTGTTGAGTCAAGACTATCTAAACACACTGTTTATCTTGTTTTCATTCATTCAGAAACTAGGAGGTTAAATAGTTTAATATAGGACAAATGTGGTGGCACATGCCTATTCTCACAACACAGGAACACTGAGGTAGAAGGATGGGCATAAGTTTGGGGCCAAGTAGGAATACATGGCAAGACTCTCAGATGTGTGTGTGTGTGTGTGTGTGTGTGTGTGTGTGTGTGTGTACACAGACAGATAGCAAACCAGTTTGGATATGATCAGACAGAACTGACTTATGCTGACATCATTGGTGATGTTGAAAGGGGGCAAAGGTTTCTGAATATCAAAATCAATAGGAAAAGGATAATGGACAGTGGGAAGGGACATTCCATTTTACTTAGTATATTTATTTTGTTTAAGAGAATTATAGAAAGTCTATTCACAGATGTTCTCTGTTCTCTAAGTTCCCCTAGCAGACCCAATCCTTCAGGCTCGTCCCAGCTGTAGCCTCCCTTCTCCTCTGTCAAAGATTCCTGTGGATCCCACAGAGTACCCTCTTTTCTAACCTCCCAGAAATCAGTACCTAGACCTATAGTGACCTGAAACTCAGATGCCTAGATGCCAGCATGAAAACACAAAAAAAGCCAGCACAATAGATCTCCACTAGAGCCCAGCTAGCCTACTACAGCAGGCCCTGAATATTCCAACATTGTTGAACTGTTGGGATAATCTCCTTGTGCACTTTGTAAAGGTTGTCTTACTATTATTCAAGTGCTGGTTTCTGTACTGTCAGAGAATAGAGTATAGGCTGGACTTTGGTATTGTTATTTTTGCAACACTTGTCTCAGTGTTTTGTAAAGATTTCCATCAACTTCTGATTAGTTTAATCAAAATACCAAGGCAGGAGAGGAAAACCTGGACGGAGATAGGAACTCTGAAAATAAAATCTAGGGGACAGATGATTCTCCAGCCAGGCACAGAAGAAGTTGGATGTATAAAACTGAGGAGAGGCAACTGGACATGTGGCAGAATGTAGATTAGTATACACTGATTAAGTTATAGTACCTAGTTGGGGAAAAAAACATAAGCTATAAGGCCTAAGCATTCATAATTAATAAAACGTCTCTGTGTCACTACTTGAGTATCTGGTGAGTTGAGATAGTCTGGTGATATGAACACAAGGAAAACACCCTAAAATTCCCTATATGAAGCTGATAGAGGTTCTTAAAGAGGGATGAATTAATCTCTTTAAAATTTTTTGGGAAAATATAAACAATCAATTAGAAGAAAAAAATAAAACCCTTTTAAAAAGCCAAGAAAAAATGAACAGTTAAAATAAATGAATAAAACTGTTTAAAACCTGAAAATGAAAATAGAAGCAATAAATAAAACACAAACAGAGACAATTCTAGAAATGAAAAATTAGGAATGTGAACAAGAACTACAAAGGCAAGTATCAATAACAGAAAACAAGACACAGAAGAGGTACTCTCAGGCATAAAAGAAATTGATATGTGAGTCAAAGAAAATCTTAAATATAAAAAATTACTGACACAAAAGTTTCAGGAAATCTGGGACACTGTGAAAAGACTTAAGAATAATAGGAATAGAAGGAGAAGAATTCCAGTTCATAGACCCAAAAAATATTTTCAACAAAATCTTAGAGGAAATTTTTCCTAATATGAAAAAGTATATTCCTACAAAGATACAAGAAGCATACAGAATACCCAATAGATTGGATTAGAAAAGAAAATCTGCTTATCACATAATAATCAAAACCCTAAATATCCAGAACAAAGAATATTAAAAGCTGTAAGAGAAGAAAGGTCAAGTAACATATAAAGCAGACATATTAGAATTACAGTGAATTTCTCAATGGAGACTCTAAAAGCCAAAAGGGCCTGGACAGATTACTTGCAGATGCTAAAAAAGCCACAAATGTCAGTACAGACTACTATACCCAACAAACATTCAATAGGATGCACCCAAGAAACATACCTCAACATCAAGGATAGATACTACCCCAGGGTAAAAATTTATAAAAAGATATTCCAAGCAAATGGATCTAAAAAATAAGCTGGTCTTAACATTTTAACATCTAAAAAATAAATAAACTTCAAATCAAAACCAATCAAAGAGATGGAGAAGGACACTTCATACCCATCAAAAGACAAATCCACCAAGATGAAACTTCTATTCTTAACATACATGCCCCAAACATGAGGGTACCTACTTTTTGCAAAAGAAACACTACTATAGCTTAAATCACATTTTGACTTTCACACACTGACAGTGGGATACTTCAATACCCTAATCTTACCAATGGACAGATTACTCAACCAAAAACTAAACAGAGAAATACTGGAGCTAACATACATTATGAATCAAATGAATCTAACAGATATTTACAGAGATGGTCACGAAACACAAAAGAATACATTGTCTTCTGAGAACCTCATGGAACTTTCTCCAAAACTGAGCATAAGCTCTGTCGTAAAGCAAGTCTCAACTGATACAAAAAATTGAATAACTCCCTGCATCCTGTCAGACCACCATGAATTAAGGCTGGATGTCACCAACAAAAACAACAGAAAACTTACAAACTCGTGGAAATTGTAAAGGTCTCTACTGAATAAAAAATAAGTCAGGATGGAGTTAAAGAAAGAAATTAAAGACATATTAAAATTCAATGTAAATGAATACTACACACCATACCTAAACTTATGGGATAAAATGAAAACAGTGCTAAAAAAAAAAAAACTCTTTGTACTAAGTGCCAACATAAAACAAATTAGGAGAGATCTCATCTTAGAACTTTAACATCATACCTGAAAACTCTAGAACAAAAAGAAGTAACCATACCCAAGAGGCGTAGGTAGATAGCAAGGAATAATAAAACTGAAGGCTGAAGTCAGTGAAATAGAAACAAAGAATCAATGAAGCAGAGTTGGTTTTTTGAGACAATCAGCAAGAAAAGTAAACCCTTATCCAAACTAAAGAAAAGATAGTAAGAGAATCATCATAAGGTAACCCAGATCCAGAAAGACAAATATAATATGTTCTCACTTATAAGTGGATATTAGCTGCTAGATAAATAATCATTCACCCACAGATCCAAAGAGGCTACATAACAAGAAGGGCTCGAGGGAGTGACACACAGATCTCTCTGGGAGGAGAAAACTGAATAGATTTTGTGAGTGAACTGGGGCAGGTAGGGACAAAAACAGGAGGGGCTAGGAGCAGATGAAGAGAGTACTGGAAGAGATGTGTTCAACTGGGAGGCATTTGGAAGGTGATGTGGGAACTTAGTGCAGTGGAAACTTCCTGGAATTCATGAGAGTGACTCTAGCAAAGACTCCTAGTAATCTCTTACTATGGGAGATACGAAGTCTGAGACTGCCATCTTCTGTAAACAGTAGAAGCTCCCGGTGTCCTAACTGGGTTGGATTTGGTTGAGTTGTTGGCCGAGAGGGTCCAGTAGAGATCCCCCAAACAACCTATGCTGAAGCTAAGACAGAGTTGCTCTCAGCAAACTGACAATGTAGCCCCATTTCTGAGGAACCCCACAGCTCATTAACTTGGGGAGGTTGAGCTGGTGCCTATACAGAGCCGTCATCCCCATGATCTAGTCTCTTTGATGTGGAAGGGTACTCTGCAGATTACTGAAAGAGAAACATGCACACCAACCCATCCACAAAACGTTTGATATAAAATCTGTTCAATCTATTATAAGATATGCTGGGGCAATGGTGGCACAGAACTTGTGTGAGTGACCAACCAATGTCTGATTCAACGTGAGGCCCACTCTATGACAGGAACCCCATGCCCAACATTGCTTAGATGTCCAGGACCTAGAGATTGGATAGCCCAGAAATCTAAGGTAGAACCAAACAGTACAGATCAAAAACAAACAAACAAAAAAAACCAATGAACTGATTCCTACCCCTATTCTGTTTTGCCATGTTTGGTTGTTGTCTCTTGGAGGCCTGGTCTTTTCTGAAGGAAGATGGAGGAAGAGTGGATCTAGTAGGGACGAGAGGTGTCAGGAGCTAGGAGAAGTACAGGGAGGGAAACTACGGTAGGGATGTATTATATAAGAGAAGGATCATTTTTCAACAAAAATAGTGATAAATAAGTAAATGGGTTTTAGAGGCATATGTGGCACTTTAAAGGTAAGCGTAGAAATGTCACTCAAGAAACCTCCTCCATACTCCTGAGGAGACAGGATTGGCTACCGTAATCATTCTTATAATTTCCTTATGTATTTGTTAATGCCGGTAATAATCGTTTAGAACAACATTCGTCTCACTAATGCCGGCTAAGTGCTTCTGTAACTAGCACTGTTGCAAAGCATTCATCTATTACTCACACTAAGCCCAAGAAATAGGTATTTCCGTTGCTAACATTATAGTAAAATGAAGTATGATTAGAATTATAATATACCCAATACGTCCAGCCTATTTTGAGGATAATTCTCGATTCCTTAGTCTTATGATCAAGACATTCAATGGTTTTGCCTAGAAACAAATGTTTACAAAATGGAGTCTTATTTCTAAGTGATGGTGATCCTGCAAGGATCTGAGGAGTCTTCTACCTCCTCAGCTGCAGGCTGCACTCTCACCAGTATTCCTCCCTGTCGGGCCTTCTCCCTTGTCCTTTGCTCTCTTGTCACTGCACCATCCCTATTGGGCAATATCACTGTGTGTCTGCTCTTTCATGGTGGCAGCTCTGACTATTCCCACCCAGTGACCTCACACTGACCTCTTGCTCAGAAATACGATTAACTTCTCTCCATGTATGTTTATGTGTATTGTCATTTAAACATCTATATTAAATTTCTTCTCCTCCATCTAGAGCTCAGACTTGGTATAAATCTTGTTTTTATTGCACATCCACAGTACCTGGCACAGTTTGGACTTCATAGTTACCCTCAAGGCTTTTTTGTGTTACATTAACATTTTCTATGGTTTTCGAAGAGTTTATTCACGTCATCAGCACATGTGACCTTCTCTTTAAGAAAAGATCATATATACATTCACCTGATAAATAGTCATTCAGCTACAGGTTGTATCCATTCTGGCAGAAATAATTGATGAGGCTCATCTATTAATCAGAATGCTTGTGTCCCAAGTCCGTGTGTTTAGTGTATCCTCATATTTCATTTTTCATTGTGTGCATCTATTTATTTTGTTTGCATAGACATGGACATTCACATGCTACAATGCACATGTGAACACCAGAGAACAATGTACAGAGGTCGGCTCTCCTCCCTCGTGAGTCCACAGCATCAGACTGCAGTCATCACACTTGGAGGCAAATGCCTTTCCTTACCTGCTGAGCTCTCTCACTCACCCGTGGCTTCATATTTCAGAAATAGACATAGAATATTAAGAAAACTTTCCTAAATAAATTGAGAAAACTTATAATTAAGGAAGGAAATGGGAAATTTAAATAATTTTTCTTTTATTAATGGGCAAAACTGAATGCTAGGCAGCTGGAAATGCAGTGCCACAGTCTACTGCTGTTGTCCTTAGTAACTCCAAAGGTCTTCAAAGACAGCAAGCTACAAACATTTAAACAAAGGGGGAAAATCTATAAACAGCAGGTGAATTTAAAGTTTGGAGAATCTTGGGCTAGTCATTCACAACTTTTCGGATGTGTTTAAATAAGATAGAAATCAAGAAAACTAAATTGTTGTGAAAAATGTACCCAGAGCACACAGGGGAAACAGATGAACAGTAAGAGGGGATGCATTATCTGCCACTTAACTCCAGAATGGGGATGGACTGTAAGGCTAACGACGAGAGAAAAAAAAAAGAAACCATTTAACACAAAATGAAATAAACAAACAATGTAGGTGCTGCCGCTGTATTCTGTCTGATTTTGCTTTAAGCTGTTCTCTTGGGGCCAGAAGTGAATCTGCGCAGGAGGCACAGCCCCCGACTTGAGGCTGGGTTCTCAGAAAATAAGAGAAAGGAAGGCTGCCCGTGTCAGCATCCTTTTGACCTTGTTGTCACAAGTGATGTTACACCATTTTTAAAGTCCCAGTCAGACAAATTCTGGGCAGAGCTCTTAAGTACCTAGGTGACTTAATTGGAGGAACCAAGCAGGAGATGCAGAGAAATCCGTGAGAAAACGAAATGAGGACCAAAGAAAAAGGACAGTGGATGCTCTGTGTTCAAAAATTGTACACTGGATTAAAATCTTCCCTGTAAAAAGTATTAGGCTTTATTTTTGGAACTCGTCCAGAAATACAAATAGACAATGCTTTCCCTCATTATAGGGAGCTAGTCAGGCTGAAAAAAAACCTCAGCTGTTCTCACTCATGGAGTTAATAAGCAATGTCGATTGAAGATATTAGAGCGAGGACCCACAAAAAGGAAAAGTCAACATCGTAATTAGATTTCCACAAAGAACACGGGAGTATCTCACACTCAGGGAATAGACATAAAGGGCAGCACCTTAGAAATACAGGTGATGACCCCAAGCACACTAGGTCAGCACTAGTGTGAACACAGAAGGGACGAAGAGGTCATCACACTGGAATCTTACAAGGTTTGGACAACAATACCCTAGATGTGAAACTCTTACATACTGAGCAGCCGTTCTTATTAAATATAAATAATAACTGACAAGCTGCCTTTAAAATGTTCCAATATGACGGACAACATGATATTAAGAACTATAAAGAGTAAGGAAACGCAAGCCAACCTACAACTTGGTAAATAGAAACTATTTCTCAGCCGTGATGTTTTTTCTGAAGATATAAGCAGGCAAAAGAACTTATCTAGATGCTTCCACACAAAGATAAATATCTTGTCTTTCTTGTCACAAACCCACTCTACAAATGTAATCTTAGCATGGAATAGCATTTCCAGTGGTTGAGCCCACGGCCTCATCCGACTTAGGATGCACCCAGGCAACTGGCTTACCGAACTGTATTGACATTTCATTACAATGCCACAGGATTGTTCAAGGGCACAAATGATTTCTTAAGCAGTGTATCTTTGATGATCATGCTCTTTTATTTTCCAGACTCTGAAGCGGTATATGCCACTAAATATTTCACCACCTCCAAACATTTATTGAGACAAAACCAGCACACATAAAGAATAGGTAATAAAACAACAAAGCACTCTGGAGCGCATACAAAATGAATGGGAAGGACAATGAATACCTCTGAGAGGGGTAACAGTCGTCTGAAGAGATCCAGAAAAAATATTATGAACAATGAGGACATGAAGTGAATTTGTAAATGTCGGAGACCTAAATAAATGAGGAGCCCAGGGTGTGTGGAAGGGCCTAGAGATATCAGTTAACCTGGTTTCTCAGAATCAAATATAATACAAATTCCTATAGCAGGTGTGACAGGAAACAAAGGAAGGAAGCAAGTTAACAAAAGATGTCATTTCTTGAATGTCAGGTTTTAGTCTGTACTTTGTTCTGAAGGTAAATTGGCTGATGAAATTAAGCCTGCAATGCCAGATACTTAGGAAGCTGACACAAGAGGATAACCAGCTGAAGGCTATTGTGGACTCTAGAGTGAGTTCAAGGCCAGCCTGACCCACTTAATGATCAAGCCAATCTCAAAATAAAAGCAGGGGCTGAGGAATTGCTTTGGTCAGTAGAGGGCCTGCTGTGCAAGTATGAAGCAGAGTTCAGATCCCCAGTATCTATGTAAAAAGCTGAGCACAGCAGTACATGTTTATAGTTCTAGTTCTACAGTAGAGAGGAGCAGAGGCAGGCAAATTTGTAGAGCTCATTGTCTAATCTAGCCAAGCTAATGAGTTCTGGGTTCAATGAGAAACTCTCAAGAAACAAAGTGCAGGGAGTTTGGCGTGGTGGTGTCCCCTCTAATCCCAGAGGCAGAGGCAGGTGGGTCTCTGACACTGAGGCCAGAATAGAGGCTACACAGAGAAACCCTGTCTCAAAAAAACAAAATAATGTGGAGAATGAGCAAGAAATGCACTCAGCATCGAATGCTCTCCACACACAAGCACATGTGCACACACCCACATGAACTCAGGGATACATGAACACAAATAAAGATTAAATAGGGAATCAGGAGATGGCTCCATGGGTAAAGTGCTCGCTTCCAAGTCTGACTATGTAAATTTGGTCACCAGTACTTATGTGGTGAAAGAAGACAACTGATACCTGTAAATTTTCCTCTAACTCTCATAGACATGCTGTGGTATATATGCATGTGCACACACACACACACACACACACACACTAAATAAATAAATAAATAAGTAAATAAGAGAAAAATTTAAGTAAAATGTCATCTGGGATGTGATTTAGGGGTAAACTACTTAGCAACTTTTGTGAGCCCATAGGTTCAATCCCCAACATCATTTTTTAGAATTGTTTTTGAAGCTGATGGTTAAGAAAGATTAAGCAGATTGTCATAAACAAGCTGAATTCAAAGAACGAGGATGGAGAAACCACTAAGCAAACTATTCAGTAATCCAAAACAATCAAATTACATTTATTTACTGTCCCTAAAGAGATTCTTTGTCCTACCTACATGTTAGTGTCATTGTAAAAGAGTATTGCAGTTTTTCTCTTAACCCAGCTAGTTCCCAAATAATTGAGATTGAATTATTATATTTGTTTAACAACCTTTAAGGGCACAGCAACTGAGCAGTATTATTCTACTTTAATTCTCTAAACTAATCTGGCTACGTCGCAGTCAAAATCCCTGTGATACTTGCATTTCAGTAGTTATTTGACTCTCTGGGCTCCAGGTGTTTTCTTATGGTGTCTTCTGGACTCTCCCCTCAAGGCTAATCCCTCCCTCCCTCCCTCTCCCCACCCCCACTCCACTGGCTAAGAGGAAGTCAAGCTGTATTCTCTCCTGCTCAGTCATTGGCTTCTAAGTTTCTTTATTGACCAAGAAGGGAATAATTGAGGAGCACAACATTTAGACAGGAAATTCTCAGAATAAGGATTGCAGCCAATGGGAGCACAGGAATCAGCATTTGAATAATACTAGGATAATCTTTACATGATATACAATAGCATATGCCTAAACATACTTCTTGAAAAATTCAATTAAATTGTACACATTGAAAGTTTTAATATTTGGAATATGAAATATAACTAACTTAGTAGAGTGTTTGTCTAGCATCCAGGCATGAGGGTATAATTTGTAATCTAGAACTCAGGATCTGAAGGTAGGAAAATCAAAAGCTCAAGGTCAAAGCTCCTATAATGGCTTGTTGAGTAAAAGTGTTTGCCAAAAAGCATAACAACTTGAATTCCATGTTCAGGAGATACATAAAAAGCCAGATGTGGTGGCATACCTCTGTGATCCTGGCACTCTTATAACCAAACAAGAGGCAGAGACAGAAGAATCATGTAAACACTCATGGGTCAGCTAGCCTGAAATACACAGCCCAGCAGAAGCCATGAGAGAGGCCTGAAATACACAGCACAGCAGAAGCCATGAGAGAGGTCCTGCTCAGCAAAGTAGAGCTAAAGAACAAAAAGCTGTCCTGTGACATCCAAATACAGCAGACGGCCTGCACAGTGTCATACTGAGACACTCACGAAATCATAACAATAAGTACATGTTTTTAAGTTCAAGATCATCCTCAGCTATATAGTGATTTAAAAGTCAGTCTGGGCTATACAATAACCTTATCTCTAAAAACAGGGAAAAGGGGACATAGGTATTTCATGCTATAACCTGAACTTCTTTAGCAAGTTTTTCTTAAAACTTTCAGTCCTGGAACCCAGACACCCAATCTAGCATCTCCATCTACTTTCTAAAAGACATATGGGTCTGAACCAAAACTTACATTATTTTCTAATAAAATATTCCAACAAAAGACTCAGGGTGGAGGCCTTGTACCCAGCTAGTGGTGCTATTGAGAAATGATCAGGTCATGAGAAGGATAGTTCTGTCAGTAGATTAATCTATTTGACTCAGAATAATAGGGCCTAGCTAGTGAGTGTAGGCAACAAGAGATACGCCTGTACCTTATCCCCAGTCTCTGACCCTCCTGCCTTGCTCAATTTTGGCCATAATGAAGGAGACAGTTTTGTTCCATCCTGTATTTCCACCTTGATAGTTCAGCCCTCCCTCAACATCAGAGACAGATGGCCATGGACTGACAGCTCTGACAGGATGGAACAAAGTAAACTTCCTGCTTTAACTCCATTTCTTTCAGGCATTTTTGTCACAGCAATGAAAAAGCTATATATATATATTCCTAATACATATAGCAAATACTTTCACACAAAAGTATAGAGAAGTTGATGGCTCTAAAGCAGGGACCCCCTTCTGTGGCATTTTCTCCCGCCACATGAATTTGTAATTTTACAAGGTGGATATTTTAAAAAGTGAGATTTTTCTTCAGGGCACATTTTCTGTTGTAGAACATGAGGTTTTTCTTCAGTGGGTTCCTGACTAGTTCTCTATTAACTTGAAACCCCTTGGGACAGACTAAATAATGCTTTGTTAACTAAACTTGCTTAATGTTGGTGAAAAGGGAACACCAGCAGCTGAGAGACACTGGTTATTGAATAAACTGAGGAACTAAGCCAAGCAATATACTATAAGGATGTGCTGACATTAGAATGGAAACTTGCAATAGTTTTAAGATGGAGATGTGGTTATGCTTATTATCTACAGGGAGTGAAAAAATATAGTTACCAACAAAACTCATACAAATTAGATCTGATGAGGGAAAACCTCTTATCACTGAGACATGAATGTCTTCACAAAACAAACAAACAGCCCAGGTGATTTACTCTCAAAGACTGTCCCAGTTCGTGATTTCTCCAAAACATGCATGCAAATCAACTTCAAAAGAGCTACCCCAAATGGTCAATCACACAGAAACTTGACAGACAACACATAGACAGGACAGACAACAGTGAGACTGAATAATGCAGAAACTGGGCAAAGCATGCTACAGCTAGGTTTTTTTAAACTGACCATTTTTCCCCTAGTGCCCCAAACAGGAATTCTTCACACCAATTCAGCAGAAAGGAATTATATAAGAAAATTGTCATGACAATCCCTTAGGTTGGGGTGAACGGTTTTGGTCATTTGATGTGTTATGGCTGTTATCATCTAGCATGGTGAGTTGTTTTGTTTAATTATTGTATATTGATAGATATTTAAGGTTATTTTTGGTTAACTATTGTATATTGATAGAAATTTCAGGACCTTTAGGCTTAGATTTTTCAAAATCTACTTTTAATAAGAGTTCTTAAATGCTTGAACCTCCATTCTAGCCCACCACCCAGAGGTAGTGGAAAAGAAGGGTTAATAGAGCAAAGAAGAATGTAAACCTGTTTAGGAATAGTTCTTTGGAACAAATACAATCTGCCTTGTCAGAATATCAGCAGTTCAGTTCACACAAATCAGCAGCAGCTCAATCTACTCACAAAACACCACTCACAAAACACCACTCACAAATCAGCAACTGCAGTTCTGTCTAGAAGAAACCACAAGGCTCTGCCAATCAGCCCAAGTCTGCAGAAGCTGCCAGTATACTACAAGAAGTTATTTGGTGCATTTTTCTCTATGAAGTCATGGTAAACTATGACCAGCAAATGGCAAGACATACCAATACTATCCAGCAATGTGTACTGTCTGTTGGATTATATTTATATCCTTTCCAAACATCACATGTTCTCTCAAGTGTCCACTCTGGCAAACATCACATGCCCTTTTTCCAGGCTGTTTCAAGAAAAACACCACATATCTATTCTCAGCAAAAATATCCTTTCATAAGATGGTTTCCAGAAAAACATCCTATGATACAACTGAGTCTCTAAAGAAACCAGAAATTTTCACTTCACTGTTTTGCCCTCAGGTGCTTTTTCTACTTTAGAACATGAAGTTTTTCTTCAGTGGGTGTCCTGAGTAGTTTTATGTTAACTTGGCACAACTGATAGACATCTGAGAGGCAGCACCCTTGACTGAGAAAATTCCTCCATAAGATCAGGCTGTAGGCAGGTCTGTAGAACATTTTCTAAGTTGGTGATTGTTGGTAGAGGGCCTAGTCCATTGTGGGTATGCTCACCCTTGGGTTGGTGCACTTACATTCTATAAGAGAACAGGCTGAAAAGCCATAGAAAGCAAGCTATTTAGTGGAAATTCCTCCATGCCCTCTTCAACTCCTACCTTCATGTTCCTACCTTGTTGCCTTCAAGCTGACTTCTTACCCTGACTTCCTTAATCGATGAACTGTGATGTGGAAGTATAAGGCAAATAAACCCTCTATCTGCCATCTTGCTTTAGTCATAGTGTTTCATCACAGCAATAGCAATACTAACTAGAACAAGAATTGGTACCAGGAGTGGGGTGTTTCTGTAAAAGACCTGTCCATGTTGTTTTGGGAAAAATTGTAGATCCAAAAAGATTTTGGATCTTTGGGTTGGAAAACAAAATCACTGAATGTTCAAATCTTGGTGAACTGTTCTATGGAAGCTTGAAAAATATGAATGTTGAGAGCAATGCAGATGATGGCAACCTAGCTTGTGAAGTTTCAGAGGGAAGTTTGAAAGTCCTTTAATAACTCGATCGGGGCCATTTTCTATTTTGTGTTAAAAATATGTGGTTCTGGTGAGCTGGAGCTGATGAATCAGTTGTGATAAACAAGGTACCAGAACCACTAAAGTAAAATCTTTGGTTTGCTGGGACAGTGGATGCTGGTCAACTGGAGCTAAAGAATTTACTGTGACTAAGAAAAGCCTAACATCATTGAAGTGAAGTCATATGGGAAGTGTTTCTTCAAGGTCAGCACACAAAATCTGTGCTCTAGAGGTGGCCAAAGTTATACCTTGCATTAGCGACTAAACTTGGTTGTATAAGAGTCACACAAGTGGTACTGGTTTTGAAGGTATAAAGGGGGGGTCACAGAGCAGTTGAAGCTTGGCACGGTGTGCCAGTGCTAGAGTCCCTTAAGAGAGCCCAGGAGAGTCTATTGGTGAATGTTTCACCAAGACACTAGAGTATTTTGGAGATGCCAGTAGCATGAAAGGACCACTAAGAACAGCAGCAGAGGTGAAATGTAGCCAGCCAGTACCTAGAAGAGAAGCTGTGTATGCTGCAGTCACAGAAGTGACCAAGGGCCTTCAGACGCGCCCGGAAGATAATGAGTGGATCTAGATATTAGATACTGAGTTATGTACAGTTGGAGTTTTGTTTTGCTTTGATTTGATTGTGACTTACTTACTTCCCTCTTGAAGTACTTAATTTATTTTTTATTTATTTTTGATTTTATACTCACCCACAGTTGAGAGACATTGATTTCAAGAGACTTTGATTTTAAAAGATTATTTTAAAGAGATTAAATCTTTACATGTTTGAATTTTTAAAGACTGGGGGACTGTTTATAACATAATGCTGATATTAATTTGTGATCTTGGGGGAGGACAAGAAAGGAAATACTTAATAGTGATATGTTTGTGTGTTGAATTGACAAGGGGTCAATTGTGCTGACTAGTTTTATGTCAGTTTGACATAGGCAAGAGTCTTTTGAGAGAAGGTAACCTCAAATGAGAAAATGTTTCTATAAGATCTGGCTCTAGACAAGTCTGTAGGGCATTTTCTTAATCGATTATTTGTGTGGGAGGGATCAGTCCCTTGTGGGTGGTGGTCCTGAGTACTATAAAAATATGGGTTCGGCAAGGTATGGAAAACAAGCCAGTATGAGGCACTCTCCCATGTCCTCTGCCTCCAGATTCCTGCCCTGCTTGAGTTCCTGTCCTGACTTCCTTTATTGGTGGACTACATTATGGAAGTGTGAACTAAATAAACCCTTTACTCCTCAACTCACTGTTGGTTATGGTTTTTTATCAGAGCAATAGTATCTAATCCCAAGAAGGACAGTGCTAATCTTTTAAAAATTACAACTGCTCAGCTGCTTTCAAATCTGTCTCATCTGCAACTTTTAGTTGCTTGCTTCTTTCTACATAAAATGTGCATTTTGCATTGTTTCTGTCCCCCTAGTGGTGCCTCTTCCAACCAAGACAAGAACAGTGAGCAGTAGCCATGACAACCTGGATGCCATCCTGTCACAAAATTTCTTCTACCAGACAAATTAATCAATTACTTTTGAATTCAGCCTCATAGCATAGTATGTAGAAACTAACTAGAAGTTATTTTAGACATGTGTGGGGGATTTGGGGTTATATCCAGAGATGGGGCTGGGGAGTATGATCAATATGCATAAATTATTGAAAGGTGAGGAAAGTCTCAGGAATGAAACTGCAAATAGCAAGCAATGGTCAGGCTGAGGATGAGTTAAATACCCTCCAACATCTCTCAGGACATACGATAATCCTCTACAAAAGAGTTAACTAGAGTTAAATAGATTGCCAACGCTTCTAAAGAGCATTTTCTTACAAATGCTTTGCATTATCATTCCATATATGACTACTCTAGCCAAACCTCAACCAGCTTGCTATATCACTACCAATGCAAGTCCAAGGAAGGCCTGA
The DNA here is from genome assembly GCF_004785775.1 of Grammomys surdaster. Taxonomy (NCBI): domain Eukaryota; kingdom Metazoa; phylum Chordata; class Mammalia; order Rodentia; family Muridae; genus Grammomys; species Grammomys surdaster. Next base: position 6,767,440 of record NW_021604635.1, on the reverse strand, counting down.
CAGATGTTTCTGCAATAATCTTTTGGGTGGTACACAAAACCAAATTAGAAGATGAGGGCATAAGAGCCAGCAATCTGTTGTTAAAACCTTCCAGGTGACTGTACTGCATCCTGATGTCTGAAACCCAGTAAGCCTCTGTTTCTAAGTGTGGTCCGTTAGGCAATTTTAATGCCATCATTTCCTGCAGAGTTCCCTGCTAGAGAGGGTGCTGAGGAAAAAAAGAAGTTCTGGTGGCAGAAGAAAGGGGATCACAGGAAATTAAGAGTGATTCCACTAGGCTGGGCTCTAGGGGAATGAGTCTTGCCATGTGCTTATAAAATAATGATCCCCATATGACACTACAGCTTCTCAAAGGTGGGAACTATGTTTCACTAGGCAAGGAAAGATCTTTAGAGGACAAGAACCAATGGTGTGTGTGTGTGTGTGTGTGTGTGTGTGTGTGTGTGTGTGTGTGCATTCATGCATGCACATATACCCTCATCCATGTATTATATATAGAACAGATCTATTAAATTGGCATACAAATTGGCAGTTCAACAACAGTACTTGCAAGCATGTTGGAGAGGCAGAAATCCCAGCAACTTCTCATTTCATGATGCTGGATGCTTTGACCTCAACAGTCCCAATCTGGTATTGCAAGCCAGGGCGATGCCTGGGGAGCCACTTATATTGACCCCAAGCTGGAAAAAGAAGCTGAAGCCATTATCACTGAAGTACAGCAGCAGCAGCAACCTGTGATAGACACCCCAGCTCAGAAGGGGAAGCAAAGGCAGGCATGAGCTGGCTGCTTCCTCCTGGACCTTGTTATATCTAGGCTACCCACTGGAAGGTGCTACTGGCTTTGAGGTTGAGTCTTCCTTCTTTATTTAACCTTCACTGGAAATATCCAGATAGACACACTCAGAGGTATCAAAGGTGATCAATACCAACCACCACATGTACCTTATTCGTTTAGAATTTTTTGGTTCTGAATCCAGAACATATACTGTTGGTATTTAATGAATACAATTATAAAATAAAGATTGTTAACAAGTTCTTGTTGCATTGTTGGCAAATTAAACTTTTTCCTGTATATTTTCAAGGCCTAGAACATAGCCATTTTCTTAGCTTGATTCTGTGACATATAAGTCAGAAGCAATGCAACCAAGAAAATCCCTAAATGAATGTATTAAGCTAGAGTAATTAAGCATAGCGTGGTGGTACATGCCTTTAGACCTAGAACTTGGGAAGCAGAGGCACGTGGATCTCTATAAGTTCAAAGCCAGGCTAATCTACAAAGCAAGTTCTAGGACAGCCAGAGCTTTAACATGAGGAAACCATCTCTCAAAAACAAACAAAAAATACTATTCAGTAATTATTAATAATAATAATTTCTGTATGTATAGTCATCTGATCAGTTCTATCCTTACAACTATGCTGGATAATTTGGGTTACTTAAAGATTTATTTTAATTTTTAGTACCTGTGTGTGTAACAGGTATGTGTACACTCACATGGCTACCTTAGATGTCCCTATCTCGTAGCGATAAATAATAGACATCTGTGAGCTACTGCCATAAGTGCTGGAATATGAACTCTGGTCCTCATAGAACAAGCACTCTTAACCACTGAAGCATCCTGTAGCACCCCGCCTTGGTTATCTCAGGGCCAATATTATTCACTGGGGAAGGATTGTATGTTTGCCTTCTTCTGAGTTCTATGCTAAGGTCTAAAAAATAACATCTATATTTTATGGACCTCCAACTCAGAGTTACTTAGAGAAAAAGCCTTAGAACAAGTGTGCTTAGACATTGGAAGTAGTCTGGATGGAGTGTTAGGGCATTGGGAATACAGTTACAGATGAGAAAGGAGACTGGTAGTCCTCTAGACTTGGAAAGAGAAAATCCCAGCAAAGCCGTCTTAAAGAAGAAAGCTAAGAACATGCGGGTGTCTGACTGACCCCAGATCAGGTGGCCCTCATGAATGGCAAGAGCCAGAGCCAGAAACTGAGCCAATCTTGCTACCTTACCATGACCTTGTACTACCTATCTAAATTCCATAGACTTCCATGCTGCCCTAAGCTTGTTCATCTCTGCAGACAGCATGGATGATGCTAAAATGACCACCCAATTTCCAGGCAGACCTTCTCTACTGTCATTTTAATCCCATCTGAATGTTAAGGGATGCATCTCCCAGGCCAGTAGCTACCAGGTGCTATGAGGACAATTGTAAAGAACAACAACAAAAAAAAGCAAAAGGGACTATACTACAAGTCTTGGCTTTGGGGATGGATGCTGGGGTGGATGGAAATGAACCTTCCGTAGCCTCTTTCTTTTATTTTATGTTTCTATATTTAGACCTTCAGGGGCTAACAAGCTAATCTGTGACTGTGTCTTCCTGCTTCTTGCTTCTCCCATTCTTGGGCAAGAATAAAAGTCACCACTCTTGAACCAAAGCTCAATGTTATTATTGACTTGACAACAGTGAAAGGAAAAAAAGATCCAGTTTGGATCCAATGTAGGTATCACTCTTGAGGTCAGATTGTAATTGTATGATACGGGTACTAAAATGCTACTGTGGAGGGGAAACCTTCACTCAAAAGATGGATTCTTAAAGCTGATGGCAAAGAGGAGAAAATGTCTGCCCTGCAGAGAATTTGCAACATGATGTTCTTAGCAAGGTAGCCAAATGAACAAGTCAAGAAAGCTGTGGCAGCATGGTTTGTCCTCAGATAACAAGCAAGCCGAAGAGGTAAGGACAACGAAGGCAGAGCTGGCAGCAGTCAAGTCAGCATGAGGTGCAAGAGACAAGAGACAAGAGACAAGGGCCTCCAAGCCTGATGACCTAAGGTAGATCCGCAGGATCAAGACCTGACTCCTGAAAGTTGTCGTCTGACCTCCACAGTAGGCAGTGGTATGCACACATGCTAATGTGCACACACACACACATTAATTCTTTAAAAATAAGAAGGGTAATGTAGGCAAAAGGAGGATTAAAGAGCCAGAAAAGAAGGGTGGTGATATCAAGGAAATGTTGGCATGAAAAGTACACTAATCAATTGAATTTTGCCAAGTTAACCAAGCAGTCTGAAAAGTGGACTCAAGTAGGAGAGGTGGCTATCAAAATGTTGAGAGACAGCCAGGCATAGTGGTTCACTGTATAATCTTAGCACTTGGGAGTCTAGGGCATAAGGATTGCAATAAATCCCAGTGGTTACAAAATGTGTCCCCAAAAGAACTAAAGCAAATGTTTGGAGGACTCTATCATGTTCATTTTACCAGTGGTGCTTCATGAGACATGTATGACACCGGAGGTGAAGGAACAGATCCCAAACAATGTGAGGAAGATCACAACCTTTAATATGCTTTTTTTTTTTCAGCATGAGACCGTTTATTAAATGGATGCCTTACAAGAAGGGTAAAAAGAGAAATGCCAAAGTTTTCCGCTCATAATGCACGCGGGGCCAGTTTTGGGGCCGCGCCTTCTGGCTTAGATCATGGCGTGGGAAGCGCTGGTGAGGGTTATGTCACCAATGATCCCCAGTTGGCTGATTTCCCTGAGGTTCTTCATCCGATGGTTGTACTGCAACAGGTGAGCATCGTTGACCGCGACCTTGAAGTGGTCAGCTTCAACCAGGACTTGTATTTTGAATGGTTTGCCGTTCTCAAAGGGGAAAACTGACTGTCTTTCTTCCCTTCCGCAGTTATTGTCCTGCTTTGTGTTACACACAATGACTCTTTTGTTGTTCTCATTGAAGGGGGGGGGGGTTAAAGTGGAAGGCGATGTCATTCCCTCTCTTGAAATTCAGAGTAAGACTGTTTGCGTTGGGTTTCACTGTGCCCATGATTGTGATCAGCATGCGAGGCATGACTCCTCCAGGCAAGGGCAGATCGTAGGGCACTGTCAGTGGTCCAGTGGGGGCACCATAGGGTCCAGCAGCAGGATAGGCCCCAGGCGCACTGGGGTAGGCCCCAGGACCCCCAGGTTCCCCTGGGAAGGCTCCAGGGGCAGTTGGGCCAGGATAAGCTCCAGGAGCAGTTGGGCCACCCGGGTAGGCACTAGGAGGAGCCTGTCCAGGATAAGCCCCTGGAGGAGCCCGTCCTGGTTAGGCCCCTGGAGGAGCCTGTCCTGGGTAGGCCCCTGGAGGAGCTTGTCCCGGGTAGGCCCCAGGATAGGAGGCCCCTGGGTAGCCCCCTGCCCCAGGCTGGTTCCCCCATGCACCCGGATATCCTTGAGGGTTTGGGTTTCCAGAGCCAGCTAAGGCATCATTAAGGGAAAAGCTGTCTGCCATTTTCCTGGTTAGTGCTCTGTGTGTTTCTCACCTTGTTAGTGCTCCTCCTGCTGCTCCGCTAGCTGTTAGAGCTGGGCGGTGGCTCGGCGGCTTCTAGTACACTTTTCCCTTTAATATGCTTTGATTATATCTTTAGTCAAAACCTAAGATTTGCCAGTATTGACATATACACACCGACACTCCTTTAAGAGCATACTTTATTCTGGGCTGAATATGAGTGACCACAATCCAGGACTGCAAATAGATCTAAGGTGACCTGAATGACATATCCTATCATGGGGAAGTCTTTTATGATCACAGAAAAGCATCTCTAACACTAACATATAAAGTGAGACTTAATTTCAGAACTATTAACTTGCTCCCGAGAGAACCACAAGTGGTATTATCAGAGATGGCTACCATATCACAGTGAAACCTATGGTATTTAGAACTCATATTTAGCAGTCTTAACTTTGGAGTTGGTGGGGCCTCAGTGATATGCCAAATTTAACAATATGTTTTAAAAGTTTGATCTAAAAGTTGAGTAGATATTCGGGTAGTTAAAGGTTGATGGATATCAAAGGCAACCAAAAAACAACCCACGATAGCTTTGGCTCTTATCCTATACCCTTCTATCTCTTCACAGTCACAATGTTTCACTCAGCCAACGTGGCAGTCTGCAGAGTGTTCGACACAGATAGGGCCACTTCAGAGAACTACAGTTCTCTGTAGCTTTTTATTGTGGTTCTATCTAAACTATGAATATATATTTCAGGCTGGAGATTCTAATCGATTTTTTTTAAACCTTATTTTTCTCCTCTCACACTAGCGTTTAACATGCAAATGAATTCGAGGACTGTCACTTTGTGTGCCAGAGGGCTGCAAGGTGTTTGTGCTGACGGAGGAGTGGAGAGAGTTCTCAGATGTTGAAATATGGTAATGGCATCCCTTATCCCACATGATTTACAGTGCATATGTCAGGAAGAAACACCCAGTTGGAACTGATAGCTGATATTAGCTAAGCTAAAGGAGTCCTCACAAAATGAACATGGGATTTTTAAAATAGTCTTGCAAAGAGAAATTAGGTTACCCAAGACATGAAACAAAGACAAAGTCAGTGACAAGGATTTTCTTCCCAATCCAAACTCTCCTTCAACCACTGAGTACATTAAAGGTGAAGATCTCATAGACCCAAAAGATGTTGGACCCAACTGTCTAAGTTATCCATAGCCTATACTAAATCTTGCCTGATGTATAAGAAGATAAACCATATCCGAATTGTATTTTGTTCTTTTACTTGTGTTAGTTCATGGTAGTATGAAAACGCCAGAGTTAACAAAATATATAAGCAATGAGAATGACAAAGTGTGTCCTGATTCTAACCATGAAGATAAACTGAGGAGTGTAGACATAGCTCAAGTGGCAGAGTGTTTGTCTAGCATGCACACGGTCCTGCGTTCCACCTCGGCACTGTCTAAGCCAGGTGTGGTAGCACACACCTGTGATCCAAGCACTTTCAAAGTGAAAGCAGGAAAATCAGAAGCTCACGGCCACCCTTGGCTACATAGTGAGTTTGAGGCCAGTCTGGGTTAAACAAAACTCAAAAGTTTGGGGTTTCGAGGTAGAGCACAAACCAAAATCAAACCCAAAACCTAGAGGCCAGCCAGTAGGAGGACTTGTTATGAGGCTGAACTCTCACAAAATTCTAAGCAAGGGAACATTCATTAAAGTGTCTAAAGCAAGTTAGTAGTCACCTGTAACTTTGATTTTTTTCAAACGCCTATCTTTAATAATGGTTCTTAAACACTTTATCTTCCCTTGTAGACAACTACCCACCAGAGGTAGTGGAAAAGAAGAGAAATGGGGGAAGTGGACCTAGTTAGAAAGGTTCTTGGTAGCAACTCCTGTCTGTGCTGTCTGGAAATCAACAGTTCAGTTCACAGGTTAGCAGCGGCTGCTCAATCCACTCGCAAACACTTCATGGATACACCAGCAGTCCAGTTCAGTAGAGTCAGAATAGCAAACACAAATTAGCAGCAATACCAGCCCTCAGCCTCAGCACGAGTCAGCAGGAAGGACCAGGAGGAATGCTAGGAGAGGTTCTCACCTGTGCCTCTCTCAGGGAATGGAAGATCATCAAAGATGCAAGGTAAGTGTTACACAGCTAGCTGTTGTGGGAAATGTTTAAAAAGAACGGCAAGTATTTCCCGAGCTATATCCAGCCAGCTACTCTCTGTCTGGATAGGCTGGCCAGCCTGTTCTTATCTCTTGGAGACTCTCTGACTCAGACCTCCAAAATCTCCACCCAGCTTGCTAAGTTCCCACTGGTGGGACGCTACCATGCCAGCCCCATGTTTCAAACCTCCCATGGCCTTTGTGGTGCACATCTGGCAGCTGGCTCTATAAGCAAGCCAAGGGCAGCCTCTGTCATTGTCCATCCAGTCCTATGTATACCCTGCAAAGATCATGTATCCTCCACGGGTCTTGCCTCAGCACAAGTATATGTCTCCACTGACATCACTCTGCCAATCTGGAGCCCGAGTCTCCAGATGAGGCAAGAAACTATGGCACACCACAAGAAGATTTTTGATGTATTTCTCTCTATGGAGTCCCAACAAATGCACCTCAGTTACACAAGGTAGGGCCTGTAGTTAACAAACAATCCTTTATCACGTGTCCTTTCAGGTGCTTGCTTTAGCAGAACATCCCCTCTCTTGTGTCTGCTTCAGTGACACATTCCTTCATGAGTCTGCCTTAGTCTTTCACCTGTGTCTACTTCAGGGAAGCAACCCTCCACGCGTCTGCCCCAGCAAAACACATGACTTTCCAAAGAACCCTTAAGTTTCCACTTCAGTCACTTTTTCACAGAGGTAGCAAAGACTGGGAAGGGACAGGATGGAGGCTTCTGAATACTGGTAATGTTTTACTTCCTGGTCCTATTAAAGGATTACATGATCTATGTCGACTTCATGACAGGTCTTCAAGTGGGATATATACATACCATTTCTTCATATATATATATATATATATATATATATATATATCATATATGTTATATAATATATTACATATATACAATTTATATATAAAGATATATATCTATATGCATCTATATATCTAGATAGGTAGATAGATAGATAGATAGATAGATAGATAGATATAGTACCACTGAGAAAGTTTATTTAAAATGCCTTTTTTGGTTTGGTGCTTGGACTAGAATCAGATCCATGTACACACTAAGCATATGCCCTATAACTGAGGTATATCCCTAATGTATAATATTTTAAATTTTTAACCTGTTTAACCATTTTAAATACACATTTTAAATAAATATCCATAGAACCATGTAGTATTTGTCCCTCCTGTGACCAGTTTGTTTTACTTAGCATGATGTCCTCCTAGTTTGTCCATGACATTCAAAATGGAATTGAAAGGCTGGGTAATATTTCATTGCATCTTTTTACCACATAGTCATTATCCATTACTCTGTCGATGGACATTTGTGTGGTTTCCAGAATTTAATTCCACTTACATGTGGTTTCTAAAAAATGTCACTCATAAGAGCAAAGAATGAAATGGCAGTGTCTAGAGGGTGGCACAGTAGAAAGGGTCAGCTTTGTCCTCTAGATCCAAAGTTAGAGTCCATGCCAGCTTAACTAGTTCTACAGGTCTGGGGATCTGCCAACATGACCCAGAACTTGTAATCAGTGATATTGGATTAATAAATAATTTGTTCAAAGCCTAAGTCAGTATGGGCTCAAGTGTCTTTATCATTAAACACACACACCACATATGCTTACATACCACACAAATGTACACATATCACAGAGAGAACATACCACATACATACATCATACAAGTATACACGTGCATAAATACCACATATACACACATACCACATGCATTTACACATATGGACACAGAAAACATACCACATAAATATATCCCATACACGTCCACATGCACACATGCACACGCTGTGTGTATGTGTATCACATATACACACATGACATTTGTGTACACATATATGCACACAGAGAACATACTACAAGCATATACCACACATGTGTACACATTTATACATACATACACACACACACATTTGCACATGAACATGCAAAACTCTGGACCTGGTACTTGATATTTGAAATGAATGAAAGGGATGAATAGGCCCCAGTGGGTCCTGGGGTAACAACATGCTCTGAGAGACTCCTGTGCCTTTCCTTGTTAAAAACAAACAAACCATCAGAGAAAATGATGGATGTAGGGAATATGAGCCACTGAGAACTTGAAAATCACCCCATCTCTATCCACAGCCACAGTAGCAGCCCGGTGTCACACAGCCAGCATCTGAGGAAGGACACATTCTGTCTTCTAAAGCACAGAGTGCGCATTAGTCCTGGAGATCCTAAGGCACCAGCAACTTTCTAGCTAGCATATCGCTGGTGTTGAAGTACAGGAGCTTCAGAAAAAAAGGCTCAGTCGAGAAGTTGAGCACTGTAATTATTTTCATGGGTATAAAAGGTGGGGGGGGTGTTATTATCAGAGTACAGAAAGGGCAGTGTAATTAATCACCAAGTATATTCCTAAAATTAGGCTTCCTTTAAAATGTAAAAGTCAAAGAAATGCATTTATTTCAAGAATGTTTGAAATTACCATCATGAAAATGTTATTAGGACAAAAGTCATTTGCATGGCCCACAAAAGACCCCATTTTCAGTAATGGGCATCACGTGTGTCAACTCTAATAAGACTTTGCCCCTGCCTGGCTCTCTCTCTCTCTCTCTCTCTCTCTCTCTCTCTCCTAATCTAAAAAGCTTGAATTTCTTTACAAATATCTATCCAGCTTTCCTTATGTCTCATGAGGATAATTCTCTGGGAAATTAAACCACACACACACATACACAAAACTAAAGCCTACCTCCTTCCCCCGACAGGTGGGGCAGCGATGGGCCATGCTGAACCTCGTGCTGAAGCACACACAGAAGACTCTAGCCTGCATTCTTTTTTACAATACAATGTGACCATGTGAAGCTATCATGTTCAGATGGAAGACACAAAGATGTCAGTGAACAAGAAAAGCTCCTCAAAGAACACAGTCTATGGGAGGGAGAAGGAAGACAGCTCTCACCACAGAATGCCGTGTTCTGTATCCTCTTCACTGACACTGTGTGTCCTGCACCGCTGTAGCACAATGAAGTGACCACTGTTAATAATAACACGTGTTCTTTTTTTAATCTTTAATTTCTTCTGTTGTAGCCATACTAACTCACAATCCTGCCAACAGTGTCTGAGTCTCCTCCACACCCCCGTCTACAATTTCTTTTGTCTTTTTTATTAACTTTTTAATTTACAATACAACATTTAGGATTTACTATGACATTTTCAGACTTGGACATCACTGTCCTTTCCTTAACTCCGGTTTTCTACATCTTTCTTTGTTTTGTTTTGTTGTTTTGGTTGTTTGGTTGTTTGGTTGGTTGGGGTTTTTTTTCTTCTGGTTTTGTTTTGAGACAAGGTCTCACTCTATAGCCAAAGTTGGCTTTTAACTCACTGTTTCTCAGGCTGTCTTGAAACTCACAGTGGTCCTCCAGTCTCATTCTCCTAAATGCTGAGATTATAAGTGTGTACCACTGAGTCAAGCTTGGAAATGACTTTTGAACATAATTTTTTTATCGATACTGGTGTTTGTAAATTTCAGGGTACCATTCTAAAACCTCCAAGTTCACACGATTGTGTTTTTTAAGGTCTTACAATCTTCAGTTATCTCTGATTACATCAGCTCGTCATTCAGCCCAGCAAGTGTTCTTTCCAGTACAGTGTTTCCAGCTCGCAGCATACCTCTCCCCTCCTCACCCAGCTATGACAATAGAAGGATATGGGCTTTCACCACATGGACAAGGGATTGCTTAAAAGCTTACCCTAGGCTTGAGTCGTAATACCTGCTGCTTTTTTTTTTTTTTTTAGTTGGTGAGGTTGTTTACTGAGGCAGGGGCTCACTGTACATCTCGGGTTGGCCTGGAACTTCACTATGTAGTCAAGACTGGTGTTGAATGCACATTCCTTATGCCTCAGAATGCTAGGACTACAGGTGTATACTATCATTCCTGTGGATGCTGACATTGTAGGAGAGTAGTAGCACACCTGTGGATGCTGACATCGTACGTAGGAGGGTACTATCATACCTGTGGATGCTGGCACTGTAGGAGGGTACTAGCACACCTGTGGATGCTGGCACTGTAGGAGGGTACTAGCACATCTTGTTTCACAATGCTTTGTTTGTTTTACTTTTTGTTTTTGTGGAACAAGGTCTCAGATGTCCCAGGCTGAAGATGACCTGGAACTCCCAAACTTACTGCACACAGCGATTACAGGCATGAGCCACCACACCCAGTTTATATAAGGTTGCCGATCACACCCAGAGCTTGCTGTGTAAGCTTGGGGTGAATGCTGCCAACTGACCTACACCCTTCTGCATGAATGCTGCTTTCTTACTGCAGCTCCTTCCCTGCTTGTGAACAGTGGCTGATGCTGATGATCATGAAACGGATGAGCCACTGATCTGTGTAGCCTCCGTCTTATAACCTGCCTGGTATGCAGGAGAGAATGCGGCACCCTGCTGGCTGCCAGGCCCTCCAGGGGTAGTCATATGGAACGGAATCACAGCCTCTGTGCAGATGAAGCAGATTTTTGCTTAGTGAACTGCTGTAAAACACAATCAGAACTTTCTTGTAATGGATTGAGAATCTAAACCAATTAGAAAACTGTCTGACCCAAACCACAGTTCAGTTCAGACTAGGAAAGAAGCTGCTGTCTCTAATGCACTTCACCTCTCCTCTGAAGTCAGCCCTGCTGCTTTTGAAAAGGTTAAAATTATGTCCATGCAGCAAAGCTATAAATGGCCTGCCTTAAAAGGAGCAGGCATCAACATGATACCGGAATCCTCACCCTTGGCAGGATAACGGAGCAGATGTTTGAGAGACATGGTGGCTATGCTTTCAGACAAATACCAGGACAAGCAGGGAAAAGTAATCTCTAATAAACTGGTACTTCAAGATCACGTTGAGAGGAACGTCAGAGCTACCATTTTCTTATTCAAATGAAGTAAGTCTCTGAATGTCTGTGCACACAGAAGAGCCTGCTTCCCCACAGGACTGGTGGAGTATAATGGACTAACTGTTAGCTCAAACTGAAAGGCTAGAAAAATCAAACTCAAGGTCAGGTCAGTATAGAAAGTAAAACATTAACAAAAGCTCAACAGGCTTTTAAAATATGTGATAAGACTAAGATGCAACTAAATTTTGGAAGAGAAAGAAAGAGAGCAAAATCTTCAGTAGAACCGTCTCCCACCCCACCTGCTTCTGTGAAACTTCTTCCCAGAATAACAAGAGAACTAGATTTGCCTTAAGAGTTAAAGGACAAATGTAGCTGAAGCAGATTGAGAAAGGGAAAGTTAGACAAGAGAAGTACCAGGGGCCAATGTGGAAAAACAGGGTGTGCTCTTAACACGCTGCCTGGGACACACTCCATACATGGTGACCTTAGCAGCCGCCCTGAGACATGAGCTCTGGCTAGGGAGACAATGCCACAGAACATGAGTCTGAGGCATAGGCTATGACTTCTTCTGTGGGTCTTTAACACACACAGTAGGCCGTGTTGAATGGTGGTTGTAAGATCAGTGACCAGTTCCACGGGAAAAGAACCAACAAGACCGGTTCCACGGGAGTGGGATTTATTAAAGATAGAGGGAGAGAGAGAGAAAGAGAGAGAGAGAGAGAGAGAGAGAGAGAGAGAGAGAGAGAGAGGGAGGGAGAAGATGGCGGAGAGGAAAGAGAGCGAGGTCGGGGTAGCTCCGCCTATTTATACAGATGAGGATGATGACGCACTGAGTTTGGACCTACACCAACAGTGGTAAATACTGATTTACTCTGATTGTACTCACAAGACTATTGTATGAGGTCAGAACATGAAGTTATTGATTTACGACAGGCAAGACTCCATCACACTAATTACGTCAGCCACTATCCAGGGTACTTCCTATCAGATATCAAGGTAGTTAGGGAATCTGAGTAATCATCAGGAAACTGCTTACTAAATGTGGAATGAGGTCAATGGGATTTGGGCAGCCTTGTAGGCTATTCCTGGTCATCCTGTCTTTCTTACCCAGATCAGAAGACATGCCAGGTCAACTGGGTCAAAGCAAGAAGTAGAACAACCACGGGAGGACCCTTTCAGTGGCCTAGTCAAGACACTGCCATCTTCCCGCCACATTGCTGGTCCTAGGCAATGAATCACAGCTGATGTGATCCCGGTAAGCCCATTCCTCTCAGGCACATGGCAGCAGAAGCACATGACACAATTTAGATAAATGAAGCATATATTATGATAATGAGTGTGAGGAGGCTGCTCCCAGGAGGCTGCTTCACTCTTAAAGAGGTTCTCAGGAACAGCCCGCTTTTCTGTTGCATGGGACTGTGTGTCAAAATAAGTCCTGGAACTGACTGAACGCTTCCGTCTGTCCGTGCAAAGATAAAGTCGAGGCTAAAAGTCAACCCACTGAGACAGTAGAGCAGAAAGACTGGAAAGCCCACATCCCTGTTCTTTTTTTTTTTTTTCTTTTTTTCGAGACACGGTTTCTCTGTGTAGCCCTGGCTGTCCTGGAACTCGCTCGGTAGACCGGGCTGGCCTCAAACTCAGAAATCCGCTTGTCTCTGCCTCCCAAGTGCTGGGATTAAAGGCATGTGCCACCACCGCCCTGCCACATCCCTGTTCTTATTGTTCAGCTGTTAATTAATCAACCCTGGAAATGTCTTCTCAATGATATGTGAGAATATAGCATTGCTGGTATTTATGCAACCTTTTTTTTTTAACTTTCTCCAGCTGCCATAACAAAATGCTACAGACAAGGTGTCTTAAACAAAAGAGACAGTTCTGGCAATAAGAAATCCAAGTTCAAAGTGTTGGTGGGTTGAGTTTTATGAGGCCTTTCTTGTCAGCTTAGAGTCACTTTTATGCTCCCAGAAACTTTTTTCTCTATGTGTAAACAGCCCCCTCCCCTGTCTCATTGGTGATCTAACCTTAGAGCCTTGGGCATGCTACACAGTACTTTTCTGAGCTATATCTCTAGCCAGCTAGCATTTCTTCCACTTACAGAAGGACCCTAGTCCCATTAGAGTCTAACACGTAGACTAAGACCCCATCTCATCCCCATGAACTCATTTGGTCTCCGTTATCTCTGTCTGAGCCCTCTCTCCAATTTGCCCAAACAACAGAGCCTTCCCTAGCTTCTTAAAACCCTCTTACTTTAAAGATTTGACCTTTGACACTGCAGCATACTGTCATTCACAAAGTTTAATCTTCAGAGCCACACAGTCAGGTTACAGAGGACAATCTAAGAAAAAGTCTCACAGTGTTTTCAGTTTATGGTTTTGTGCTGGGTTGACTTCATACCAATGCTTGGCTGCATGTAGCCTGCAGGTTGCAGGTTGGACATTCCTAAGCGTTTCAAGGTGTCAATGATTCAGATACAGTTCTGCTCTCACCAGGTTGTTTCTTATTAATAATACACCATATGTGAAGTTATTACAGTTGATATCCATCATTTCAGTGTGTCTATGGAAGTCTGCTGTCACAGTTTGATCGTTAGATTGCCTACCAAATTTTCAATTTGCATAGCGTGAGCATATTAAATGGCCTTTAGCACCCATCCCTCTGAAATTCTGTGGGTATTCTTGTTTATCATTAATATTTCCCAAATCAGAACTACTTATACAATGCCAGTGTAGTATAACATTTAGCTGTGTGGTCTAGAAATATCTAGGAAAAAGTAATCTAAATTTTGCTTAAGTTGTGTGGTGAGAAAATGAAGTTCAGAGTTAACAGATGTTTCATATTTGTTATAAATCCACCTAAATCATCAGAGTCAAAATTATTTCTAGCTTATAGAGTAACAATGTAGGTATCAAATCATTGCACAGCACCCACACAGGCAAAGCAAATCAGAGGGGGCAGGGCAAAGAGCCTTTGCTTCCTTTCATTCTCTAAGAATAAGGAAAGTTTGCTGTTAGGCTGTCCTCACCCCAAGCCTCAAAGCACCTTGTTGATGAAACTTTTGTCACTTAGCATAACAGGGGCCAATCACTAGACTTCTTCATTTTTGATTGGCAGTAGTAACACACATATCAAGTCAATCAAAAATGAAAGAAGGGTCAGTAAGATGGTTAACTAGATACAAGAATTTTCTATTTGAGTGCTACCCCAGGATCACATTGTGGAAGGAGAGAACCAACTACCTCAAGTTAGCTACTGGTCTCCTCATGTGCACCTGGCAGGCAAGAGCATAAAAGAGATAGATAGTAGATAGATAGATAGATAGATAGATAGATAGATAGATAGATAATAGATGGATGGATGGATAGATAGGTAGATAGATAGATAGATGACAGATTGACAGACAGCTTTTTGGTTTCAATTTCTGGATTATAGAGGTGGCTCAGTGGTTAAGAACACTGTTCTTTCAGAGAGCTTGAATTCAATTCACAGAACCCACATGGTAGCTCAGAATCTGACACTGTCCTTTGGGCTCTAAGGTTGTACAGAAACATACATGCATATTGGAGGCACAAAGGTCCTTGTGTCCACAGATTACTAGGGAAACAAGGAATGTTAAACACACAGGGGACTCTTCTCGATAGAGGAGATAAAATAACCGTTTTTTCCACCCAGAAAGCTGGGAGTAGATGTTTTTTAAGGATCTGGTATCCTTTTTGCTATCTACGAAGGCAGACCTTACCTATCTTTTGCTATAGAGGCAGATCTAACCCAAATTCCCTAGAATACCTATCCCAGAGTCTCCCTCCCTAGACTGTTATCTTTGGCTCACACTTAAATCCATCCATAAGGGAGATGTCACATGCATTTTATAGTCTGCTGATCTCCATGCTACCTTAGTCAGAGACCACACCAGATTCTAGGCCTTTTAGCTATAGAACCCATCCTCATGGTCATATGTATATTGTAAAGGAATTTCTATGTAGTCATACCTTAAGCCTTATGGTACACCTAGAATTTGAATGACTGTTTCCTGAAAACTTTTCCCCAAATTCTACTGTGTTTTAAGTATGCTAACAATGAGCCACCTGGCATTAGACTCCTCAAAATCTCATCTAAGTTGACAAAGTCAATCTAAATTGGGTTGTCATTCTCAGCTCTTCATAGGTTCACTTTGCTGCCTGAACCCCTTCTGGGTCTCTCTTGCATGCAAGCAAAAACCCATATGCATAAGATAAAATAATTATTTAAAATTTGGATAGAGAATCTTTAAATTAAATTTTTTCAATGAAAATTTGAATAAAGAAATGTTAATAGTTATTTCACTATTTTAAGTGTGTACATATATGAGTGTGTGTGTGTGTGTGTGTGTGTGTGTGTGTGTGTGCGTGTGGACATGCACGAGTGTTAAGTACTTCAGGTGCCAGAGAAGCCAAAGCAACTTTAGCACCTTTGGCACCTTTGGATACTCCTGGACCTGGAAGAACACAAGGATGTGAGCCATCAACACGGTTTCTGGGAAGCAAACTCGGGCCCTTCAAAAATCATTCATTAGGGCTGATAAGGAGTCAGTCTCCCCAGAAACAGATGTTCCCTTGACTAAAATGAACCAAATACAAATTCTGACAGAAATAAAGGACAGGACAATCTGCTGGCTATGGTGATAACAAACATTTTGTCAAAACCCTGAGGTGCAGCTACTGGGAAATGAGCATCTTAATATCAAGATTGCCCTGGAAGTTTCAAAACACCACAGAGAGAGTGACTTCAGTGATTCACACCCTGTGTACCCAAAATACCAGATGGAATTTCTGAGCTATTCTTAATATTGTGAATTCAACAGAAGAAAGGTGAGCAGGAATTGACGTATTCGTTGAGTTCAGCTGGAAGTCTATCAAGTTGGGATGCTAAGAAAAACTTCCTCACACTAATCATATTGGCTGTTGGCTATATTCTGAACTGTAAGTATAATCTTAGGAAAGAAATTAATATATAAACATATAACTTAGTTTTGAAATGTAAAAGACTCTTAAGAGACTCAGGGAAGAAAAATTATTCAAAAGCATCATTGGTGGAGGAGAAACATATAAAACATAATTGACATCATGATGGTTTGTGCTGTCAGCCTGACAGTATCTAGAATCACCGAGGAAACAGGCCTGGGAATGCCTGTAGTGATTATCTTGATTATAGTAACTGATCAGAGATATTCATCTTAGTTGTGGACTGGACTGTTCTTCAAGCTGAAAATCCTGGACTGTACAAGGTAAGGAAACTGAGCTGAGTATAAGCTAATAACTAAGGTAAGTGTGTGGTTATCACTGCCCTCTGTCCTGGTTACGGATGCGATGTGACCAGCTTCCTCAACCTCCTGCTGCTATAGCCTTCTTGCTTTGATAGACTGTAATCTATGAGCCAAAACCTCTTTCTTCTGTCAGTTTCTTGGGTCAGAATATTTTATCACAGTAATAGGGAAAGAAACTAAAACACCGTCTCTGATGGTTTGAATAAGAATACCTCATCCCCCCCCACACACCCGATAATGTTTGACTATTTAGCCCATAGTTTGTGGAACAATTTGAGAAAAATCAGAAAGTATGGTTTGTATGGGCTTTGAAGTTTCAAATCTAATGCCATTCTCAGTTAGCTCTCTCTACCACATGTTTGTATCTCAAGATGTAAATTCTCAATGATTGCTCCAGCACCATGCCTGTCTGTATGCTGCCACGCTACTGTCTGTATGCTGCCATGCTACTGTCTGTATGCTGCCATGCTACTTGTTCTGATGGTCATGGACTCTACCACCCTCTGGAACCCTGAGCCCCAAATTAAATATTTTATTTTATAAGTTGCCTTGGTCACGTGCTTGTCGTTGCGATGAAAAGTAACTGACTACATTCTTAGAAGTCACTCATCCATTAACTCATGACACCACCCAGATTTCTTAAATAAACGTATGAATAAAGAGCTGGCCCAGGTGGAGTCACAAATTTTAGTCATTTTAGGAAGAAGAAGAGAAAGATCTTTTAAAAGGAAATCTACAAAATATGGATGAAATATAAAGGTAAAAACATCAAGAGATATAAAGAAATAAGATAAGAAGATATAAAAGCACATATATACTGGGGGGGGGGACGAATGGAAGGAGAGAGAGAGACAGAGACAGAGACAGGGGACAGAGCCAATACAGGGCAACAGTATCTGTACTAGATATCAGAGGCAAACAAGTAAATACTCCAGAGCCAGGAACAGGTTACCTCTTTTGAAGTTATTGAACAGTGACATCCCATAGATCCCCAAACAGGCTATTGTCATTGCTCTTGGCTACCCTGCAGAACTTGATAGCAACACACTATTGCTAAAGACATACCATGACTAAGTCATAAAATATGATGAGTTCATACTGGTAATGACTCAGAAGTTTCTTCCCTACTGGATAGCTTTCATAGCACTGGAAGGTGTTATGCACACTACCAGAGGAGAAAAGTCATCAACAAATCTACCCAGCTGTGAACACTGTAAGCTACGATGACTGGCCTGGCAAGACACTGGTACAATAGTGGCATGGATGCTGTGGGAATAACTAACCACATTCTGCTTCGATTCACAGCCTACTCCACAAGATGAAACCCACATCTCTAACCTATGGATAGATAGCTAATGGGACCTAACGAAGAATCTACTACTACATGCTACCAAATGGACATAGTCTTAACTAACTTCTAACAACTTACTGTTATACCCATAGATAAATGCATCTCTGAAGCCTCAGTAAAGAAACGTCTATTTGGAGTAGACTGTGATTGACACAGAGATCCACAACTGGCCAAAGCTCAGAGAATAACAGACTCCAGAGTCTTCAGTCCTAAAGGAACATCTCTCCAGCACCCTTCTCCCAAGACTCAGGGATTGTTGCAGAATAGGGGATAGAGAATTTAAGAGCCCGAGGAAGTAGATGACTATAAAGAAACATCTTCTGGAGACAGCATGGCAGCTGCATATATAAACCCTCAGAGATTGTGACAGCATGCACAAGACCTATGCCAGCGCAATCCAAATCAAATTCCAAAATGCCTTATGAGCTGTACAGAAAGTCCCACTCCTAGCCATGGACCAATTGGCAATCATTAGCTGCTGGGAAGGAGTCAGTTTTTTCTAAGTTTGTAGTCCCTGGTTAGTTGATCGTACTCCATTGGAAGAGTACACATCCAAAAATACTGGGAGAAACACAAATTGATCTTAAAGGTTTGTTTGTTTGATTGCTTTTTAGATGACACAAAAGTGAATAGACAGGAAAGAGGGTGATTTTGGAAGAGCTGGGGGAAATGAAATTAAAAACTCGATGAACTGATAAAATAAATTTCTGAAGTGTGTTTGTGTGTGTGTGTGTGTGTGTGTGTGTGTGTGTGTGTGCATGCATGCGCCTGCCTGCATGCCTGAGGGGATCTGTGTCTGAGGAGGGAAGAAGAGGGTGTCATATTCCCTGGAACTGACGTGACAGGAGATTTTGGGTCACCAAACATGAATGCTGGAAACAGAGCACCTTTTCTCTCTAAGAGCAGCAAGCACTCTTGACCCTTCCATTATCCATGCTATTAAAAGGAAATAATAATGAAGATAATATGTAATCCTGCTTGACAGCTAAAAGGCACTAATAGCCTGATTAAAAACTGAAGCATCTACAGGGCAGACACTAATTTCAAATACTATTTGGACCTTGGAGGTAGGACCTTGAAAGAATCATTTTGTAGCAGTACCTTTGTGGTTTTGCTTGTTGTTTTCAAAGTGAGTAACTCTGGCTTGCTTTGATACGATGGTCACGCAGACATGAGTAATGTGAACGTGTGACATGTTATATAAGGCTGAAGAGCCACTCTTAGGGGAGCATTTTTGGTTTCTAAGTACCAATTATTAATTTAAATAAGTTAAAGTTTGTAGGACATACAAATAAGAGAAAGAAATGTTGAAGACATAGTACTCGGAAACTGAAATCCCAGTTGGCTCAAGGCTTCTCAATGTCTTGGGAAGTAGAACTAAAAGGTGGGTCTTTCTCCAAGACTCCCCTGGGTGTCTCAGCCTTTCTGTTTTGCCATGCCCTACAATTTTCAGCTCATCAGCACAACCCTACCCTGCTTTCCTATGAACTGGCCTCTTCGTCCTTTAACCTGTGATTCCCCCATCTCAAGTATCTTCTCAGTGATGACTGTAACTCGCATAGAATTACAATTCATTCACGATCTGATCCAGCCTATCTGTATCCTATTTCTTTTTAACATTATCCTCCCACAGTTCACCCCATTATTATCCTGGCAATAGTCCAGTAACAATGCCTTAAACAGACCAAGGTCATCTTTTGTAGAAGTCTCAATAACAGGCTCATGTACTGACTGCATCTGCCTCGGGAAGCTATCTTGCCCACAGAGATCAGGATACATAGTAGCAAATGTGTGTGTTCAAGGTTTGCTCAGTTCTGTTAGATAGATAAACCAGTAGTCAACTTTGCCTGGATTGGCCACCTCCAGTAAGTCAGTGAATGGAATGATTGGTTCATATTTCCTTTATGTTTTATGGCCATTGTCTATATTTCTCTTAACTTAAAAGTATAATTGATACTTTTGAGAGACAACTTTCAAGCATACAGGAGTGTTCAACAATTTGCTTCTTCAGTAAAAAGACAACTTTTTAACAGATAGAAGCCCCCAAACTTTCCTAATTTCCATGAATGAACTCCCCCTCTAAATCCATAAGAAGTCATGATAAATAGCTTTGTAGGAGACATTCCACAAAACAGCACAGTTACTGTTTATTATTTATAGTGAAGCTTTCAGCCCAGGGGGACGTGATGAGGATCATCAACAGATTTTGTAAAATGCCTTTGGCTGTTCAGTGAGAAGACACTATATATGGTAATAATAGACAGAGCAGTAATAATATTCTCACACAACCTTAACACCAAGTTCATCTTTGACTTAAAAGATAGGTCCATCTTTGAGCCTTCTGGGGATTACTAAGTTCAATTTGTCTGAGGATGCTGAAACTGATGGAGAAAGAGGCTCATTATAAAGGCAGCTCCTGGACATGATGGTCCATACCTGGACTCTCTGCATTCAGGGGCTTGGGTAGCAGGGCTGTGAGTTTGAGGTCAGCCTGAGCTACATAGATGTTTCTTGTTACATCCTATCTTTCAATCCTCACGTATACTGAAGACATTTGTAAAGATACAATGGTGCTAATTGAAATCTTTAACAGTATAAAAGTTTTAAGACAGTATAGGAAAAAAATTTTCCAATGAAGCTGCAATTATGCTTACTAAGATTTAAATGCATATGCTATGAATATATACAGAAAAGGGGAAATTTAAAATAAAGAGTGATAGAGTACACAGCGTGTAAGAATGATGTTATAATCACACCTATATCTGGATGGTGTTTCTGCTACTTTATAAAGCAGTTCTGTGTGTGTATATTTGTATTCATTATTTTATCTGGTTCTCAATAGAAACCTTAGAGCTAGGTGATGGAGTTCACTTAATTCTATTACCCTGGACATAATTAAGATTTAAAGATACCAACCTTGCCCAGGACAACAGGGCTGGGGAAGCAAATGTATCAATAGTTTTATGATGGACACATACACACACACACCCCAAAACCAAACCCAAACCCCAAACAAAAAAACATGGAGCCCAAGATCCCAGTGAACCCAGATACTAGGATTCTCTCTCAGGCCCAGATAAAGTTTCTAGTCACTGTTCCTTTAATTCCTCTGTGCAGAGGAGAAGGAGAAGGATACAGTGTGAGGTGTTGCTTGAAGACTAGGATCACCTGAAACACTCCTAAGTAACTTTCGGGAGCAGACCAGAAGTGAAGTACATTAAAATCTGAGATTCCAGCAGGAGCATCTGGAAAAGTTGGACTCATGCACTTAATGTGCAATTAATAATGTGTAAACAAACAGCTCCTTTGTCCAAATCTCAATATTCAACGAAGACAGCAGACCCAGAGAAGCTGCCATAGGCAGCCTGCGCCTGTAACAATCCCTGCTTCTTTTGTAATAACTACGTGTGTTCAGCTCTTTTTTGATTCCCACTTTGCAGAAACTCCATGCTGCCTCAGACATAGCAACCTAGCAACTTTGTCCTCATAGAAAGCTTCACCGTGTCATTCTGTCATTTCTAAATCCAATTTAGAATTGCTTTTCTGCTTTTTACACTCTTCCCAGGTTTGCTCCACCTTCCCTCTCCGGATTCATTTCTCCTCATCTTCATCAATCTGGCATGCTCAGTCCCACCCCCTCATTCCACGTCTTGGCTTTTCAAGCAGTAACTGTGCGAATGAGAAGACTGCATGAATCTCATTTATCACTTGTGAGAAGTCTCACGGGAACACATTGCAAAGCCGCCCTCACAACCTACAGAGGGGAAGAGACTGTGCAACAGACACCCAAAAGTGATTCTCTAAACAGGGAGGATTCCCAAAATAGCTCTTCCAAACTACTAAACTGTTGTGGTTAAAATAAAGAAAAATAAATCTGAACCCACAATAAAAATTTGCCTTTGTTCTAAAAATTACTACATTTTCCTTAAAAGACAATCCCTGAAGTTCAAATGTCTGCCACAAGGCACATGGGAGGTGGGTAACAACACTGCCCTGGTGTGTGTCACGCCTCAGAGCTGACTTGACAGTTCAAGCATCTGGTGTAAAATATACTTTCTCACAAGGGCTGGTGCCTTAAGTCAGATTCCTAAGATTGATTCTTAATGGCTCCAGGTGATGTTTGATGGTTGGTCCTCAGAACATTGTTTCACATCACTCCCCACCCCACACCCTCCTCCAACTCCAGGCAACAGACCTGAGGTAGTAGGGGACCAGCATCTCCCCTGCTGGTAGGAACCACAGACAGGGGAGGGCTGGTGCTGCTGCACTTATATTTCATAAGTGACAAAAGGTCACAAGATGTGCAGAGAAAGAGAAAGGCATACCCAAGTGCCGGATTCGAGGTACCTTCTGTCTGAGGTACCTTGCTGCTTATTGAAGATGGAAGTACGAATCCAGTAGAAAACTACTACCTACCATTATTGATTATCATCAAGAGCCTTTTATCCTCAGAATGAGGTGAAAAATAAGTCCCACAAGAGCCTGGGTAGAAGCTATTCCATCAGAGGTGCATGGTTAGATGTGTTCTTCGGGAAGGCGTGCTTCTGATTTACATTGGGACAACATGGAGGTGAAGTGCCTTGCAAGGTGAAGCAAACACTGCTGTCGTGTCCCTATTACCAGGAAAATTGTGACCAATGAGTCACACACAGGCTGGGCTCCCCACTTATTGGTAATGATGAGCATGCGGTATTGTAGTCTTACATGTGTTTGTACGGATGCATCAAAATCCCTGTCTTTATGTGACTGGCTCTATGTGTTTTCCTTGGGTTTTTTTTTCTATTTCTATTTCTTTTAGCTCTAAGTTGGCCCAAGATTCAGAATTCTAAAGGTGTGAGGCTGTGACTACAGAAATGGATTTCATTCAACTTGATTTTTGAGTGCAAAATCTAGTGTAGGTTGAAGTGTGTGCTTATAGCCTCTGAATCGGGCTATGGAAAACAGCTTTTAATAAAGAATCTGCCTCTTGTCATTTTGTGGCATCAAGTACTATGATGAAAAGTAATCAACTTCTGTTTCATTAAAATGTAAGAGCTCAGGAGATGGCTCAGTGGGATAAGAGCAAGCTTGAGAACCTCAGTTCTCATCCCCATAGCCCCCATGAAAAGAAATGGACATGACGCTGTGTTCCTGTAGGCTGAGCATCAAAGGGCAGAGACAAAAATTCTGAGAGCTCACTGGCCAGCCACCAGCCTAAATGAAACAGGAAGCTTTGGGTTGATGGAAAAACCTATCTCAAGGAAATAGAACAGAGAGACATGGAGAGAAGCCTGATTCTCTCCTTCTGTCTGCATGCACAGGTACTTGTACTGCATTCTCTCTCTCATTCTCTCTCTCTCTCTCTCTCTCTCTCTCTCTCTCTCTCTCTCTCTCTCTCTCTCTCACACACACACACACACACACACACACACACACACACACTCTGTAGGAAGAGAGTGAATGTGAATATCTATTGTTGGCACAGGTATGGCCATGCCAAGGACCTCCAAGACTCAGCCAGTGTGAGTGGCAAAGACCCCCAGTAAGGCTCAGAAACATGATGAATCCTTCCTTCCTCTGGTCCATGTGTAAACACCAACAGTGTGAGCATAAAACATCCACTATAGCCTCACTCTACCACCACCATCAAATATTTATGGCCTGAAGGCTTTTCTCCTGTTGTGACTGCTCCTAAGAAGATTAACCAAACCTGCCTCCTTGATTCAGCTGTATAACAAGAGCCCTGTTTCTTTGTTCAACTGTGTATAATAAACATGCTTAACTTCTGGGGGTGGGGGCAGATGCTGTGGCTTCCCCATTGAGAGCTGAAACCATCTGATCCCAGCTTCTCTCTAGATGTGGACCTACCATTTCACCATTCCCTCAATGCCCCAGTTAGGTCAACCCCTGCAGCTGTTCAGAGCACATCAGTGCACACAAAGTCTTCATGTTTGAGCATACCCCTTGTCTTAGTTCCTGTTCTGTTGCTGTGAAGAGACACTATGACCATGGCAACTCTTATAAAAGAAAGCATTTTGTTGGGGGCTTGCTTACACTTTTAGAGGGTCAGTCCATGATCATCATGTCAAGAAGCAAACACGTGGCATTGGAGCAGTGGCTGAGAATTTAAATCCTACTCCACAGAAGGAACTGACATGGGTTTTGAAACCCCAAAGCCCATTCCCAATGATATGTCCTCCAACAAGGCTACACCTCCAACAAGTCAATACCCTCTAGTCTTTCCCAAACAGTTCCACTAACTGGGGACCAAGTACTCAAATAGATGCGATGATAGGGGTGGTATTCATCAAACCACCATACCATTTTACTATAAGTTTTGTAATGGCTGCTTGTCCATCCAGCTTCCTGCTTCCTGCTTCCTGCTTCCTGCTTCCTGTAATACCTGAAGCACTTTCTTTTGTCCTCTTGCCGACTGCTATTCTGGTTCACATTTTTTTTAAAATAAGATTTTCCCAATTGAAGCTTTTCCATTGGCTATCTTCCGATAACTTTCTGGAGGCGATAGTCTGTTGTCGTTTTCTTGAAGACTAGAGAATGGAGCTAAAAATCTTTGGAAATAACTAGTTTCATAATTACCAAAAAGTAGTTGGTCTGTGGAAGTGGATGCTAGAATCCCAGCTCTAGGATGAGATCTGTTCTCAATAAACCACGTGAAATAGGGTGAAAATCCAAGTCCACGTGCCCTCACTATGTCCTTGTTGTCATTATTTGCTGTAATATATCTAAAGTCAAATCTGTAGTAAGAAAGCTATGGATAAATTTCTGTTCAATGCTATAAAAACAAGTCTTCAGGAACAATATAGCTTAATTTGGATAATATATTAGAAGAAGAAAATTAATTGTAAAAACGAAAGTAAAATTGGTCTCCTAGCTCAGCATCCTTCCTCTTTAAGAACAGGGGAATACCCAGGTTTTACTGGTGTGGGCTATGTCTGCTGAGGAATCATATGGTGTCTGAGCAGTGGTCAAGAGGGCTGTATAAAACCTGCGTTAGTATAGCTTACTGGTGGTGATTTTTTAAAATTTGTTTAATGCTAAGAATTACAATGGTTGCCCTTCCCTGAATAAAAAGAGGGCGTGATTGTAAAATTCAAGTGCCAGACCAAACACTCCAGACCTTTTGGGAAAAAAGAGAAACCAGAAACAGATAGTTTGTCTGCCCATCCAGACCAGAGAAAGCTGCACAAGGCATGGCCTGCCTACATCTGCCAGACGTAGCAGGCTGAGGGTGACCTGGGCTGGGGGTAAGGAGAGAGTAAGAGCACTAGAAGCAGAGTTACAATGGACTAGAGTTTCAATGTAACCTGTCTGGCTGAGGTGAGGATATTCTAAAAAGACACTGCCTGTCTATCAGACAACAATGGACTCCAAAGAAATAAAACTCTCACTAGGAATCTCATGCTGGGAGAAGGAAAAGGCCATGGCCAGCAGCAAGATGGGAGTGGGGATGGCGGTGGGGGTAGGGGTGGGGCAATGATGAAGGACACTTGACTCTCTAAAAGAGATTTCCAGTTCTAACAACTCATCACACCTCACAGGCAGGACCAGACCTTAACCAGGACTGCTTAGATGTGTATAACACGGGCCCTCTATTTAAAATTTGTTCTCGCTTCAGCCCCCCCACCATGAAGTTGGGGTTTCCCTAGATCTCCATCCTTCTTCCCAACACAATCACATTGAATAAATCTCCTCTTTCTACTTTTCATTTTTAATTTGGCTCTTCTAATTTGCTTATTGGGGATGGATGGCCAGAACAACTTGGAGTACAGGCTATGGACCCTCATGTTCCATATCAAAAAATAAATACAACTTTACTGAAAGGGCAAAAGGCAAGCTGCCCAGAGCCCAATCAAGGGATCTGCTGATCATGCAAGTCCATCGTCCCATCTCCAGAGTGTCCCATCAGCACAGGTGATTCTCATCAGCTCTTCAGAGAGCACGCTTCAACAGAAAATAGTGCCTAGACTGTGGTGCACCAAGGTGTGTGACAGTCATAGGGTCATTGGGTGACATCTATCAATCTTTGGTTTAGTGTTCTTTAAAAACCTTATTTCAGGCTGAGCAAATGGCTCAGCTAGTGAAGGAAATTGCCAACAAGCTTAAAGATCTGAGTTCAATCCCTGGGACCCATACAGTACCAAGACCCTGAAAGTTGTCTTCTAGCCTAGCCTTTACATGTACACTGTGATACACACACACACACACACACACACACACACACAAAGTTAAAATATATGAATAAAAAACTTGCTTAACATGGATGGTGGAAGGCTCACAAAGCCCTCACACCAAGCTGATTGTTCTTGGGAGTCCATGAGGCTACAGGTGCAAGAAGCAGCTTTCTTCAGGGGTGTGGCTCCTCCAGCTTTGCCCATGCTCCTGCAGATGGCTCCCTACACCGTGAGCATAGAGGCAGCTCTAATTGGACTCAGAGGAGTTTAAAGCAAAAGAAAAGATTCAAAGTTTGGGAGAAATCAGAAGGAGAAGAGAGGGGATTTGATAAAAATACATTGTATACATGTATGAAATTCTCAAAAGGATAAAGTAAAATGAAAACAAACAGAAAAGGCTTGCCTAATCACCTCTGAGACTCTATACAGTGAGGTCTTGGTGGGAAGATACAATGTAGCCCAGGGACTTTCAGGAGGTAAGAGCCTGTGGTACAGAGAACTTCTCACTGATCTTTGAACAAAGCTTTCCTTACAAGAATAAATTAAGCTTCCTTTGTGAAAGACATAGCAGGTATCTGACCCAGATAGAATACAGGTGTAAGAACAGGAAGAATTCCCCTCTCAAGACACAGTGTTAGAACTGGAAAGAGATGCTCCAGCAGAAGCAATCACATCCCTTGTATATCTGGCTCAGATTGTCTCCATTACCATCTTCCCCGACTATTGTGATTAACTTGTAAAAACCAACCAAACAAAAAATGTGTACCTATTGTCTTAATCAGGGTCTCAATTGCTGTGAGGAGATACAATGACGAGGGCAACTCATATGAAGGACAACATTTATCAGGGGCTGGCTTGCAGTTTCAGAGGTTCAGTCCCTTATCATCATGGTGGGAGGCATGACAGTGTCCAGGCAGACATGGTGCTGGAGGAGATGTATGTCTTTAATCCCAAGGGAGGTAGATGGATCTCTGAGTTTGAGGCCAGCCTGGTTTACATAGAGAGTCCCAGAACAACCAGGAATAAGTAGAGAGACTCCTGTCTCAAAAAATGGAAGGAAAGAAAGAATGAAAGAAATGAAGGAAGGAAGGAAGGAGAGGAAGGAAGAAAGGAAGAGAGAAAGGAAGGAAGGAAGAAAAGCAGCACTACTGCCTCCCCAAATTCATATTCTGCTATTCTTGTCTGTGGGTCAGGGGTCAGCAACAACAAAACTAACAAGCAGCTCAGAAAGCTAGGAAGCTTTGCGGACAGGGAAGCTCTCTTCAAACAGCCACAAATGTACTAACTTTAAATAATCAATAATATTTGAGACACTTAAGACCATTGTATTTTAGGACTTTTGGAAATATAAAATTAGAAGGATTTTCGTTTAAAACAAACTATTATTCAAAAAAAACCCTTGCAAATAAACAAACATCATCACACACTAAAACTATGCAGACCCATACAACTTAGTGAACTTACAGAGATGGAACTGGAGTTCCAGACAGAGCTGTGAAAATTCATGTTCAATTTTACATTTTCAGTATCAGATATATTTTTATGCACTTAGCCACCACCAGAGCCAAAGGAATCCACGATGGACTTAGAACTCAAGATCACCTAGCTTTACATATCTTCTCTTAACGCTTAATCATCCCCTTACACTCAGTCCCTCTTGGTTTCTTTGTCTACTATGCTATTATGTACGAACACAGACATTGGTTTGTGTGTGTGTCCATATATATATATACATACATATATGTATATATATATATGGGCTAGACTCCACATATGAGAGAACATGTGGTTTATTTCCTTACTGTTCTAAAGTGCAGTGTCAGTAAATCATTAAATATTTACTTAAAGGGTTAACACACTGGAACAGTGCACTTTGGGTAGAGTTAAGCAGGGAGTGATGTAACTTCTAGGTGAGCCTTTGCTTGGCCTTTGGTTTTGATGCTGTCTCACATCCTCACATCCCCCAGAAACAGGATGGATGAAGGAGAGGGTAGACAATGAGAGGGGTCACATGGAAAAGATTGGTAGTTTCCTACTCGGTATCAGAGAAATGGATGTACATATAACTCCATCTATTTCTTACAGTTGCTATGGATACCAATGCTGATATTCACATTTGTCTTCAAATTCTCTTTTTAAGCACAGACTAAATAATAATGTCAAGGACAGTTCCTCATGCTGGGAAACGCTGGATGGATTAACTATAAAGGAAGAGTGACCTAAAAGATACAACAAGGAGCTAAGAAACACCAGGACCAAGTTCCAACACCGTAGAGTCTGCGCTGTGGTGGAAGGAGCCTCTTCCATCGCCTGGGGTAGGATGGACACTAGCAGACAACCAGAGGGAGTTGAAGGCAAGGAGTTCGTTTTTGTTTGAGGTGATGCTACACAAAGGCTGTAAGCCCCAGATTTCAGCAGCTTTCAGCCCGCCCACTCCCAGGCAAGCCTCCTTTGTGGGTGTCCTGCTTGCTCACTAGCTGTGCTCTGTGGAGTACTCTGAAGATCCAAGTTCCTTTCATCCTCTGCTTACACAGTCCCCAGAAGCTGCAAGAACTTCTGCATTTGGGCAGGGTGAGACAGCAGGAGAACAGAGATGCTTTTAAATTTTAATCTGAAGGTGACATAAATGTCTCCCACATTCAGATGAGGACTGGCTCGCAGACCATGTATGAAGGTAGGAGGGGCTGGAGAGGCCAAGCTCTAGATCAGCTGCCATCCCTGGAGACATATCTCTCTATCCTATGGAAAGAAGATGCAATTTTGCAGAGCAGCTAGAAGATGTGTGGATAACAGACACACAGGACTGGGGAGGAACCAGCCACAGAAAAAATAATATGGGAAGTGGACCAGCCAGTTCCCAGAGGTTGGAGTACTG
Organism: Grammomys surdaster; assembly: GCF_004785775.1. NCBI lineage: Eukaryota > Metazoa > Chordata > Mammalia > Rodentia > Muridae > Grammomys > Grammomys surdaster. The sequence goes on along the minus strand of NW_021604635.1, from coordinate 6,738,441 downwards.
CAATAGCCTTCTGACCCCACCTGACAAGAGGGAGAAACGTGATTGAATTAATTAGTTCTGACATTCTGAGGTAAGTAGGACTAGAAATGGAGGTGTAATGAGGTTAGAAGGCTTTTCTCGGTGTTCAAATGGGATTTAGAAATTCTTCCCAGCTTACTAGGGAATTGTATTACATACTCCGAAACCCGTGAGGAACAGGGTGTGTCCAAAGCTGCAATGCCTAGGGTTTCTTCAGGTGGAAGCAGAAATGACTGCATTCTGGAAGAAAGCTGTGTAGTTGGGCTGCAATGCTGGAAGCTGTCTCTTTATTGCGTTATCCAGCTGAAGCCACTGCCTAGCCTTGTATCACTAGTCAGCCCTTGAGTTGGAGTGAATGCACCCAGGGAACTGAATGTTCATCTGTATACAATTTTAAGAAATTTGCCTCTACAATTAAGTAACTTCTACTTCAGCCAGGTGAGACTATGCACATCTGTGCACATCTGTGGAGGCAGGAGATCAGAAGTTCAAGGCCAGCCTCAGCTGTATACTGAATTTGAGGCAGCATGGGATATAAGAGACTGTCTCAAAAGAAGAACAAGCAAACAAAAACAAAAGGGGCCCGGAGTGGGGGTGGGGGAACTAAAGAGATGGCTCAGTAAATAAAGTTCTTGTCATGATAGCCTGAGGACTCCAAATCCTAACACCCTCCACCCAAAAAAAAAAAAAAAAAAAAAATCAAAGGGAGGAGAGGGGGGTTAAGGAGATAGATCATTGGGGTTGCTGGCCAGCCTGCCTAACCTACTCAGTGAGCCCAGGTCCTGGGAAAGGGAAAGATCCTGTTTCAAAAGAACAAGACACAGCACAACACAGCTGCACAGACTTTGGACCTCATTACTGCAGAGGCAGATGCAGAAGCAAATGGATCTCTGTGAGTTCCAGGCCAGCCTGATCTATCTACGTGTTGAGACTGAGCTCTGAGCCAGCCAAGGTATAGCCCAGTGATTAAAAGTGCTTAATGCTCTTCTGGGAAAGAGGAGTTCAGTCTCTAGCACCCATACTGGGTGGTTCACAGTGACTGTAACTCCAGCTTCAGGGGATCTGACACTCTCTTTTAAACCCAAACTCAGGTTGAATATATGCACGGTGAAGGAATAAGCGCATGCGCGCGCGCACACACACACATCTTTCTTTTCAGTGGAGAGCTGCTGAAAGACAGAAGTTAAGGCTGACCACCAACCTCCATGTGCATAAATACACCTATACACTGACCGGCACACAGATCCACAACATATTTTCAGCCACACCAGCCAAAACGAGCAAGAGTTCACACCTGTGGCCAGGGTCGGCCATATCCGACAAGTGGCTTAGTCTAGAGAGATATGGCCGGCAGCTTCTGCCTGTCTCTGCTCTGGGCTCCCTTTCCCTGTGACTACCCCTGCATACATGTTGTCAGGTGGTACAACACAGGTAGGGTCCTAGGGCGGTGTCTGCTACACTTGCTATGGTTGTTGTACCAGAACTGGCTAGTCAGAGTCTCTTCACAAATGCTGCAGGAAGGACTGGATGCTCGTCTCCTGCTCCTGGATACAGGAGCTGCTGGTAGCCATATATTCTACATACAAATGAGCAGCAGAAGGCAGGCCACAAAGAGATGAATGAAACAGAAAGAAAGGAACAAGGGGATAGAGAGAAAACTAGAGGGCAGGTTCCTGTCTCAGCTCCTGACCACCAGGCTGCTTAGCCCTTTGGCCCTGTCAATCATTCCTATGCTCTTCTAATAAGAATCCATTAAAATACATTCTCTTTTCAATAAACTCCCTTTTCTTCAGTGAAGAAGCTCTATTTAAAAAAAAAAGAAAAAAGAAAAGATTTAGGGATGCATTCTTTGAGTGAATCTCGCCAGGTGATGGTGACAGGAGGTTGGCTGCAGGGGCTGGTCATGATGTGCTCACAGTAGATGCTTGGGACAGTAAAACAAAGGTTAGCCGAGGCTCTAATATATACTAGGCTAGCCTCACATGGGCAAGGATAGCTTTCTACAGTTCAGCTAGAGGTAGTCAAACAGCAAAGATTAACAATCTGCCAAACTAACATAAGACCAAGGATCGCAAGAACATCCACTTATCACTTGCCTAACTAAGAAGAAACAGTGTTCAGGGACAGGGATGATCAGATTGCAATCTTTAAAATATTATCTTCAATTTCAAAAAGGCCTCTCTCACCTTTAAAAACGCAAAACAAAATAACACAATGTCATGTATCCCAAGTTGGCCTCAAATTCTCCCTGTCACCTCTGCTGGCCGTGAGTTCCTAATCTTCCTACCCCTATCTCTCTTGAGTCCGAGAATTATAAGCATGTGCCACCAAACCACACTTATCTCTCCTGGATTTTTTGGTTTTAATGTTTTAATGTTTTAAATGTTGTTTTCAGGTTTTAATGCTGTTGTTTTCAGGTAACATGTAGAGGTTTGAATGAGAATGTCCTTCATCTGTTTGGAGAATTGAACACTTGGTCTCCAGTTGGTGGCACTGTTTGGGTAGGTTGAGAGGATGTGAAGTTGCTGAGAGGAAGTATGTCTCTGGGAGTGGCTACTCTCTGCTTCCAGCTCCTGTTACTATGTCTCTGCTCTGCCATTATGGACTCTAACCCAGGGGAACCATAATCTCAAATAAATTCTTTCTAGTAAGTCACCTTGCTCATGGCGCTTTGTTGAAGCAATAAAAAAGCAGTTAACACACCGAATCTTATGTTGTTAAGACCATCCTCGAGTTTTCTATGTAACCAAGGGTGACCATGAACTTCTCATCTCCCTACATCTGCCTCTTTATAACATGCCAAGTTTACTGGGCACTGGGATCAGACTTAAGGTCTCATGCTTATTATTCAAGCACTCTACCAAGTGAGCTATAACCCCAACCCAAACTTATCTTACATTATTTCTTAACGCTTTAAAATTACTTTTATATTTAGTTAGTGTCTTAGTTAGGGTTTCACTTCTGTGAAGGGACACCAGGACCATGGCAACTCAAACGAAGGAAAGTATTTAGTTGGCATTGGCTTACAGGTTCAGAGATTCAATCCATTATCATCATGGTGGGAAGCATGGCAGCATACAGACAGACACGGAGGAGGCAAGAGTTCTAAATATTATCTGCAGGTAGCAGAAGGGGGCTATGTTCCACACTAGGTAGAGCTTGAGCATAGGAAACCTCAAATCCTACCCCCACAGTGACACACTTCCTCAAGTAAAGCCACACTACTCCAACAAGGCCACACCTCCTAATAGTACCATGCCCTGTGGGCCAAGCATTCAACAATGAGTCTATGGAAGTCAAACCTATTTAAATTACCACAGTTAGTTAGTCAGTTAGTTAGTTAAGAAGCTGAGAACTACAGTATGTATGAGGAGGGAGAGGACAACATTTGGGACTTGATTCTCTGTAAATTCTGGGGATCAAACCTCAGATCAGGCTTGGCAGCAGGCACATATCCTCATTGAGCCATCATGTTGGCTCTAGATAACTTTTCCACAGGTACAACATGTGGTTTCCTTCTTTTGCTTTGCCTTGACCACCAGTGTGAACCCAGCCTAAGGTGCCTGGCTTCAATGTCTACCTGTCAAACTTCCAACAGTATTTCAGTGCCTTTTTCAGAGGTCATTTCCTCTTCTAGGGTCTTTTTTTTTTTCTGTTTTACTTTGTGACTGTATTTGAGCATATGGCCTCACATTGTTTTATAATTATTTATAAAAGTTTCATATCTGAACGACTGCAGAACCTTTTCCAGCACAATTACTTATTCATGCGGTCCAAAATTGCCTTCACTTGTCTGGTAGCTATTTCATATTTTCATCACACATTGAGCCGTGTGGTCAATTTAAATCCTTAATGCCATAATACTTGGAGGTTTAGCCCAGAGCATCCAAGGACCTCATTGGCAGCTGGTAAAAAGTACAAAAGAGGAAACACATAGCAGTGAACAGAGAAAAAGCTTAGGAACTTGGCAGCCAGCCAGCAATGATGACCTGGGATTGACAGCACCTGTCTCTGAGTTAAATGGTGTGGTAGTATCCTTAATCCCTTAATTAATTTTTCTAGCTATAAATTGTTTCTGATAATATTTATGTAAGTATAGAGTTCTTTTTCCTTTTAAAAAAAATGGATGGATTTGATGAGAAGGAAATGACAGAGATTCTGATTTGTCCGACTTCCTCCTCTATCTAGACAGTGAGAGCTGGACAGAACGGGGCATGGAGAATGAGCCTGAGGCCCTTTGGGGCCCTGCAGACAGGTGAGGTATACAGATCGCTGCTTCAGAGCCAGACAAACCTGGATTCTTGCCTGACATTGCTGTTTGCTAAAGGTAATTGTTATTTTTTATCTACCTCTGATCTACAAAACGAAGGAAAATGTTTCTTCTTTTTACAAAAAGATTCCCGAAAGTGTAAAATGTGCACCTGGTCTATGGAAAGAATCAAGTACCAACTTTCCAGCAGGGGCAAGGTCTTGGTGGGCTGTCTGTCTCTAAGCCTAGGTAGGATTTCAAGTGGAACTGTGCCTCCTGGAGCCCCAGAAGTCAGCAAGTGAACCAAGATAGCCAAATGTGTTGTTTAAACCAGCAGAAGTAAACCAAATCAATTGACTCCAGGTTCAAGGACATACCCTGCTCCAGTATATAAGGAAGAGAACAAGTATGGAAGATACTCAGTATTAACCTTTAATCTCCACATGCATATAGCTGTATGTACACACAGTTACATATGCACCCCGTCATACACTCACACCCCAAAAACATGCATACATACACACATGCTTGCACATAGGAGGAGGAGGGGATCAGGTGGCAAGGACCTCCCTTGTCTGTAGGTGGCAAGGTTTGGTCCATCCTGAGGAATATGTCTACGTGCTCTGGGCCTTTCCTACCCGCAGGTGGGTTCCCTTCCAAGTAGTCTGAGGAATGTTAATTAGCCTCTCCCATCCATGAGGTGGGGTGTGGGGTTTGGGGGTGGGAGTGGGAGATGGGGATGGTGAGGGTGGAACACAAGTGTTTCAAAGTTCCTCTTCAGAAGGAAGGAAGGAAGGAAGGAAGGAAGGAAGGAAGGAAGGAATAAGAAATGCTTCCCTTCCTAGCAAGAGGTCATTTTAAGATTAGTTTTATTCCAGTGTGCCTGTATCAGTTATAATAAATGTTTCTATTGGAACTTACAGACAAAATTGAGCAGTCACTGTTGAAGGGCTCTAACAGGCCAAACCATGTCAAACACACACCCACACATGGGAAACATGGAGCCAAGAGTTTTTGCCTTTACCTTTCTTCGCCTTGCTTAACTGTTAGATGACATTCCTAAAGCTAGCCACCAAGGTTCATTCCCTTATTTGACCTCTGACTCATTCCTGAGACTCAGTACCAAGACCCAACTCCCAAAACCCCAAGGTCCAGGAATCAAAATCCATTCATTTGACTAACCTAATTAAAATACCCAATCAGAATTTAGCAACACACATTCTAGAAGATTCTAACACAGGCCTTGGGGGCCCCCCCCCCCCCAGAATTAACACTTGCAAAGCTAATTGCTGCTACGGTTTCCGCCCAATTCAGATTCAGCCCCTTTGTCTCTTTGCCTTGCTTAATAACGAATCTCTTTGCATTTGTTTTGTGCTTGGAAATTGGTGTTTGGGTGTGGTCTGTACCTAATCCTGGGACCAGTCAGGGGGCACCCTAAAGCAGGCCAGTCTCTTCTACAATGGCAGCCTGAGACTTCCCTTCAGAACATTCTGCAAGTATTTCAGGATTTCAGAGTGTAAGCACCAGTGTTTAGTCAGGTGCCACAGTGCACAGCTGTAATCCCAGTACTTGAGATGTAGAAGCCAGAAGGCTGTTCCACGTTTTGAAGCCAACAGAGCCTATATAGTAAGTTCCTAGCCAGCTAGCCGGGCTGTTAAATGAGCCCTTATCTCTGATGATGATGATGGGCAGGAAGGGCAGGGTTCAGTTGCAATCAAAGGTAAACACCTGTGTGATTGTTTCTGTTTTGTGGTTCCTGGCATCCTGTATAATACTTTGTACTTCATAGCACAGTATACTTCTAAGAATTATAATGTTGAACATTTTGTAAACTAGAGCAAGACACTGAATCAGTTAGCGCACTTAGGGCTACAACATAAATTCAGGCTTACAAGAGATGTTTTCTGAAGAAATTGCTTATCCTTTCAGACGTCATCTGTAAAATTGGCATGACGGCTGTCCTCGCTCATAAAGAGTACGTGCCATAGTCAGAGCCTGATGCAAACAGACCACATTTCTGTGGTCTCCACCTGGAAGGTGGAGTTGGTCTGATTTGAGCTTCTCAGGATTTGTATGCGATGTGATAAATAAGACAATGGTAACTGACAATACTGTGGGATAGGAAGCCATGCTGTCAGATGAATAGTGGAAAAGCCAAGCAAGCAAACAAAGCCCAACAGCTTCTGAGCAGTAACCAACAGCAGCCCCAAGGACTGTAAGGGTCACTATCTTTATGAGTGTACGCCAGTCTCTGTATGACGAAGAGCACTTAGCTGAACTAAGGACTAAGTGGCTCTCCTATGGCCATATTCACTGTCCCAGGCTAGGCCTATGATCAAGGGTAGCCTTTCTCCTACTATACAAGCAAAAGGAAGCTTGGTACCCAAGTTAATACACATCCTTAGAATGGGGCTAACTCTGGATGGAAGAAAACTGATGTATGTCTGACAAAACTGCTTAACTGCTGAACCCACCATTCCTGAGGCCTACCCCCTCTCTCCTAGACCTCCTAGTGCAAGAGTAATAAGTGATATGAAGCAACTTCAGCATCGCTCAGTCCATTGTGCTCTAACTAACTCAGTCTTGCTCTATTTTATGAATTTTCTGACATCATAATTCACAGAGTGCTTCTATATTGCAAAATATTACATACAATTTTAGTAGCTGGTGTTAAGGACCCCAGCACTCAGATAATCACAACTGGGATTTTATGTTCTTCCCAGGTCCTTGTTCACCCTTCCATGGTGAGTGAAGGCTGCTTTTAAAATGGGCTGTTCCTCTGTACCTCGTTTTGAGCCTTTGCTTGTTGGTGGAATGGATGCATTTCTGTATATCATGGTAATTCTGGGGTTACACACACACACACACATGCACACACACACATTAAGAAAAAAAATCTTAACTTTTAAAAGTAGTAGCCTGGGGGCTGGAGAGATGGCTCAGTGGTTAAGAGCACTGACTGCACTTCCAGAGGTCCTGAGTTCAAATCCCAGCAACCACATGGTGGCTCACAACCATCTGTAATGAGATCTGATGCCCTCTTCTGGTGTGTCTGAAGACAGCTACAGTGTATTCATATATAATAAATAAATAAATCTTAAAAGTAGTAGCCTGTGGAGAACTCTAAAATAGCAAGTTTATATTTACTATAAAAATAAATTTCATTTTAGAGAACTCAAAAACTATGTGAACATGTGACACTTGGACCTTACAAAATGGCCCAGTTGTAACGGCTTTGGTGGTATATCCATCTTGAATGTGTCAAAAGCAGATGCCACAGATGGACAAAGTGAGGCCAGGCACCTGTGTCAGCTGGTCACTGGACCCGTAGATCTGCAGTAGATCAGAAAGTGGGTCAGACAGCCTGGAGATGCCTTTCCTCACCACACATCCATTCCAGTTCCAGCATATGCCTCTGCCTCGGCATCTGAGCATTCACCAAAGAGGGAATCAGATGTTTACACAGAGTTCTGTATGATTAGGACAAAACTGAAGCAGATCTGAAATCCCGTAGGTTCATTCAAATGTCCCTGTGTTTGCAGGCAGTGGCAGATGCAATCACTAGAAAGGAAGCCTTCCTTTTTCTACTCCGGGGTTTACATAGAAGCAGGATACCTGGGCTAGATTGCTTAATCTCATTAGCTTAATTCATTAACACCTGTACTGCTATGGATTCATGTATGCATACACTGTGTGAACATGAGGAACAGGAAGGAGCTGAAGAAGTCTGGCTCTTGACCTCTGAACTCCGCTTGTGTATTCCTTGCTTGTGTAAGCAGCCTCAGGGCACAGTGGCCAAGTGAACAATTTGGCTTCCCCAAAATGGTATTTCTGGTCCTTTTGAACTATGTCCCCAACAAGATTTTGTAAATTTACCTCAATGCATACCATGGCTCTATATGCTCATGAGAGATAATGAACATATGTTCCCAACATCACCAGATTCTCCTCTCTTAGGCTGCTTCCCAACACCTTTCCATCTGATTTACTTTCTGTACATGTAAATCTTACAGAATTTTAACAAGTGGAATCATTCATCTATTTATTTTTGTCAGACTTCTTTCTCTCAGAACAATTATTTTGCCACTCACTCATGCTACTCCGTAAACCGATAGTTCATTATTTTCTTTCTTTTTTTTTTTTTTTTTTTTTTGGTTTTTCGAGACAGAGTTTCTCTGTATAGCCCGGGCTGTCCTGGAGCTCACTCTGTAGACCAGGCTGGCCTCGAACTCAGAAATTCGCCTGCCTCTGCCTCCCAAGTGCTGGGATTAAAGGCGTGCGCCACCACCGCCCGGCCAGTTCATTATTTTCTTAAACACCGTAATTTGGCATTTTATTGTGTGGACATATTTCAATTTGTTTATTCATTCTCACATCAATGAATGTTTGGTTTGTTTCAAGTTTGGGGCTATTATTAATTGGCCCTTATGACTACTTATCTGCAAATACCTGTAGCTTTATATGTTCTCGTTTCTTCTGAATAATAATGACTGAATCACAAGATAAAATTTATTTAACCTTTTAAAGAACCTGTCAGATTGTTTTGCACAGTGGTTATATTATTTTACATTGCCAGCAATGGCTGAGTGTGAAAACTTGGGGTGCTCAGATTTTGTGTTGTTTGTTTGTGTTTTTAAGTAAGGTCTGACTGTGTCATTCAGACTGAGATTGAACTCACAACTCTCACTAACCAGAACACTGGAGCTTCAGGCTCCCACCCTTGTCCCTGATAATCCTTGTTCTTTCTTTCTTTCTTTCTTTCTTTCTTTCTTTCTTTCTTTCTTTCTTTCTTTCTTCCTTCCTTCCTCCCTCCCTCCCTCCCTCTCTCTCTCTCTCTCCCTCTCTCTCTCCCTCTCTCTCTCTTTCTTTCTTTCTTTCTTTCTTTCTTTCTTTCTTTTTCCATATCCTATACAGGAAATGAAATTCAAGAACTTCGAAAGAGAACAAAGAGATACACAGGACGGTTGAGAGGGAGGAAAGGACAAGGGAGATGATGTAATCATATTTGAATCTTGAGAAGAAAAGAAATAATAATACTTTTAAAAATCAAGACTTTCTATATGCTAGGCAAACCTTTTCCAGTGAGCTTCATCCACAGCCCACCAGTCAGTGTGGGCCATTCTAATATGCATGCAGTGACATCTTGTGGCTTTGATTTACATTAATCTAAAGACTAATGAAATGGATCTCCTTTTAAAACTAGGATACATTCAATTTACAAAATAATGGGCTTCTTTGTGACAATTTCATACAGTTCTTTGATCAGACTCAGTCCAGACCCTCCCTGCTTCCCCACCCCAACTCCTTCCCCACTGCTAGTCCTCCTGTCTTGTATATGACTTTAGGCTCTGTATTCTGCATATGAGGGAAGCATGATATTTGTCTTTCTGAATCTAGCTTATTTCATTCCAGTTCCAACTCTGTGACAATTCTCATTCTTCTTTATCTCTGAATCAAATTCATTGTGTGTGCCACATTTTCTTTATCCATTTGTCTGTTGATGGACATGTAGGCAGGCTCTAGAACGTGACTGTTCTGAGTAGACACACTAAGTGTTGACATGCAGTGTTCTCTGTGGTATGCTGACAGTACTGATTCCCAGAGTGGTACAGCTGGATTGTTTGGTTCTTAGGCTCTCCCCGCTGACTTCCACAGGGCCTTAGATTCTTTCTAATGGTATAGAGGGGGTTCTTCCTCTGTCACATTCTTACCAGCATTGGTTAATGTTCTTGAGGATAGCAGGTTCTGACTGGGGTGTGGTGGGATTCTATGTTAGTTTTGGCCTGCACTTTCCTGCTAGCTGAGCATGTTGAATGGTTTTCGTATACTTATTGATCATTTGTGACTTTTTGAGAATTGTCTAACCAATTTATTTAGCCACTTATTGGTTATGTTATTTGGGAATTTTAGTGTTCTTTATTTTGTTGTTGTTGTTGTTCTTTATCTTGGGTTACATACCCAGAAAAAACAGCTGAGGTGCCTATTTAACATACAAGGTGACATTGTCTTCAGGCTCTCCCAGCGTCCCTCAGTCCCTACCTGTTACAGAGCATGGCTGGCATACCCCACCCTCTCAACTTTCCAGATCAGGAGCTAGGCTTCCCCTCCCCCAGAAGCAATTTCCTGTATAAACCAGACATTCTGCTTTATTGTGTTCTCTCTCCCTCTCTCTCTCTCTCTCTCACTCTCTCCCTGTGCATTTTCTCTCTCCATTTGTGCATGTTCTTTCTCTCTTTCTCTTCCTCCACTTTTCTGTCTCCCTTCTCCTTTTGGTGACTACTGCCCTCCTCCTATGAAGTTGGTGAATTTGCCTGAGAGCTGTTTTTCCAATAAACCTGCCTCTATATACTTTAAATTTTCTTGAATTCACTCATTTCTTCTGTGGAGATAATTTATCACCTTATATTCTGAACATTAATCTTCTGTTTGATGTATTGTTATAAAACATAATGCACCAAGGGGTACTGGAAGGCCCATGCCAAAGTATCCCCCTGAGAAATTACACTGTGCAACAGATCTGGGGTATAACAGGGGTTTATTTGGGGAAAGAGAGGGGAGCGAGGGCCTGGAGAAGGGGTAGAGGCAGATGAGCAGGCATGGAGACAGGCAGACAGATTGGAGAAGAGCCATGAGGGTAGAGAAGGAGGACGGGGCGGGGAGGGGGGGGGGGGGAGGGGAGGGAGGGAAGGGCGAGAGAGTGGAGAGAGAGGATGCACAGAGAGAGAGAGAGAGAGAGAGAGAGAGAGAAAACAGCTGTGGAAAAGGAGAGTTGGGGTGGTAATCAGTTCTTTTATACATGGCTCATACCTGACACCTGACAGTATAAAGGTGGCAAATGATGACATAAGCTGTTGCTAGCTTTGCTAGCTTTCTGGGAGAGCCGAACAGAATCACCTGTAAGCTAACATTCCTTCTTTTTTGTTTAATTAAAAATGAGGAACTTCCTCCTGACTGAAGGTGACATGGTCTTCAGGGACCCTAAGAAAATTTGGATGCTGGCCAAGTCCTGAGAGAGTTGGCTGCTTCCCTGCTGTCAAGGATGAGTAAGAGTATCTGCAGCTAGGAAAGTGTAGGTGCCCTTGAAGCTATCTTCAAGGCAAGACTGGAGCACTTGTGGGTAGCTACTCTGGAGCTGTCCTGGATGTAGATCTCAAGGAAATAGGTGAACTTGTCAGGATACTGAAACACATGCACATAATAGAGGCAGAAGATAAAGTTAAATAGGTTAGGGAGAGAAAAAAGATTCTTAGGCTTACATCTGAAATGTTAGGCCCATGGTCTTGGTAACTGAGGGAAGAGGAATCCCAAAACTAGGGAATGAGACAGGAATCTCACTCTCTGGAGTAGGCAATAGGTAGGAAACATAAACTGTTGTTTGACAGGGATACTTATCTGGAGTCCATTTCACCCATGAGAGGTGGACTCTAGTGGATTTCTTGAAGCTTACAAGAACCTTTTTAAGTTTAAAAAAAAAAAGATACATTTTAGATATATTAGCATTACCATTGTTTGCAATCCGTACTGAAAGCCGTATTGAAGAAAAAGGCAGTTGACATGCCTATTTGTGTCCGAATAGAGGCTTGCTAAACAATTTTTTTTTTTGTGAAAAGCATGAACACTCTTTAAGGTAAGCTCAGGGAAGACAGAGACTTTCTGTGGAGCAGAAGTGCAGCTGCCTGTGGCCACGGACCAACCGGGTTCTCCTGAAAGGGGGGCTGGGAATGAAAGAAGGAGGACGAGAAGAGATGAAGCCAAGACAAAGTTCTCTGATCAAGGCTCGAAGTAATATTCAGCTCTTCTAATTTAAAGGGAAAGCCCCACCGAACCCCTTCATGTTTCAGCCGGAGATGGGTGGGGTAACCCATCCTTAGTCACAGCCGGAGATATCTCAAGTCAAGCTCAGCGGGCAGTTTATTCTTCTAAGTTCCTGTGGCAGGCTGTATGTGCAGACAAGGTGGGTAACTCCACCTAGGTCTTATTATTTGGTCTATTGTGGTAAACAAGGTCTTTCAGGCCTGCTCAAGGCTGGGGGAGGGCACACAGAAGAGACAAAAAACGTAGTCTCAATTTTCACTGTGACTGCATGCTGCGAAAGAGAGGCTTCTTTCCTCTATCAAGAAAACTGGATTCGTATAAATTTAGTATGAGAAATATTTTTAAATCTATACTTAAAAGACAACCAAAGGAAATTTTAAATCTTGGGACTATGATGGTGAATCATACAGTGGAAGGCTTTATCAGAGCTAGATTAAGAATTTATCACAATTTCATTGCTCAATGGTAGAACTCAGAACTTTTGAAGTCTTTGTACAATAGGCGCATAGCGTGGGGAAAGAAATCTAAAACATTTTTCATTTCTTTTATGTACCTTAAATCACATTTTATCACCATTAAACTTTCACTTGCTTTCACCAACCTTAAAACACGTTCTTAGACCCTCATGACCTCACATTTCATATCCTCAAACCTTACATAAACTTTACATCTCTCCTCTCCAGTTATTTACCATGAATGAGACCCAGGTGGTTAATCATTGGAAGCAGTCACTGCAAAGAGAGTCCCTTTAGATAAAGGAATAATGAAAGTTACATCTGAAACCTGTGTGTCTTTAACATAAAGCCTGCGAGCAAGGCAAACCTGTTTTCCTTTTAAAATAAAAGATCTAGTAGTTTAACTAGCTAATGAATTGACTAATGAAGTGAGATAGTAGTGGATTGGTTACCTTGGGGTAAGGAGCTAGTTGACTATTGTTCTCTTGCTGTCAAACTACAGTTAAGTTAGCTGTCAATGTGATCAGAGACCTGAGAAGAATAAATTATAATCTAAATGCCATATGTTAATTAAAATGATAGAGGACAGTCCATAGTATACTAACTAGACAGTTGTTCCAGCTTCCTGTGGTCTCCAGGGCAATGCAGGCAGAAGCAGTTTTGGCTATCACACCCAGAAGAGGAGAGGTTTTCTGTGGAGGAGGAACACACGGAAGAGATGACCTCACCTTGTCTTAGGCAACAGTTAACCCTCTGAGTGTGTCTGTCCACAGTTCAGTCCTGGCCCTGGCAGCAGACAAGGCATCAGGGCAGTCTCACTCAGTGGCTAGTGTACCACAATCCAGGCAGGAGCCTTTGTTGTGTCCATGGATTCTTGGAGACCTTGGGGGTGGGAGTGAGGGAATCACTATTAGGATTCGGGAGTCTCTGTCATAGTAAGGTTAAACATTAAATGCCATACTCAACAGATCTCTGAGAGGTTTGAGGGCTAATACCTACTAAGTATATCTGACTTAAACAACCTTTGTCTATTTAGTTATCTGCTCTAAACTCTACCTTGCATACATAAAACAGAAGACTAAATAAAGCTTAATCTTATAATTAACTGCATCAGTTCTTTACATGACTTTAAATATATTTCTGAACACATTAAATTTGAAAATTTATCAAATATATTAAAGTTACTATCAACTTGCGTTTCTTAATTATAGTAGCTTTATGAGGCTAGGACTTTAGATTTTATCCCTGTTAGGTTTGTCCTTTAAAAATTGATTTGGGCCTTTTGGACAGCAGTGAGGTGGCAGCAAGGCAAGAGTGAAAGGAGGCACCATGGAGACTGGGAACTGTTAGATATGGTGGCAGAATTGAAAATTTCTAACATAGAATACTTGATGAGGCCTTCCGGTCTGGGCCCGAGCACTTAGCAGATCCTGGGCAGCACCTCTGCACCCAATCTCACAAAACTCAGAGGAAGCAGGCCTCCGAGGAACTCTAACCCAGGCAGTATCTTAGGTGAAGGAATTGAACAAAACCATCCAGGACATAAAAATGGAAGTAGAAACAATAAAAAAAATCAGAATGGGAGACTACCCTGGAGATAGAAAAACTAGGAAAAAAATCAGGAGTCATACATGCAAACATCACCAACAGAATACAAGAGATAGAAGAGAGAATCTGAGGTGCAGAAGATACCATAGAAAATATTGACACAACTATCAAAGAAAACGCAAGGTATAGATGAGAGTGAAGATTCCCAACTTAAAGGCCAATAAATATCTTCAACAAAATTATAGAAGAAAACTTCCCTAACCTAAAGAACGAGAAGCCCATAAACATACAAGAAGCTTACAGAACGCCAAATAGACTAGACCAGAAAAGAAATACTTCCTGTCACATAATAATCAAAACACCAAATGCACAAAACAAAGAAAGAAAGAATATTAAATCCAGTAAGGGAAAAAGGTCAAGTAACATATAAAGGCATACCTATCAGAATTACATCAGACTTCTCACCAGAGACTATAAAAGGGGGAAGATCCTGGACAGATGTCATTCAGACCCTAAGAGAACACAAATGCCAGTCCAGGATACTATACCCAGAAAAATTCTCATTTACCATGGATGGAGAAGCCAAGATATTCCATGACAAAACCAAATTTACACAATATCTTTCCACAAACCCAGCATTACAAAGGATATTAGTGGGAAAACTCCACTATAAGGAGGGAAATTATACCCTAGAAAGATCAAGAAAGTAATCCTCTTCCAACAAATCCAAAAGAAGATAGCCACACAAAGATAATTCCACCTCTAATAACAAAAATAACAGGAAGCAACAATCACGGTTCCTTAATATCTCTTAAAATCAATGGACTCAATTCCCCAATAAAAAGACATAGGCTAACAGACTGAATATGTAAACAGGACCCAGCATTTTGTTGCATACAGGAAATCTACCTCAGTAACAAAGACAGACACTACCTTAGAGTAAAAAGCTGGAAAACAAATTTTCAAGCAAATGGTCCTAAGAAACAAGCTGGAGTAGCCATTCTAAAACCTCTAGCCCAAGAATGTAGCTGCCTGCGGCCACCAGTCGAACGGGTTCACCTGGAAAGAGGGCTGGGAATGAAAGGGGGACGGAGAGTGAGAAAAGATGAAGCCAAGACAAAGTTCTCTGATCAAGGCTCGATGGTTTAATGTTCAGCTTCCAATTTAAAGGGGAAGACCCCGCCCGAACCCTTCCTAGTTTCAGCCGGCAGAGTTGGGTGGGATAATCCGTTCTTGGTCACGGGTCATGGCTGGAGATGTCTCAAGGCAAGCCCAGGGGCAGTTCTTCTTTCAAGTTCCTGTAGCAGGATCTACGTGCAGCCAAGATGGGTGACTCCACCTAGGTGTCTATTGATATGCAGCCAAGGTGGTTAGTTCCACCTAGGTCCTATGATCTGGTCTCTTGTGGTAAAAAAGGTCTCGGGCCTGCTCAAGGCTGGAGGAAGGACACACAAGAACACAAAGGGAGGGACCCATGGCTCCACCTGTATAGGGTGGCCTTGTCAGGCATCAGTGGAAGTGGAGGGCCTTGGTGCTTGATAGTTTGGATTTCCTAGTGTTGGGGAATTTGAGAGCAGGGAGGTGGAAATGGGAGGATGGTGGGAGCACACCCTCATGGTGAAAGGATATAAAAATTCATAGAGAAGTTTGAGACCCTCATATGAATTAAGGTTAACAAGTTCACAGGCCTAGGTTCCAGGAACTAGCTACCTACCCAAAGAAAGAACTAGCCAGGGGGCAGGTCAGCTAGGTCACTCCAACAAAGAATAGCAGAACTAATAATGCAGGTTGGCTAAGTCACTCCAGGAAGTAGCTGATCACAAGAAAACTGTCAGGTTAAGGTCACATTGCTGAATAAAATATGTCCAGGATGTTTCCCACTCCCCACCCTGGTTTATGACCAGCTAAATGAGTTAAGAATTCTCTACTATTTTTATGATGTGGGTTGGAATTTCTCCACTGTTCCCTCTTGGTTTCCCCCTTCATCCCCCTAGTTTGTGGTTTTCTCCTTTAAATACCCCTTGCTCCCGAGACTTGGGGTCGACACTCCTCTTGTGAGTCTCGGCCTGCTCTGGCTGATCCCCAAATAAAACCTTTTGTAGTTTGCAGCAAGTTTGGTCTCTTTCGTGATTCTGGGTGGACATAATCTCCTGTGGCTTGAGTGGGGGGTCTCCCCTATCCGGGGATCCTTTCAATAGAAACTCCCAGAATTATATGGATTAGATATGATAGAGACAGGCCGTCAGAAGACTAGATTCCAGAATTCAAACAAAAAATTATCTTGATACTAAAATTTGTTTTGAGAATTATATATTGCAGAATACACATCCTTGGTATATCTACTCATCAAGCAAGCTGAGCAGACCTGCTCGAACCTCTGATGTCCTGGAATTTCAGCTGAATGCAGTGAAGACACAGACGTCAGGGGCTTATCAATTTACTCTCCCCCCCTCACTCCTCTTCTAATGTCTCAACGCCCATAATCAGCTTGAAGAAGTTAGTGAAGAGTCAGCGCCCCTATTTCCTGGGCTTGGGGACTGAGGTGGTTAATATTGGGCTGTCTTTCTAGGGAAAAGTAGTGGTTTTATTGGAGCAGAGAGGAATAGCTAGGATTTATTGCATAGCCATAACCTATTGATAGAAATCTGTATAATTGTTATTAAGCTGAAGTTATAATTTCTTAAATAGTACAAAATTTACAAAATTAGATTTCATATTTAAGGTTTTCATTGGTATGAGCTTCTTATTGACATAGAAGTGAGATTAATATTGTTACTCTCATAGGCATTGTGCCTATATAACACATTTAGGAATACAAGGCTTAGACCCAGTCCTTCTTTAACCTTTTTAACTGATTTGAGACGGTTAGCCTGTGAGTTAAGGGCCTACAGCAAATTCATGGCTCTGAGTTTATTGTTAGGGTGATTTCTATATTTTATTTAGAAATAGCTGAGAGGAATTAACAGATACCAGTCCCAGTCCAGATTGCCTTACATGGAGTTGGTTTTCAAAACATCATAAGTCCGCAGAATTGACATTACAAACATTTCTGTATTAATATTCATTTTGATTAGAGACCTGTCTGCTCCTGACAGCTTCCTGTCTTAGATTCTAAGAAGAAATTGAGCATCCTTCAAGTTATTCCAGTTGTGGTGAGACAGCCACTAGGCAAGAATTGCCTCCTTTCATCTACAGACAAATTACTGTCCAGAAAAGGACACACTGCGAAATAGTCAACTGATTAGATCTGCCAATACAGAGTAATCAGCCCTTAATAGTTCTACATCACTAGGTCTGTCAGATGATCCTGGGCCAGTAGGCTGAAGATCGGATGCTCCAACATTTTGTAGTATAGGGACTGTCCAGGTGTTCAGTGGTCTCCATAAATTGGCTACGTTTTAGAAGCTATGCTTTGTGCTTCCCATAATTTCAGTTAATTTAGTCATTCTGGATTTCTGACAGGGTTGAAGACTTACAGTCTCATAGCCAATCCTGGCTATTTACTTTGACAGAAAAGATTTGAGAAGATGGTTTTCAGTTGATATTCATTCTAAAGCCAAGAAAAAAGCCAGGTTCTCAACTAAGTCTTTTAGTTAGAGAGATGACAGAGGTTCTGGTTAGTCAACAAAATGATGAATTAGGTCTATCTTGCATCTTACTGATACAAATTCGTATAGTTATGGTCTAATTGTATTTTTGAGAGAAAAGTTTTATTTTAACAGGAAGGGTGATATGTAGGAGGAGCTAAAGTGGGAGGAGTAAGGAGAGGAAGAGGAGGAAGAGAAGGAGAGGAGGAGCTAGGAGATGTGTGTGTGTGTGTGTGTGTGAGAGAGAGAGAGAGAAAGAGAGAGAGAGAGAGAGAGAGAGAGAGAGGTGTGAGGGGAACATGGAGGCAGATGTTCACCTGTCTCTGTCAGTCAAATGAAAGGATGTAAAAATTCATAAAGTAGTTTGAAACCCCCTATCTGAATCAGGGCTGTAGATCAGCAAGTTCATAGGCCCAAGTTCCAGGAACTAGCCGGCCACAAAAGAAAAACTGGCTAGGAGGCAGGTCAGCTAGGTTGTTCCGAGAACTGGCTCACCACAAAGAATAGCAGAACTAAAAATATGGGTTGGCTAAGTCGCTCCGGGAAATAGCTGACCACAAGAGAATGGTCAGGTTAAGGTCACATTCCTGAGAAAAATGTGTACAGGATGTTTCCCACTCCACACCCTGGTTCATGACCAGCTAAATAATGAGTTAAGAATTCTCTACTATTTTTATGATGTGGGTTGGGATTTCTCCACTGTTCCCTCTTGGTTTCCCTCTTTACCCCCCTGGTGTGTGGTTTTATCCTTTAAATACCCCTTGCTCCCAAGCCTCAGGGTCAGCACTACTCTGACCTTGCATGAGTCACGAGTCTTGGCCTCAGCACTGATCCTGCCCAAATAAACCTCTTGCTGTTGCATCAAGTCTGGTCTCTCGTGGTCTTTTGGGAGGTCACACTCTCTGGAGACATGAGTGAGGGTCTTCCCTCTTTGGGGGTCTTTCACAAAGATAGTTGGTATATCGTGGTTGGGTATTGGCTTACACTTCTGATTGTATGCACATCTTGTTATTGAGCATTACCAAACTTATAAAGCCTTTGATTAACATTTTTTTAAAAAGTTACTAATTAAAATATATATATATTAAAAAATAAAAATAAAAAATTATGATTTTGCATTGAAGCTCTTATAGTAACAAATAAAACTTTTTAATCCATAAGCATAATTCATGAAGAGACTGGAAACTTTTCTGAAACTTTTATTTTATAAAAATCTTTTATAATAAAATATGTTCCTTTCATTAAAAAATACTTGTCTTTTATAAAAATCTAAAGGTATATTATAGCTTAATAACATTAACAAAAACAAGGCTAAACATATTTTAAGGCAGTGATTTTTAACCTTTTTAATATTGTAAGCCTCTAATTTTTAGAAAAGATGTTTAAAACCTCTCAGTTGTGTTTTTCTAAAGTTAAAATAAGGTACTGTTTTCAGAGTAAAGACATAGAGCAATGATGTAAACAATTTATCAAGACAGGACAGAAATCATCCAAAAATGGAATTCCAATTTAAAAGCATCTTTAGAGACCTGCTCCCCTGGTCTTCTCATGTCACATGTTTTTGCCCTTAATCAAGATGAGGGTGAAGCCATGACTTCCCTTAACAGAGATGGCTGCCAGCCATACAGCTATCAATATGACAGTGAAGCTATGATTCATCTTCTCCAGCCCTTAGCAAAGATGACAACTAGCCAAGTGTTGTTTATACCCCAGACTGGAATTATGTCACATTGCTTAAGATTATCTAAGCACAGACTTTTAATTATTAACTACAAGTTATGAGTTTTAACCATATTCAGTAATTTATAAATCGCTAATTATGTTTTTGACCTTGTGTTTCCAAAGGGTGAGCAATAACCCATTTTCTGAACTGACAATAATAAAGTAGAACAGTGTAAAACAACCTCAAAATTTTCTACATTTAAATAATATTTGAATTCCAATTATATTTGATCCAGTAGCCAGAAAACCAAGAGGTGAATTGAGAGCCTAGGTGGCTGGTGGCAGGAGAAAGAAATAACATCCATTCACACATTCAAGACCAGTCAGAAACAAGCACTGTTAGGATATAGGTAAAATATTAAGGCATAAATGAAATGTTAAGGCCTAGGAACTGTTACCTGGCTAGCCTGGTAACATTTTCGTATGCTTCTGCTGGTACTAGGAAACTTTCTAAGGCTAAGATTGATTACATATTCTGTTATGTTCTGTGCCTTTGGAAGTTAATCACAATAGAAGTCAGTAGAACTGTTTTGTATAGGTACCCACAATAAGCCTAGATGTAAACCAACCACCCATCAGCACTTCCTATATCTTTGTATAAGCTTTTATTGTATAAGCTGCCCCTGGGATGGACCCCAACAAAAGAGAGACCTGCACAAATATAAGAACCTATTTGGAATAAGATTTCTATTTTGAGTAGTGGTCCAGTAAAGTTTAAGTACGAAAGACCTCCCTGGGAACTGACTTCCTACTTAGCAGAGAGAGACATTTATGTGGGTAACTGACATCCTGGTCGGCAAGTTAAGCCATGAATGTTAGACAAGGCAAGTCTCCTGACACAGCTGAATACCCCCAACCAATGGGAGCAGGATAAACATACAACACAGACATATTCCTACGAAAATCCCCTATCCCTAAATCCAGATTGTTGAAATAACTTGGCGCCAATGTTTGTGGATTTGGAGCTTAAAAACATGGTGGGATCTTAACTCAATATCATGGTTTAGTGCCCGAATCTGGACCATGGTACTAGTTTGAACAGTCCTGTGGGGTATGCTTAATAAACTATACCTGTCTGACTGAGATCAGTGATTGTGTGATTTGTGATATGAATCCTGGACCACAACAGCATGCACTGGCCACATATTAACAAAACACAAGTAGTTTGACACACATTTTAAATTAGTTTTTGTTAATCTGAATAGACCTTTATAAACTTGAAATTTCATCATTATAAGAATATTTTAAACCAGGATTGAATCAAATACACAGTATGTTGTAAAAATAAAAATTCCTACCAACTTAAAATATGAGACTTATCCGGGCGGTGGTCTCAGCCCTTGAGAGGCAGAGGCAGGCAGATTTCTGAGTTCGTGGCCAGCCTGGTCTACAGAGTGGGTTCCAGGACAGCCAGGGCTATACAGAGAAACCCTGTCTCAAAAAACCAATCAATCAATCAATCAATAAATAAATAAATAAACTTTTTGCTCTCTTAGTCTAAGAGGAGATACAATAATAAACTAAGAATTCATTAGGACTAAGATGTTTTATAATTGGTGTTTATACTATGTGGTCATCCCAAGATGGTAAAGTCACACGGCCGGCTGTAAGCCATGTGAACAACATGGTTGCTATTTAAAAATATTTGTTTTTTTCCATATATATTGAGACAGGCTGACTCCATGACAGGCTTTAAATTGGAATTCCGGGAAACTAAGCCTAAGAACTGGGCAAATCCAGCCAAGCCCAGGCAAGTAAGTTACTAGGAAAAACCCCAGGCTTCAGGCATCTACTCAAAAACTGCCCTGCCATCAGAAGCTGCCCTGCCACCTGGCCTGAAACAATGGGTCAGCAACAGTTTCCAGCCCCCATGCCCAGGTAATCGGATGTCCCTAGAGATAGAGCAAGATAAATGCCACCCACCCCGTAATCCCCTAATGTGCTTTAAATCAGGCCTGCGAGCTCACATGGTTGTCTCTCTATCTTGGTAATGGGAGACCCCAGCATGCTGGACTTCTGCGGAGTAAAACTCTCTCTGCGTTTACATACTGTTTAACTCCGGGGTATCATTCATTCTTCAGAGAATCATGGAATATATATATATATATCTTAAATGAGGGCTGCATGCAAATTACATGTACACAGAGTTAAATTCAAGTTACTACCAAGTTAAATCCAAGTTACACATAGAGTTGAATTTGAGTTACATACACACATACACATATTTTTAACAAGAGCTGAATAAAGTCAAATACTGTTGCAGATTTTTTAACCCATACCCAATGAGCAACTTACAAATCCTTAGATAAGAGTTTACAGCATAATCTTAAGATACTACTATTTTTTTTTCTTTTGAGAGCAGAGTTCAAAGAAAGATGTAAAAGACTTAAGAGTGGGGAAGCAACGCTTCTAGCAGAGCACAGAGCAAGTTTACATATAAGTGGGGACCATTTGTCTATGGTCATGAGAATCTGAAAATCACGGACGCCGGTCTGTAATCTGAATCTCTGAAAGGAGAATGTTTAGCTTAGTGCTGGCAGGCCAGCTGCAGGAAACCAGGAAGCCGCCTGGAGAGGGGTGGGCGGTTCCCTACCGGCAGGCAGAGGACCAGAACCACGTGGAGGAATTGAACTCTACAACCCTGCAACCCACAGGTCCCTGGGAGGAACCTATCAGAATTGCCTATAAACTAACATCTTCCCTATATAACCCACACATTTGTGCGCTCTCACTCTCTGGGTCTCTCTCTCCCTCCCTTTCTGTTCACGCTCTTTCATTCTCTTCCGTTTGTGTCTTTCTCTATGGCGACTTCACTGACCTCTTCCTATATAAGGTTGGTAAATCCACCCATGAGCTGTTTCCCAATAAACCTGCCTTTATATACTTTCTTTTGGCTTGAATTGGCTCATTTCATCCACAAAGGGAATTTATCTCTTTACATGTTCTAAATATTACTCTTGTTAGATATCTGACAGACTTCTTTCCATTTTATAAGCTGTCTCTTCACCCTTATTTCCTTTGTTGTTTTAATTTCAGGTAATTCTATTTGTCAGTTCATTGATTATTTGGAGACATTGCTTTTTTGATAGTCTAACATATTCATGTCTTCTTTGATTTAAATCTTTTGCCCATTTGTGATTATATATCCTCTCAAAAATGATTTATCCTTTGTGAATTCATACAATATCAACATGGAAAGATAGATTAATGCCCCCCAGAATATCCATATCTCCACACCTGCTAAAGTACTTTGCAACTATAAAATGTGGAAATTATCAGCCGGTTTGCAGGGACGCCTGCAAGCATCACAACTAGCAGAGAAATAATCTGGGTGAAGAACAAAACAACTTTAGCTGGAGCTGGGTCAAAAACTTCTAGAGTTTAACCAAGCCGTTGATTTTTCCTATACATTTCCACACAGTGAAACTCTGAGGAAAAAAGTTTCCACATTACAATTACCACAACAAAGCATTAGGAGTGACTGTATTGAAACTCCCTTGCAAAGTGCATCTCTATACAAAACACCTGTGACTTTTAACCCTAAGAATGAGTTCTACTGACTGACAAGCAGTGCTCAGGAGTGTAGGCCTAGGGTGAAAGAACTCATCATAACAATGAATATGGATTCTGTTGATCGAGAATCCAAATCCTCTTTCATAAGGATGGGTTCTGTGGCTGGGCAGTGGTGGCGCACGCCTTTAATCCCAGCACTTGGGAGGCAGAGGCAGGTGGCTTTCTGAGTTCGAGGCCGGCCTGGTCTACAGAGTGAGTTCCAGGACAGCCCCAGCTATAAAGAGAAACCCTGTCTCAAAAAATCAAAAATGCAAAAAAATAAATAAAATAAATAAAATTAAATTAAAAAAATAACAACAACAACAACAAAAGATGGGTTCTGTCCACAGAGAGAAAATGCTCAGGATTAGCACCTAAACAACGCACAGGATTGGGGGGTTTCAGGTGAAGGCTGGCTCCAGAGAATAGCAAAAGATCAGCAAGTATCAATTAACACTTTCAGTCACAGAATTCTGGATGGAAAACAGGCAGGTGTATCCCTTCTGTTGAAAACAGAAAGCCTGCATGTTTAACAATTCTGGTTTCTTTGGTGCTTTCTGTAAGGTATGCCTTTGACACCCATATAAGGAATAGAGCATAGAAAGTTCTACTCTATTTGGAACGTAAGAATTCCCCAAGTCTGTACTGCCTCAGGAGCCTTGTAGAATTCAAATCATCTTGGACCAGAGAGTGGTAGAAATCAATTGTTGCTGTGCACAGATTCCTTTTTTACAAAAGTAAAAAAGCGTAAAGGGAATTGGAAATCAAAGATGTTAGAAAGTCAAGCCGTTTGTAAGTGGCTCTGGGACAGAGAAGAACACAAGGGGCTTTTTGTCTGCATTCTCTGTCGGCACCGCTCACCGGAGCGTGGTGCATCTTATCTGCACTGAACGGCGGCAGCATCGGTTACATGCATTTATTATACCACAACAAGATGAAGGGAAGGGAAGGCTAGGACTCCTTGAAAGCTTTTATCTCAACAGTGTTCACAGAGGCCTGAAAGTGAACCGACCGAGGCAGAGCTGAGCCCGTGGCACTGCTTAGGACGATGGACTAGCAGTTCCTTGCCCAGTGAGGAAGGTGGGATTTTTCAGCGATAACTATTGATAGTTCAAATCTAAACTTGCTTTCTCAAATGTGACTTTCATGCCATTATTCACAAAATAGGTTCTATGCCCCATGACACCAAAGTGCCATGACCAGAATCAAGCTGCTATAGAAGCGTAGTTATAAGAATCGTCAGTATCAGATATAGATTGTGTTTTGACCCATGCTTTCTTGGCACCATCATTTTCAGAACCACTCTAACCACGTTTAGAAACACTGAGTACTGTACAAGAAGTCTTAAAGTATTTTTATTGAAGCGTTATCTTTTTACAGTCTATGGTAATGCTAAGTGCATGCTCCCAACACCTGGAGTCTGCCCATAGTCCCTGTGACCCTGCCCCCAAGTTAATTCCAATTGGTAATAAAGATCCCAATAGCCAATAGCTAGGCAGAAGAGACATAGGTGGGGTTTATGTTTCCCCGGCTTGGATTAGAGGAGAAGCTTGAGAGAAGAGACATAGGTGGGGTTTATGTTTCCCCGGCTGGGATTAGAGGAGAAGCTTGAGGAGAAGAAGAATGTGTAGGAGGGAGAAGGAGGCGCTATGTGTTAGGTGAGCCCTAAAAAACGTGGCCCTGTGGGCTAGCCAACTGGGGTTAAGAGCAGCCCAGAAACATAGTAAGTAGTAAGTAACAATTCATGGTTATCGATAGGAAAGTAGATTCCAGTAGCATAGACGCTAGATATCTGCACAGCTCTTGTGATGCTGTTTTAAATATGAAGACTTGTTTTAAATATAAAGACTGTGAGTGTGTTTTTACCCAGGAACTCAATAACCAAGGTGGGGAAGAAACCTTAGGCTTGGATTTAAATACTTATTACAACATATTTTCCCACAGACGGCCTGATATTTAAAAGTTAAAATTGAAGAGGCAGGTGGATTTCTGAGTTCGAGGCCAGCCTGGTCTACAGGGTCAGTTCCAGGACAGCCAGGGCTATACAGAGAAACCCTGTCTCAAAAAACCAAAAAATAAAATAAAAAAAAAAAAAAAAATGTGCCCTTCCTCCAGCCTTGAGCAGGCCCGAGACCTTGTTTACCACAAGAGACCAGATAATAGGACCTAGGTGGAACTAACCACCTTGGCTGCATATTAATAGACACCTAGGTGGAGTCACCCACCTTGGCTGCACTTAGATCCTGCTACCGGAACTTGAAAGAAGAACTGCCCCTGGGCTTGCCTTGAGACATCTCCGCCATGACCCGTGACCCGTGACCAAGAACGGATTATCCCACCCATCTCAGCCGGCTGAAACTAGGAAGGGTTCGGGCGGGGTCTTCCCCTTTAAATTGAAAGCTTAACATTAAACCATTGAGCCTTGATCAGAGAACTTTGTCTTGGCTTCATCTTTTCTCGCTCTCCGTCCCCCTTTCGTTCCCAGCCCTCTTTCCAGGTGAACCCGTTTGACTCGTGGCCGCAGGTGGCTAAAAAAAAAAAAGAATGCAAGAATACTAAAATGATCAAATAAAAAAAACTTTATAAAAAAAAGTTAAAACTGAAAAACCATGCACTGAAACACTGAAGGACTCCAATTACACATGACAAGTACTAAAGAAAATAAGGGTATGGCATTATGAAATATGGGCAAAGGGATTTCAATGTGCCTAGACATATTGGAAGAACCCCACCCCCAAGTCTCGGCATCAATGTTTTGAAATAGAATGCTGTGGTAAGGAGATATCTGGCAGACACATGCCTAGGTGTGTTGCTGAGAAATTATGACATGCAACAGATCCGGTGTAAAAGGGGTTTATTTGGGGAAAGAGAGGGGAGTGAGGGCCTGGAGAAGGGGTAGAGGCAGAGGACACGGTGACAGGCAGACAGATCGGAGCAGAGCCATGAGGGTAGAGAAGAGGATGGGGCACAGAGAAGAACAGAAAAAGGGATAGAGACAGGCCAGGAACATATGGGAATGCGGGGGGCGGGGGGCATTGCAGTGGCAGGCCAGTCCTTTTATATGTAGCCCACACCTGAAGCACCTGGTGGTGGCAGGTGATGACATAAGCCATTGCTATGTTCCTGGTAGGAGCCTAGCGAAATCATTTGTAAGCTAACAATGTGGGGCTCCTGGTGTGATGCTGTGAGCACAGATATCACCTAGGGATTGATCCCACTGTCTCACTATAAAAAACAGAAAAACACAGATAGAAAGACATTCTACAAAAATGAAACAAACAAAGATTGTATCCTTTAATGGTAAGGGCAAGAGAGAAAAAGAAACATTGAGAAATGGCTCCTGCTAAAGGAGAACAAGCAGGTATAATTACAGACAATCTGGGATTCCATCTGGAACCAGCAGAGAAATAAGATATAAAATCCCTTTTGGATCTGGCTATGACAATGCACAAGAACTGTTCTAGCACAAAAGAGGCTGAAGCAGCCAAGCTCCATGTTAATGTGTGTATATATATATGCTGGGATAGTTGTAAAAATATTAACATAAGCTGGCCATGGTGGTGAATACCATTAATCCCAACACTCAATAGACAGAGGTAGGTGGAGTGAGTTGTAAGCCAGGCTAATATACATAGTGAGTTTCAGGACAACCACAGATAACACCATGAGACCTTCTCACAAAAACAATCAATCAAACAAAAAAACTGAAAACATATGTAACGTAAGAGCACTTCTTTCCTGAGTTTATCAAGTACTGATATTCAACTTCCTCTTTACATACCCTTGTACAGGTGTGACAAATGACACTAGTTCTCAGAAAAGACAAAACACAAAACTCCTCACAAACAGAGAAACTAACTACTGCGGAAAGAAGTTTCATAAGAAACAAACAAAAGGCTGGGCGGTGTTGGCGCACGCCTTTAATCCCAGCACTTGGGAGGCAGAGACAGGCAGATTTCTGAGTTCAAGGCCAGCCTGGTCTACAGAGTGAGTTCCAGGACAGCCAGAACTACACAGAGAAACCCTGTCTCAAAAAACAAACAAACAACAACAAATGGTCCAGTGGATAAAACATCTGCCATAGTATACCCTGAGGATTTCAGAAGAAAACCCCACCCTCCAAAAAATAGGAGCAGAGCAGGGTTGAGGAAATACATCATTGGGGTTGCTGGCCAGCCTGCCTAACCTACTCAGTAAGCCCAGGTAAAAATCCTATCTCAACAGATGCATCACCAGCAGAATACAAGAGATGGAAGAGAAAATCAAAGAAAATACAAAGGGTAAAAAGTTCCTAACCCAAAACATGCAGGAAATTCAGGACACAATGAAAAGACCAAATGTAAGAGTAATAGGAAGAGGGTAAAAAATCCCAGCTCAAAGGGTCAGAAAACACCTTCAACAAAATAATAGAAGAAAACTTCCCTAACCTAAAGAAAAAGATGGCGATGAATCTACAAGAAGCCTATACCACATCAAACTGATTGGGCAAGAAAAGAAAATCCTCCTGCCATATAATAATAATATAAAAAGTACATGTACAGAACAAAGAAAAAATATCAAAAGCTGTAAAAGGAAAAGACCAAATAATAAATAAAGGCAACCTATCAAAATTACACCAGATTTCTAAAAAGAGATGATAAAAGCCAGAAGATCTTGGACAGATGTTATACAGACTCACAGAGACCACAGATACCAGCCCAGGCTACTATACCCAGCAAAACTTTCTATCACCGTAAAAGGAAGCACAAGGGAAATTTTCCTGAACAGAACTCAGGCTCTAAGATCAACGATTGACAAATAGGACCTCACAAAACTGAAAAGCTTCTGTAAGACAAAGGACATTGTCAATAGGACAAAATGGCAACCTACAGATTGGGAAAAGATCTTCACTAACCCTACATCCAATAGAGGGTTATATATCCAAAATATATAAAAACTCAAGAAGTTAGACTCCAAACCCCCCCAAAAAAAACAATTAAAAAATGAGATACAGAGTTAAACACAAAATTCTCAACAGAGAAATCTCAAATGGCTGAAAAACACCTAAAGAAATGTTCAACATCATTAGGGAAATACAAATCAAAACCACTCTGAAATTTCACCTTACACCAAGCAGAATGGCTAAGATCAAAAACTCAAGTGAGAGCACTCCTCCATTGCTGGTGGAAGGGGACACTTTTAGAACCACTTTGGACTTCTATTTGACAGTTTCTCAGACAACTAGGAATAGTTCTACCTCAAGACTCAGCTATACCACTCCTGGATATATACCGAAAAGACATTCCACCATCCCACAAAGACACATGCTCAACTATGTTTATAGCAGCTGTGTTTGTAGTAGCCAGAAACTGGAAACAACCTAGATGTCCCTCAAATGAAGAATGGATAAAGTGAGTGTAGTACACCTACACAGTGGAATACTGCTTAGCTATTGAAAACTGAGACACGATTAATTTTGCAGGCAAATGGATGGAACTTGAGAATATCATACTGAGTGAAGTAACCCAGTTCCAAAAGAATATGCATGGTACCTACTCACTTATAAGTGGATATTAGCCATAAAATACGATATAACCATGCTACACTCCACAGACCCAAAGAAGTTTAACAAGAAGGAAAGTACAAACAAAAATATATGAATCTCACTTGGAAAGGGGAATAAAATAGTCATAAAAGGCAGGTGGAGGGAGGGAACTGGGTGGGAGAGGGGAGAGGGAGGGGAATGGGAGGTTCAGGATCAGGTATGGGAGGGACAGAACAGATGGCCTTGAGAATGAATGGAAATCTGCAACTGACTGGGATGAGGAGGTGGGAGGCATCTCCAGGAGGAGACAGAGACCTGGGATAAGGGAGGTACCCAAGGGTGTCCTTAGCTGTGACTCACAGAATTGGGGATATGGGACCTGAAGAGGCCACCCCCTGTAATCAGGCAGGAACCCCAATGCACTGATGATAGGGACACCAGCCCACCCACAAAATGTTCAATCCAAAATTTATCCTGTCTACAAGAAATGCAGGAATGGGATGGAGCAAAGACTGAGGGAACGGCCAACCAATAACCAGACCGATCTGAGACTCATCCCATGGGCTAGCACCAATCCCTGACACTATTACTGAGTCCTGCTTGCAGACAGGCATCTAGCATGGCTGTCCTCTGAGAAGCCTCACTCAGCAGCTGACTCAGACAGATGCAGACTCCCACAGCCGAAAAGTGGGTGGAGCTTGGGGACTCTTATGGAAGAATAGGAGGAAGGATTGCAGCACTGAAGTGGATAGGAACTCCACAGGAAGACCAACAGAGTCAACTAACCTGAACTCTTGTGGCTCTCATAGACTGAACCATCAACCAAAGAACATACATGACTGGGCCTAGGCCTAAAGATCTTGTCTCAAAAAACAAGACTTAGCACAGCATGGTGGACTGACCTTGGACCCCATCCCTCCAGAGGCAGAAGTAGAAGCAAGTGGATCTCTGTGAGTTCTAAGACAGCTTGATCTATGTATTGATATTGAGCTCTGAGCCAGCCAGGGTTTGATTGAAAGAGGTTTTTGGACTTCTGGGAGACAGGAATTCAGTACCTAGCACCCACAATCAGTGGCTCACAATGACTGTAAGTCCAGCTCCAGGGGACCCAACACATATGTAGGCTGTGCACATATGTGGTGAGAGCATCATTTGGTGTACATGAGGATCTCCTCATAGGGGTCAACCGGATCTTAGAGACCAGTATTTAGCATTTGAATACACAGCAGTCCCAGGCCAATCCCAACACCTCACCATCACCAAGGCCCAGGAAACAGCACAGAAAATGAGGCAGAAATTAAGAGCTGAAGGATGGGGAGGGAGAGGTGAGTGCAGTGAAATATTACCATCTGAGCATGACAGCCCTGTCACACTCACACATCCACAGCATCTGTAGTTATCTGCATAAGACGGTACAAGATCAAGCCAGCCAAAATCTTAGCATGAGTGCAATTGTTCATCTTTAAGTCTTTACTGAAGAGCTATGAGTAGCTCACAGCTGTATGCAGAGTGAAAATCATTCTTTTTTGAGGATGTGACTACTTGTGGGTTACAGTGTTTCACCTTCATACACATGTAGGCTGCACTAACTGGTTGTGGTGGTTTGAATATGCTTGACCTATTGGAAGTAGCACTATTAGGAGGTATGACCTTGTTGGAGGAAGTGTGTCACTGTGGAGGTAGACTTTCAGGTTTTTGCTCAAGAACCATGTAGTGTAGAAAAGAATCCTTTCTGGTTGCCTTTGGGAAGACAGTCTCCTTCTTTGGTTGCCTTTGAATCAAGGTGTAGAACTCTCAGCTCCTTCTCCAGCATCATGTCTGCCTGGATGCTGCCATGCTTCTCGCCTTGATGATAATGGACTGAACCTCTGAAACTGTAATTGAGCCTCAATTAAATGTTTGTTTGTTTGTTTGTTTTTAATAAGAATTGCCTTGCTCATGGTGTCTCTCCACAGGAATGAAACCTAATGAAGACAATTGGTACCAGGAGTTGGGTATTGCTGCGTTAGGCTTGATCATGTTTTTGTTTGGAGGAATGTGGATTTTGCAACTTTGGAAAGCAGAAGAAAGCTTTAAGCTTAGTGGGCCATGCTAGTAGAAGCATAGAAGACAGCGATGATGAAGATGATTTAAACTGTGGAGGCCTGGTGCTAGATGTTTCAGAGGAGGAGAATTTTAGTATGCTATGAGTCTACTTTGTGATATTTTGGAGAAGAATATGGATGATATTTGCCCTTGTCTGAAGAGTCTGCCTGAGGTTAAGGTGAGGAGATTCAGAATAATTGCATTGACAAAGGAAGTCTCAAATCAACCAAGTTTAGACTCTGTCCTGTGGTCAACTCTTTTGAGGAACATTTTGAACGAGCATGGCAAGCATAGCAAGAAAAACTTACAGAATGTGTGGTGCAAGTATTGAAAGAGAACCAGGAAGTGCAATGGAGCTAAAGTCTGTGTTGAAGGATATCAAATAGAATTAAGGAAGTGGTGACCTTGGGGCAAATCCCACCCAGCTAAGCTTATTGTTTATGTGTTTGCAGTTGAATAAGGGATAGCTATATCACGTTAGACATTATTATTACCTGGTTGAGGCTGAAAGACCAGGCTTTTTGTTCAGAACTTAACATGAGATGACATATGCTTTTGATTGGAATATTGAAGTATAGTAGCCTACAAAAAGCTTAGGTCCAGGCTTGGTGGTACATGCCTTTAATCCCAGGAGGCAGAGATAAGAAGATCTCTGAGTTTAAGACCATCCTGGTATAGAGTAAGTTCCAAGTAAAGAAAAGCTTAGATTGAGGGGTGATAGACTATGCCTTTAATCCCAACATTCAGGAGACAGAGGCATGTAGATCTCTGAGTTCCAGGTCATTTACAGAGCAAGTTCTAGGACAGCCAAGCTCAGGCAGTGAAGCATGGAATAGAGCAGGGGAGGGCAGTGACATGTTCCAGCCCCAGCAAAGCAGGAGAATTCAGCAGCTTCGGCCACATGACTCTAGTTTTAGAGTCAAAAATAGATGGGGCTACTGAGACAATCTACACTGTTTAGCTGGAGCTAAGAAATTAACAGTGATTAAGAAAAGGCCAGCAGCACTGAGGTGAAACCTTTTTGGAAATGTTTTCTGAGAGCACAGAGAAGCTATATTCCAGAGCCAGCCAAGGTTGTATCTCATGCGAGCAGTTAGACTCAGTAATGTGTAGGAATCACCCCGGTGGTACAAGATGTGAAGACAAGATTATGGGGAGCATCTGAGGCTTGGTATTGTGAGAAGCCAGGAAAGGCCATTGGAAGGTACAGCTTCAGTTGCAGTTGATAACCCAGGACTGAAGGAATAACTCCGTGCAAAAGAGTTGAGGCTTGGCACCATGAAGAGAGCCTATGCAAGGCTATAGGTGAGCCCTAGTTGCAGCAGAAGACTCCCGTGCATTGTAGATGCTGGTGACCATGGAATGATCACCAAGAGCAGTAGCAACAGTGGAGTGAGTCAACCTGAGCTTAGTGTACTACAGAAAGCAGAAAAGTGACCCCAGCCTTTTGGAGGAGCCCAGAAGACCATGTGTAGACCTAGACATTAGAATAAGAAATTATGAAGTTACCTTGGAGTACCCAAGATGTAAGTGATGTCAGAGCTGCAGAATGCTGCTCATAGAGAGTGGAAACAGCCCAAGAGAAAGAAGTTTGTTGCAAGCAACAAAGATGATGAAGAAATTGGAGATCTGAAGAGCATTTTGACATCTGACGTGGAGATGGAGAGGTTGGAGTTGGCCCAGCTTGGTTTGCTCCAGCATCTCCTCACTATGATGCTTTGGAATGGTAACATATATCCTTTGATGTTGGAAGTACACAATCTGCTTTTGGATTTTAATTTTATAGGGGATTACAATTAAGAGATTGCACGAATCTTGGGAAGGATTGAACATCAGACTTTAAAACATTGTTGAGATTATGATGGACTATGGGTACTTTTAAAGTTGAACTAATGTATTTTCCATTATGTTATAGCTAGGTATGACCCTCATAAACTAAACTTGTGTGTTTGAACAAACCCATGGATGCCAGGGAGTGGAATGTGGTGGTTTGAATATGGTTGGCCCATGGGAAGTGGCTCTTTTAGAAGGTGTGGCCTTGTTGGAGGAAGTGTGTCACTGAAAGGGTGATCTCTGAAGTCCTAGGCCTATGTTCCACACAGTGTGGAAGACAACCTCCCCTGGCTGTATGTGGGAAGAGAGTCTCCTTCTCTGGCTACCTTTGGATGAAAAAGGAGAACACTCAGCTCCTTCCAGAGTACATGTCTGCCTGGAAGCTACCATGCTTCCCACTATGATGATAATGGACTAAACACCTGAAACTATAGCCAGCCAAAATAAAAAAAATATTTTTTGTAGAAGTTGCCTTGGTCATAGTGTCTCTTCATAGCAATGAAACTCTAAGACATGGGTCTTAGTGGTTTACAAAACAATTACAACAAGGAATCGGGAGGGGCTGTCTTGAAAATCAATAAAGAGTAGAGGGGCAGATATGATCACATTTCATACATGTATGGAATTCTCAAAATAAAAAAAAATTTAAAACATAATTATTTTACTTTATATTCTGTTCACCATGCTTTCCCTAGCAGCATACATTTTAGAAGTAAAGATTTAAATAATTTAACATATAGGAAAACATTTTAAAATCATGTCTGATATTAACAAGAGCCATGAAAGTACAGACAGTTCTGAAAGAGATAGTAAAAGAAAGGAAGAAAGAAGAGATAAAAGGGAATTTTATAGGTTTTTTGCTAGGTGTCAACTAAGGGGTAAGAGTATAAATGACAAACACTTTGATAGCAGAAAATATCATCAAAGTCACTCTTTCAGTGATTTAAAAATGTAACAATATCTTGAAGTTCAATTTACAAGTTAGCTGTTAAGGAATCTAGCACTTTATATTATCCTATTCTACATTTTAATAGAGTGATAAATAAGGATCAAAAAGTAAGCAAGTGGACCTGTTTTTATTCTTTATATAGCTGAGTGAACACCTGAAGTGTTATAATGGGAAACAGTGATGAACCAAGGGCACAATTTAATAGGAAAGTTCGTTGGTTGTTGTTGTTTTTATTTTTATTTGTTTGTTTGTTTATTTGTTGCTTTATTAGGTAATTACGTATAGTAGTAATTTTCAAAATGTGTAGTTTTTTTTCTAACCCCTACCCTGGCTAGCTCCCAAATGAATGAGCCTGAGACTTCTAGATGTATTTAATCAATCTTTACAGCACAAAGCCCAGACAGTCATTGACCTATTCTAATCCTCTAGGCTAATCTAGCTACCTCCCAACCAAAACCCCCAAGATACTTACATTTTTGAATTGATCTTGTTTTTTTGGACTTCAGGTGTTTTCACCCAGCATGTCTCTGGGACCCTTTCCTTGAGGCAAATTCCCTTTACTCTTCTCTCTCTCCCTCTCCCCCTAGCTGGCAGAAGTCCCACCCTATTCTCTCTTCTGCCCAGCCATTGGCTGATCAGCTTTTTTTTTTGATGAGGCAGAGAATAAATCATAAGCATTGTTTACACAACCTTGAAACACGAGATATTTGAAATAAGCATTACAATCCCAAATCCAGATTGCATTAGAAACTAGCATTTAAATAACACAAGGATAAACTTTACTGGGTGCACAAAAACATGCCTACAATTGGGCTTTTTAATAACACTGGCCAATTGCAGCTGGGGAACCTAGATCTTAGCAGAGACTAGTACCATCCCAGATAGCAAAGGAAATTCTTTACAATCATAAAAGAAGCTAAATGGGGAAGGGTTTCAGAGTTTATAAATTTAATGAAGTACCAGGAAACTGATTTTTTTTTTCTTACCCTTTCTTGTGGCTGCTTAGTGTTAGGAGCTTAGTAACTTAAGAAAGATGATAGGATAGCTGATCTCCAAGGGCTGTTTGTCTTTTTGTTTATATAGAAAGTAAATTGATTCAGGCTTCATATTCCCCATTACTAGGAGTCTTCTTCACTAGAGTCATCCTTATAGATTCCAGAGAGCCTGCACTGCCCACCAGGCAAGGCTTCCTGATACACCAACTGGGCCATAAAATCTTCCATCTACAATTTTTCCTGCCTGCAAGATGCATTGGGGTAATGGTGGCAAAAGACTTCTGGGAGTGGACAGCCAGTGACTGATCCAACTTGAGACCCTAGCCATTAAGAGGGAGCCCATGCCTGTCACTGCCTAAATGACAAGGAACCAGAGACTTAGAGTAAAACCAAGCACAACTGGGAAAAAACCCACAAACAAACAAAAACAAAACAAAATGTCAGAGACCTGTACCCAAACACTAAGCAGAGCTCAGGAATCCTGCAGAAGAGGGAGAGAAAAGGATTAATTATAGGAGCCAGAGGGATCAAAATACTCTAGGAGAAGAAGGCCCACAGAATCAACTAAGCAGGGCTTATAGGGGCTCACAGAGACTAACAAAGCCATCGTTGACCCTGTATGGGTCAGTCATAGGTCCTCTGCATACTTGTTTTGTTGTGCAGCGTTGTGTTCTTACAGGAGTCCTAAAAGTGGGAGTTAGCTTTTGGGGGAGGGGGTTGTCTTAAGGTTTCTATTGCTGTGAAGAGACACCATGATCATGGCAACTCTGATAAAGGACAACATTTAATTGGGACTGGTTCAGAGATTTAGTCCAATAATGTCATGGTGTAGGCCGAATACAGGCAGGCATGCTGCTGGAAAAAAGCTGAGAGTTTAGCAGTTAGAAAGGGAACTGACAGAACCTGAAGGAGGGGCCGTCCGGAGACTGCTCCATCTGGGTATCCATCCCATGTGCAGTCACCAAAGGCAGACGCTGATGTGGATGCCAGGAAGTGCATGCTGACAGGAGCCTGACCTAGCTGTCTCCTTAGAGATCTGCCAGAGTCTGACATATACAGAGGCAGATGCTCACAGCTAACCATTGAACTGATCATGGAGTTCCCAACGGAGGAGTTAGAGAGAAGACTGAAGGAGCTGAAAGGGTTTGTGACCCCATGAGGAGAGCAACAATACCAACCAGGGTCTAAATCACCAGCCTGGGAGCACATAGGGAGGAACCCATCCTCATAGAAGCAGAAGGAGGGGGGATGGGATAAGGGGTTTCTGGGTGAGGGAGGTGAATGGGGAAAGGGGATAACATCTGAAATGTAAATAAAATATCCAATAAAAAATTTAAAAAAAAGAAAGAAGTGAACTCAAAGCCCACCCCCTAGTGACACACTTCCTCTAACAAAGTCATACCTACTCCAACAAGAGCTACTTCCTATTGTTCAAGCATTCAAAGACATGAGTCTCGGGTGGCCATTGGTATTCAAAGGACCACAGGGGTGTCTTTGTCTGCTCTTGAGACCCTTTTCTTCCTACTGGGTTGCCTTACCTAAGCCTTCATATGAGTCTGTGCCTAGTCTTATTGTAACTGGTTATGCCATGTTTTCTTGGTATCCTTGGGAGGCCTGTACTTTTCTGAATGGAAACAGAAGGGGACTTGATCTGGGGGACAGGGGAGGTGGCATAGGAGGACTGGGGGGAATAGAAGAGGGGAAACTGCTGTCAGGATGTAATATTTGCGAGAAGAAGAAATAAATTTTTTAAAAAAGAAGTTATTGAAGTCATTTAAGCCAGATGGTTGCCTGCTTTTGATACCCGGCAGAGGCAGGCAGAACTCTGTGAGTTTGAGGCCAGTGTGAAGTTCAAAGGCAACCAGAGCCACACAGTAAGACTCTGTCAAAAAAGGGAGGAAGAGGCTGAAGTAATGGCTCAGCTGTTAAGAGGGTTAAGAGCACTTGCGGCTCTTCTAGAGTACCTGAGTTTAGTGTTTAGTACCTAGCAGCTACATTGGACAGATTACAACCACCTATAACTCAAATTCTGGGAGATCTGATGCCTTCTCTCTCTCTCTCTCTCTCTCTCTCTCTCTCTCTCTCTCTCTCTCTCACACACACACACACACACACACACACACACACACACACACGTTTAAAAAATGAAACCAAAGAAACAACTACATGGAATAAGGGACTAGCAAATAGTTCCCAAGAGATGTATGGGCATCAGTCTCAGCCCTACGTATAGTTGAAACTGGCCCATCACAGAGGTTAAAGGCAGGCCTATGCCTTTTATAATCCTATGGCATTTGGTCACTTGGTAATCTTTCCACAAGGGATGTGGAATCAATCCCCAAGAAGATGATGCGCACATGAGGCATTGTGGTGTACTGGCCCAAATGACTCCAGTTAACAGATTACATAAGGACCTTTGAGGTTATAAGCTAGTCTTGACAAAGCCTGAACTGTCAGCTGATGCAGCACCGGGAATTGACAATGTGATCAGTGGGGAGCATGGTGATCTATCAAGCTTTGGATACTTTGGCACCAATATGTTGTGTAAAATGAAAAGCTGGGTGGGGTAGTGTTTCACTAGAAACAGTTAGTTGTTGAAACATTTTAGGCAATCAGGCACCAGAAGACCACCAAGGAGCTGACTCAGATGCAATCGCACCAGGGTCTCTTTATTATAAGCCAGAGCTTAAGCCCTCCTTCCAGCCCTGACACAGCAGGATGGGAAGGCAGAACCTTGAGCCCAGTTTTAGATAAGCATTTATAGAGGCAAGAAGGGGGTATCTAGCCTGGCACACACCTGATTGGGCAGCCATTATGGCTTTTAACACAATTGGCTGGTGTTGGGAGCCAAACCGTAGACTTAACTTCTGCTTTCCTCCTGATTGGTGGTTATTAAGAAGTGAAATGTCAGGAGCAGACCTGTAACCTGGAGGTGCAGATTTGTTGGGGAATATCCTGAAACTGGTGTTAGACACAGGCCTTGTTGGGGGCTAACCTGGAAACTCATGCTAGGTCCCAGTTTGTTAGCTAACTCAAGTTTAGCCTTAGGTCAGGTTCTCTAAAACAGAGTCTGAATTCAAAAGATTTGGTCTATCACAGCAAAGCCCTTCCCTCGCAGTGGAGGATCTAGAATGTGCTGAAAATCCAGCAGCAGCCTTGAAGTGTCTCGATAGAATAAAATCAAATAGAAAAAATAATATTATACTTTAAATATTAAATATTTAATATATAGAATATGTTGTATGGTAATTCTACTATATTTTGCACATATAATAAATAATAACTCTATCATCTATTGTGTTATATTGATATGATATAATGTATTATATTAATAATACACAATAATATGTCATATTCATAAATATTAAATATTTAAAAATTTAAAACAGCTAAATTGTGATAAATTCTTATTATAAAAGTACTGAGTCATTCCCCACTGGGGATAGCAAAAACCTTTATTGTCTGTTGTTTGTTGTCTTAAAGTACTTGGACATATAGTACCGCAGTAACATGTAATATATAAACTAGTCTACCTATCCAGTTACTGCCTTCATTATTTTCTATAGTGTCCTGATAATGGAAAAAAGGCTTTAATACAGAGAGCTATGGCACACTGGATTTTAATACATGGGTACTTACACATCATCACCATAATCAAGATATAGACTGTTTTTCCTAACTCAAAATGTTCTTTAAAGCCTTTGAAAATAATATCCTATTTTTAACCATAGATGTTGACAGCAATGAACTGATGTATTTTGGTGTAGTTTTATACTTTCTTGAGTGTCAGATGAATTATGTCATATAGTAACCTTTATTTTTAAAGACAAGGTCTCACTTACATAGCCCTGTCTGACCTGGAACTTGCTGTGTAGATTAGGTTAGCCTGGGAGTGACAGATCTGTAATCTTCTTCCCCCCCCACCTCCTGATGCTGAGATTAAAGGCATGAGCCACCACACCTGGCTTTGTTTGCTTTCAACATTGAAATGGAAGATGAAATGCAAAGATGGAGCCAGGAAATATAAAAAAAATACAACAAAGCAGTGGGGTCAAAAATATCTAAAAACACCATCTTCTATTCAGCCTTTTATGTTACTGTAAACTTTGAGATTTGTTGTATTTATCAGTAGTTCATTTTTGTTACTGGATAGCACTGTGACATCATACAAACTTTATATTGTGGTCAATGTCTTAGAATATCATGGCCCAAACAAGCTGTTATCTGAAAATGACCATCTCAGTAACACCCAGAGTTATAGTTGATGACATATCTATATGGACACAATGATCCAGCCGAGGTGATACATAACCATTAAAATAACCTACCCTGGATCTGATGTCAATCAGTGAGTTTTTAAAAGTATAATCCAGAAATGATTGGTTTTATGATTGGAAATTTTATAACAGGATATTTTTATAATACAAAGCTTTTACGATAAGCTTTTCAGGAATCTGAATCAAGCTGCCTAGTTTTTTTTTTTTTTTTTTTAAGCTATCCAGCACCTTGACCCTCTTATGCCTGGGCAGTTTGCCAGTGGTGTGTTTTTGACTATGACCCAGAAATCTTGTCTTCTACTACACGCTTTTCCACGTGATTCGTAACAGCTGGATAATATGATCTAAGAACTTTTCATTGAGCATTCCTGCCATGGCTAATACCGAAGTGAATTAC
This sequence comes from Grammomys surdaster, assembly GCF_004785775.1. Lineage (NCBI taxonomy): Eukaryota > Metazoa > Chordata > Mammalia > Rodentia > Muridae > Grammomys > Grammomys surdaster. Next base: position 6,699,435 of record NW_021604635.1, on the reverse strand, counting down.
ACAGCAAAGGAAGGGAGCTAAGAATCTATTTTGACAATGATGGTGTCAGCTGATTTCACAGTCTGACACTGGAGGTGATGACACTGCTAACACTGGCAGTTTACAATGTCTGGTGTAAAGCAGCCTCATAATCAGATTCCTCAAATAAAGAAACTTCATTGCAATTCTCTATCAGTTGAGTCCTGACAGCTTGACTGGATTTGGGGAGACATACTCTGAGTGTATCTATAAGGGCATTTCTGGAGAGAATTAAGTGAGGAGGAGAGATCCCATTCTCAGTGTGGGTGATATCATCTTATGTGCCATGAACACAGACTGAAAATAAGAAGAGAAAGCCAGATGAGCACCATCAATAATCCTCCTCTACTTTCTGGCTACAGGTGCAACATGGTCAGCTGCTCACTCTTTAGCTGCCATCTTTTTCTCAGCATGATGAACTGTATCCCATAAACTATGAACCAAAACAAATTCTACTTTGAATTGCTTCTGCCAGGTAGCTCATCACAGCCATCAGAGAAGTATCTAATATGGGAACTGGCAGCAAGAAGTAGCATTGTTGCTCTAAGGATCCTGACCATGAGGTTCTTAGCTCTTCTGAGCTGTTTTATGGGCGTAATGTTGAAGAGTTTGGAACTCTGGGCTACAAAAGCCCTAGAGTGCTGTGCATGGAGTTCAACAGTCATTCTGGTGGGAATTTGAAAGCAAGAGAAATGCAGATAGTCAAGCCTGAATGCATGTGGTTTCAGAAAGGAACAAAGACTCTACTGGGAATGCACATAAAGACCATTCATGTTAGAGTCATATGAAGAATCATCTGTGTTTTGTTTGTGTCCTGAAATTTTGAGTGAAATCTGAAAGTAATTGAACAAATCTTGAGACAACACAATATCCAGGATTGATTATGAATGTTGACGTCCAGGAGTTGCCCCACAAACCACACAAACACTTATCTCAGACGAGGATGGTTTATTGAACACACACAGTAGAATGGATTGATCAGGGCCATAGCTCAGAATTCAGGGACTGAGGCTATGACTCTAAACATTTCTCAGGGCCAGCTTATAATAGAAAAAAAAAAACACAATAAGCACATGTGCAGGTGCAGAAAGTGCTGCCCTGTGGTCAGCTCTGACTCAAATTATTTTGGCTACCTAGACAGAGAAGTTCTAACTGACCTTTCTTCTGATTGGTCCTAAGTGGAACTTACAATTGTCGAATTTCTTAAGACTAACAAGCCTCAGAACATAAAGAGTATAGCACAGTATGTTCTCAGGATGATCCTGCTCTGAATTGTTATTTTTCTGTGTCAATGACTGGCAGTGACAATATAAAACAGCTGGCAGGCATGGAACAAGATGGCTACAGCTATGCTGGGGGGTGGGGGTGGGGCTGACCTCAACAATGAATATATTCACCTAAATATACAATGGAAGGAGTAAAAAAAAATGAGCCTTAGAGATGGCTCATTGGGTAAAAGGGCTTGTTGAGTAACCATGAGAATCTGAATTCAAATTTCCAGAACCTACTTAAAAAAAAACTAGTTTTGTGGTTAAAATAATCTAGAATTTCTACTCTGTTGGCAAATTCAGTGTGTAGAGGAAGACAAGGATTTCCCACCCTATCTCAGGGATCAGGAAATAACAAAAAAATAATTCCACCAGGGTAGCAAACCTTTTGTTTTATATTTGTCATGAGGTATAAAACATCTAAGATTCGCAGGGTGGTGGTGGCACAGCACACGCCTTTAATCCCAGCACTTGGGAGGCAGAGGCAGGCGGATTTCTGAGTTCAAGGCCAGCCTGGTCTACAGAGTGAGTTCCAGGACAGCCAGAGCGATACAGAGAAACCCTGTCTCAAAACAAACAAACAAACACACACACACACACACACACACACACACACGAAAAAAAAAATCTAAGATTCTTTTTAGCCTTCTTTCAAGCCAATGAGAGAACCTGCTAGAGATTCGTGGATGCTGGCAGAAGCCAGGGGATTTGGGGCGGGAGAGTCAGTACTTTTTGCTGACAACACAGCAAGCAGCATGGACATCAGCGCATTTGTGACAGGTTCCTTGCTCCCAGTCTCACGTGGACTATGTAATAAGACCAGATGATATCTCCAGGCATAATGGATTGTATTGCAAAAGTTCAGTGTCAAAGGCCAGAATTTCTGGAAAAAGGAGCAAAGAAACCAGTCTCTCTCACAGTGCAAGGTCACATGATAAACATGGTGTGCCCTTGACCCATTTAGTTGTATACATCTACCTGCAAACACTCAGTCTCAGGAAACAGATAAGACTTGCAATCTAGTGCACAAAGCAAGACACAGTGCAAGACTCAGAGAGATCTGGGTGTGTAATTCACTCCTATTTTTGTAGAACTCGAATTTTCCCATGAATATGTGACTATCGATCACTTTGATAAAGTTGACCAGTACAATCCTCCTCCTAGCTACTTCATATAGCACTTACGACACGATCAACCACATATAGGCAGGGGAGTGATGCAGATAAACAGTATTGACCTCAATTATGACCTCCAGATTTCTAAAATCCCATAAGCCACCGGTACTGCTTTAAAAAGCCAACAGCTTTATCCTTATGCATCTCCCCCTCCCCCCAACATTTAAAAAAGGTTATTAGTTCTTTGAGAATTTTGTACAATGTACTTTGGTCATATTTACTCTGTCCATTAACTCCTCCAAGATCTAATCCCATACCCCACCTATTCATCCTTGTGTTCTTCCTCTCTTTTTCACTAACCCATCAAGTCGAGTTTGTGCTGCCTTATACGTGCAGCCATCAACTGGAGCATAGTCAACCCCTCAGATGCCATACTATTAAAACAAACTGACTCTCCCTCTCCCTCTTCCCACAGGTATTAACTGTCAATAGCTCCTCAGCTAGGGATGAGACCTTATGACCACTTCCGTTTTCCATGCTGGGGTTTTTGTCTGGTTTGAACTTGCATAGGTCTACTGCTTGCTATCACAATCACTGTGAGTTCATCTGTGCATCTGTCCTGTTTGGTTCAGAAAGCTCTGATTCCCTGTAGTCATAAACCTCTTCCAGCTCTTACTATCTTTCCTGTCGTTAGCCCAGACAGGAAACTGACACATAATGTATAATTTCTTTCAGGTATGAAATGTATTCAGTAGGAGGGAACAACATCAAACAGAAACAATATAACATACAGAGATCTAAACACCAAGGTGTATTAAAGGGAAGGAGAGGCTTCCCTTTAAAGCCTGCTCAGGAGCTTTAAAGTGAGGAGCCTGAAGAGTGACCAGGTGAGAGAGATGGCTTTGGGCAAGATCTTGCTGCTTTTTTCAGAGGGCTTAAGTTTGAGTTTCAGTACCCACATGTGGCTCACAACCGTTTGTAATTCCAGTTTCAGGGCATCTGATGCCATTTGCTGGACTCCTTTGGCACAAGGAACACACATGGTACACATAGTTACATGCAGTTATAGCACATGCACATAAAATAAGTATTTTAAGAGAAAGTGATGGTGAGAAATAGATAGGGAGGGGGACCCACCATGAGAGGGAGGGCAGGGATGGCGAGGTCAGAGTAGCCTCCTAAAAGAGCACCCTTTAGGGCAATCTCTCCAGCAGTTTCAGTCATGAGTTTTGGACCAATCATCAGAATTAAGAGGATATCTGAATTTTTATAATCTTTTAGGTGTGGTAGGAAATTTTATATTACATGATTTAATTCAGTATAGTATGTGACAAGGAACATGGAAGAGCCAGTTATTGTGAACTAAGAGATGCCAAGTCACAGCACAAACTACTGCTGTTTCCCCCTCATCCTCCTCCTCCTTCTCTTCCTCTTCTTCCTCCTCCTCCTCTTCTCCTTCTCCTCCTTCTCCTCCTCCTTCTTCTCTTCCTCCTCCTCCTCCTTCTCCTCTTCTTCCTCTTCCTCTTTTCTTTGAAACAGGGTCTCACTATGTAACTCTGGCTACCCTGAAACTCATTATGTACTACCATGCGCAGTTTGTACTACCATGCGCAGTTCCTCCAGACAGGCTTTCTTCTTCTCCTCCTCCTCTTCTTCCTCCTCCCCCCCTCCCCCCCCTTCTCCTCCCCCTCCTCTTCGTCTAAGATTTATTTTACTCTATGTGTATGAATGGTTTGCCTGCATGCATACACGTGCATTATATGTATACTCCTTAGATTCCCTTTGACCTGAGCGTATGGATGATTATGAACGACCTTGTGGGTTCTGGGAATCAACTCTGGGAATCTTTAAGAACAACAAGTGCTCTTAACTACTGAATCATCTCTCCAGCTGCCCTCTAAGGAGTCTCTTAACTTTCTGTTCTGGAGAGCTGCAGGGAAACATGGCCTCATCCAGGCTGAGAGATCTGGGCTACACTTACAGACCTACGGTCTGACATTTCATTCTATTGTCGCCACCCTTAAGAGTTAAAAAGCGGCTGGGCAGTGGTGGCGCACACCTTTAATCCCAGCACTTGGGAGGCAGAGGCAGGCGGATTTCTGAGTTCAAGGCCAGCCTGGTCTACAGAGTGAGTTCCAGGACAGCCCTGGCTACACAGAGAAACCCTGTCTCGAAAAACCAAATACAGGAACTAACAAAATCAAAAAAACCAAAAAAAAAGAGTTAAAAAGCGCAGAAAACAGACATGAGGGAGGGAGGGAGGGAGGGAGGGAGGGAGGGAGGGAGGGAGGCTAGAAGTCTCCCTGAAGAAATCAAATTTTATTTAATACTTCACCGTGTTGGGTCTATGGAAGAACATTAGTGCCTGCGTAAGAATCTCATTCTGTTTTCAGAACCTTCCATGGTTGACTTGGGAACTGACAGAGAAAACGCAGCAAGCAACACCCTGTAGTCAACATTAACATCAAAGCTATCTTCTCACCACTGTGGTCCCTGAACCAACCGTGTTAGCCTCCCAGGGTCTTGTTAAAATTACAGGCTTGGGAGAGAAGTGATGTGATGAGGGGTACCTTGGAGGGATTCTAAGTCTCTTGGGGTAAAGTCTGGGAGATTGGTGCTTTAAGTATGAAGAGTCCTAGGGATCAGAAAGCAGAAAATTAATTATTTTTGTTAGTGACTCAGAACGGTTCTTACTTCAATACCTCCTCTAAAGGAGGTGGCTGTATGCGCATGTAGCCGGAATTGTAAATAATAATGAAGCTATGTAAGTGGTGCATTAGACAGCGTCCATCCTTTACCCATCCTTTAAGCAGGTTGGCTTAGACAGATGCTCAATAAACACCAAGCTATTAAACACAGGGAACCCAATGTTTAAATCCATTCTTTTGGATTATCTGGCTAGTAGCACATCCAGTCTAATAAAATAGACAAAGCACATGGAGTCTGAAAAAGTTCGACTATTATTTAGCATTTGAGAGCATTACACTCCTTCATTTACCCACACCTATAAGGAGACGGACGCGGCATATGCACCCCAGCACGTTTGACAGCGTTACATGGTGTTTATTATAAACAGGTATCGATGCTGGGAACCGTGCTTATACTTGAGTCTAAGAAATGCTTATTAAACCCAGGAGATACGAGGAGTCTGCCATTAACCTCTCTGTAACTCAAGAGTTGTTATAAGTAGCCGACGAGATCACGAGAATTAAAACGCGTGGGAATATCCGACCACCAGGTAGCCCGGGAGCAGCCCTGGGGAGCTCAGAAGCCGAGCGTCCCCTCGGATCCCCGCGGCACGTGGCGGGCTCGGGCTGGAGCGTCGCGGCGGTGGGGGCGGGGAGCGGCGAGCCCTGACGGAGGGGTCTAGGCTGCCCGGGATACGTTTGAGCAGGCGCGGAGTGCGCAGGCTCGGCCCAGGCGCAACCAATGCGCGCAAGACCGAGGGGGGACCCTGGCGGCTGCGCGTCCTGGACTCTGAACACGGGGCCAAAGCCAGCTCGTGCGCACCTCCGGACTGTGTGTGACAAGCGACTCGGAGCACTGCTGCCGCCCCGGCCGGTGGCGTTCATTTCGGCCCGGTCCCTTCTCCCGTCCGTAGCTGTGTTCCCCCCTCCGCGCAGCCACAGTGGTCCCTCCCGCCTCGCAGCCCCGCCGCCCGGAGGCCTACCCCTGCCGAGTGTCGCGCGTCGGCGCCGCTGCCAACCCCGCTCTGCGCCCTCCGGCCCTCCTGGCACCCGCTGCCGTCCCGCTCCGGGCTCCCGTTGCTCCGAGGGCCGCCGCGCCCGCTGTCCCCCTCAGACCTCTTGTCTGGCCGCCGGGCCGCGGCGGGCGGGAGCAGCCGGAGGAGGAGCCGCAGCCGGGAGGCGGCGGCCCGAGCCCATGGCGTACAGTCAAGGAGGCGGCAAGAAGAAAGTGTGCTACTACTATGACGGTGAGTGGCCGGGGAGTCTGCAGCGGGGCTTCGGGGACGGCGCGGTGGGGTGTCGAGGGTGGCAGCCCGCGGGGACACGGCCTGCCCAGCGATCGCGTCTCGGCGACGCCCGCCTTCGCTCCTCTCCGGTCCTCCGCTCGGGCACGCGCAGGTTTGGGGTGCACTGCCTTGGACCAGCCTCTGAGGAACCCCAGTCGGCACCCCCGGCTTGACTGCACAAAGCCGGCGGCCTGAAGCTCCGCCCCACGTCCCTGTCCCCTCCCCCGCTCGCCCGATCTCCCCCCTTCTCGCCCCCGATCTGTCCGCGCTGCGCTTCCACCCTCACCCGGGACCCCGGCGCCCGGGTGGGGCTGCGGAGGAGTTACTGCTGGCCGGGGGCCAAGTTCGCAGAGCAGCGCTGTCTCGCCAGGGTTTTGCGTGGACTCCATCCCTCGCCTTTGTTCGTTGTGTTCTTCGAGCTCCACTTTCTCAGGGTTCAAATGGAAGGGCTGCACTTCCTCGGTGACGAGGAAGGGGTTTTGAGTTGGAAGTAGGTAGGCCTGTGGGGAAGTGATAGGAGAGAGGGAAGCGTGGAGTTGTTCTCGTTTGATGGGTCCTGGCATGTCTCTATGGGAGGTTATTACCACCCACTTCTTTGTTGCTCTTTGTTCGATCTGCAATTATACCCTGTTCTTGGGGGTTTAGTAAAGAGCATGAGCATCTTGCTTAGGAAGTCTGTCCTAGTGAGGTGGAGACCTTGCTGCAGGAAACTTTGAGAAGTGGACGAAATATTCCAAACAGGGCTGAGTTCACAATGCAGCGAACGGTACAAGGTGATTGTAAGGTTCATCTAATTTGGAGTATGAGCAGTAATAGTCTCTAGGTTCAGTTCCACTAAAAGGAGTAGTGCCCTGCCTTACAGATTTCACCCAAGACATTAGTAGATAACTATTGAAGTAATAAGGAAATTTGATAGAACTAGCCAACCTCATTGGCCCAACGCTTGATCTCTACAGAGCAATACGAAGTTGGGAGCGTTTTCTGTAGTTGTGGTGTTGAAGTCATAGTGTCTTGGAGAGGCAGATTAGAGTCTAGAGAAACTAGGCTGAATGAAACCGACTTCAACTTGAATACAGTGTGTTTTCTTGATTTGGCAGAATCTTTCAATACAAGCTTTAAATGATAAAGCCACCTGTCCTTGGCTGGAAAATCAAAAACCTTACAGAAAGCTAGGTCAAAATGGAAAAGGCTTTTTAAATGACTGTTTTGTTTTTTGAGACAGGCTCTCACTAAGTTGACCTGGCTATCCTGAAACTCAATATGTAGACCAGGCTGGCTCTAACTCACAGAGATCTACCTTGGCCTCTGTCTCCCAAATCCTGGGATTAAAGATGTGTGCCACCATGGCTTGGCTTAATTGACAGTTTGAGAGGACTGTATTGCGTAGGTTTATTTGAAGTTACACCATCATGCAGAGCAGAGACAGGAGAGCGTGTCAGTTTAAACATGAATTACATGAAGAAGTTGGATTCATGGCAAACCCCTAACCTGCATTCTCTGATCCATTGGAAATGACAGCCTTTCTAAAGTAAAGGTTTGCTCTTGTTAGATGTTAGGGTCAAGGGAAAGGCTGAGCTATTGGGGAGCGGCTCAGTCTCTTCGGCTGTCAGCTTCTGTCATCAGTGATGAGCTCTAAGTCACATGTAACTTTCACTAGGCCTGATGGAGAACCAGAGAGTCCTCTGTGTGGTGAACAGCTCCGTCTTCCTGTGTTCATGTGTAGGGATGAGCCTTTGCTGGAGGATGGGATAGGCACTGGTCACAGAGGTCCGAGTGGAGGTATTTTTCAGTCTTGTGATTTTTGACTTACGCCCATGCAACTGCTTTACCTAGTTGTAAGTGACCAACTGTATAACTGGTGGTGGAAGTCTGCTGGGTTATCTGTCTGTGGTTCTTGACTTGTTTTTGGGATGGACTTATTTTCATTCTGCATATTTGCATTTGGAGGAAGCTAATGACATTTGAAGGGCTATATAAATTGGGACATATAAATTAACATGTGATAGCATGCCAGACTGCAGAAAATTCTCTACACATCTGTCTCTATTACCAAAACCCTCTTCTTGTTAGTTTATAAAAGTAGCAGTGATCGTTAATTGTCTTTATTAAATTCTTTTTTTTGTTTTGTTTTGTTTTTTGAGACAGGGTTTCTCTGTGTAGCCCTGGCTGTTCTGGAACTCACTCTGTAGACCAGGCTGGCCTCGAACTCAGAAATCCGCCTGTCTCTGCCTCCCAAGTGCTGGGATTAAAGGCGTGCGCCACCACCGCCCGGCCTTTATTAAATTCTTAACGAAAGGTAAAGTAACTTTTGTACCAAGAAAGTACATGACTTTCAGAAGATGCGCAAGTCGGGGTGGTGGAGGACCATGCCAGTAGTATTGGGCTTGAATAGTATTCTAGTCTACTTGGTTGGTAGAGGAAGGAAACAGGACAGGAGAAGGTTTAACAGGGAGATAGGCAGGCACCCAGAGAGCCTCTTGACAACTCAGAGTGAGTGTTTCACTGCTGGCTCTGTGTGCTTAATGAAGAATGCTTCTGAAGATGAATACGGTTTTCTCCATGTGCACTGCGGTCTTCAGAATTGAGCTTGTTAGATCTCTGTGCTGATGATGTGTGAACTTTTGGATAGGAGTGTATGAACTAGCCCTAAACCTCAGAAGAGAAATCAGAGTTGTTCTTAGTGGACTGTGGCTATTGACTGGTCATCATAATTCCCAGAAACACATTTCTGAATGTTGGCTAATCTCTTAGTATACTAAAAGACCAATGCTTCATCAAATGATGTAAAGCTAATTATGTAGACACTAAGATCCTTTCTGACTTTTTTTTTCTTTTTTCTACACTTAAGTGTAATTTAGCAGATGGAGCCACATTTAGTTCTAATTGCAATGCTCATGTTTCTAATACTTTATCTAGAAATGTGAACTATGCCTAGTTTAGAGTGAAGCTTAGGACCAATTATGTAGTGCCTTCTAATGTATATTGTATAACAATTGAATGTATGCATCATTTATATAATTAAACACCAATTGCTTTATGCTTTGTTTATTTTCTCTGATAGAGATAATCGTAATCAAAATGTTTGGAGATATAGTCCAGAGGAAAGCACTTGGCAACACAAATATAGACTATAGCAGTTACCAATATCATCCTTCCCAGTGTCCTCCTAACTTACTTAACAGATACAAGAGTTTACAGAGTGGCCATCTGTTGTCAGATTTATTTTACTTTTGTTTAAAATGGCAGTGTTAGTGTCTTTTGCTAGGTAGCTTTGTTGTTGTTTTTGGTTTGGTTTTATTTTTTTGAGACAGGGTTTCGCTGTGTAGTCTTGGCAGTCCTGGCACTTACTCTGTAGACCAGGCTGGCCTTGAACTCACAACTTGAACAACTGCCTCCTAAGTGCTGGGATTAAAGCCACTCAACATCAGCACCTGGCTGCTGGGTAGCTCTTTTTAATACAGTTCCATGGGGTTTTAACTGCTCTACTGTTCATGATGGATAATTGTTTTTTGGTTGCAGACTAATGAACTGTTACAGCACTCTGTGAATACTAATGGTGTTAACACCATAGAGCATGTATATTTGGTAGATAATTCCCACAGAGGTCCCTGATCCTTGGCTTACCTCACATTTCAGCCCACCAGAGAGGCTTTCCTTGGTTCTCAGTTACCATTTTTGGTTTTTTGCCTGTCACATCTATGGCTGAAGTTTTTTTGTCCCACTAGAATTAAAGTTTCAAGAGGACAGTTTCTAAACTTGGACTTTGAATTATTGATGAAGAAATGACAATTATTGATGAAGAAATGTGAATTCGTATGAATATTGTAGGTAGAGCTCATTCACATAAAAATTCATATATATTCTTTATTCTTTAAAAAATAAAGTGTTATACACATGAATGCTTTGCCGGCATGAGGTAGGTGCATCATGTGTATACCTGGTGCCCTGGATGTTTAGGAGTGGTTGTGAGCTACCATATAGATGCCGGAAACCAAACTTGGGTCTTCTGAAAGAGCAGTAAGTGCTCTTAACCTACTCTCCAGCCCCTCCATTCCCAGGAGGATGGGTAGGATTCTGCCACTTATAGAAAATAGGGAAGCACTTCATACTCCCCACATGGATTTCTATTTTAATGTCTAAGGAAAGATTAGCACCTAGAATACAAAGATTTTTTTTTCTTTTGTAGAGTTTTGTTTATCTGTCCCTAAAAATGTATTAATAATTTTTTTCTTAGCAAAATTAAATGTTAGCAAATTCTTAAAACACTTGGAGTTGGTGAATAAAAGCAAAATTTCTTATGTTAGCAAAATAAAATGTATTTTATTTTGTAACGGTTTGGACTTTTCGGAGACTTCTTTATATTTATTAACGAATGCCTAGGCCTTTAGCTAGGCCTGCTCCCCACTAGCTCACAGCTCAATTACCTCATCATACTTCTCAGTTTCCTACAGCCGACTCCCTCCAGGTCTGAGTGGGGGATCCCCCACACCTAACTCTCTCCCAGGGTTCCTGTCTGTCTTCCAGATGTCCCACCTTACTATCCTGCCTTTTGCTCTAGGCCCTGAACCTTTTATGTTAATAATCAGAAGGTGCCTTAGGCAGCCAGGGAAGGACAGAGACACGTCTTCACACAGTGTACAGAATGATCACTCCAGTACCATTACATTGAAGTTCTGCTCTAATGTTGGTTAGTCGTCTCTCTGGTTTGGTACATGAAGTCAGTTCGGGTTCAGAAACATGAGATTGTTGTAAGCCCCTGCTGTGTGCAGTATACACAAAGATAACTTTAGAAGGATTTGTAATAGAGTAAGAGAGGGAACCCTTAGTGGAGTAGTAAGACAAGCATCTCAAGGAAAAACATGCACCAGTCTTAAAAAGTCCTCCCTGGAAAAATGCAGAGGCCGAGTCCTTGGACTGTGTCATACCCGAGAGAAGGGAGACCCAGAGATAACGATGCTGGGCTGAGCCCCACGGGGACAGGTGCAGCAAGCTTGGTTGAGAGAGATTTTGACTTCTATAGGGAATGTCTTGAAGCTTTTAAACTGGAGGCTGGTCTCCTAAGAGAATTGGTGAGAGGTAGACTGTAGGCTAGAGTACATATCTGTCTATGTAAAGTGAAACAAAATGCTTGTCTTTAGACAGAATTGGATACATTTGAGAATGGTTTATAAACCAAGAAAAAATACATCAAAACTACTTGTTGGTGGCTTGGACAAGGGGTTGGAGCTGAGAATGGTGATTTCTGGACTGGGCTTAAGATGGGCCTCAGAGTATCCATTGAGATTGTACAGAATCAAGGGCTCTGTGTTGCCTATTATGTATTTGAGATCTTTATTTAGATCAAGTGAAAATATTTTCAAAAATTATCTGAAACCCAGAAAGAGGCAGGATTTCTCAGTTGGTAAATTGTTCCTGAGAAGGACAAAGCCTTCACTCCTGGTGTACTGCTTGGCCAGTGACAAGCTCTTGACTTGTTAGACCGATGAGGAAAGTGAGGAAATTCTGAGATTAAAAGGTTTGGAGGAAATAGGCCTAGGTAAGGAACACAGTGGAAGACAAATTGTGGAGTCCCAGACTCAGGATGTTTCAAAGAGGAGGGTCTAGCAATGTTAAAGCCTTTACAGAACTAATGTTGTGTGGCAGACAAGAATTGCACAGTAGTCTTTTTATTCTTGTTCCCCCCCCACACTACTTTTGGCAGCTTATCTATGTACAGGGTGAAAGTACATTTCATAGTCCTGAAACTTACAATGATCAGAAATTTTTGTTCATTCACTCAGAATCAAAAGCTTATCTTGAATTAATGTAATTCCAATTTATTGTCTTCATTCCACTAACTATGATGGCTACACATTTTTGCTTCAGAAATACCTTTGATTATAGAATGTTGTCCCAGTTTTAGTACAGTATATATTTTTATCTTGAGTCAAGCTTTTCTGGATATTCTTGATTGGTAAAATTATATTTAAATATTTGACCAAAAATGGGATCACACTTTAAATGCTCAAATTATGTATCTGACAGAGACCACAGGTACATGAAATGAAGAAAAGAAGAAGGGCCGTGTTGAAGTTTGGTCTTGCTGTGTATTATAATACTATGTACAGGTCCCAAGCCCTGGAGTCTGCATGCAGACCCAAGTAACCTAGACCCAAGTAATGCTTTGTGGCCTTGCCTTCAAGTTATTTCTGATTAGTAAATAAAGATGCCAGCAGCCAATAGCAGAGAAGAAAAGATGTAGGTGGGGTTTAGGATTCCTGGGCTTGGGTTCAGAATAGAACCAAGAGGGGGAAAGGTGAAGGATGGAGGAGAAGCCACCATGGGTTACGTGAGTCATGAAGACGTGGCCCTTTGGGCTGGCCAGCTGGAGCTAAGAGCAGCCCAGATGAAACATAGTAAGTAATAACTCCGGTTGTCAATAGGAAAGTAGATTCTAATAGTATAGAGGGTAGACATCTGCCAAGCTCCTGTGCTGTTTATTATAAGTATAAAGATTATGTGTGTCTTTTATCCGGGAACTAAATGGTCAAAGGCAAGGTAGAAACCCCAGATTGGGATTAAATATTTTAACAACAAGACTGGATGGTTTAGCAGTTTTAACTGACTGCTCTTTCAGAGGACTTGGGTTAGATTCCTGGCACCCACAGAGTTTGTTCACAGCAGCTGGTCACTACAGCCTAGGGGATCCGATACTGTCTCCTGCCCTCCCTTCTTGGCCACCAGACACAGACATACATATGGCAAAATGCTCATGCACATTAAATAAAATTTAAAAAGAATCTGTTCAGAAAACATTTTCTTAAGAAAGAAAAAGGCAGAGGGTTTTTTATTAAGAAGTAGATGTCTACAAAATAGCCATCTATAGAACTAATACTGAGCAGGAAACACAAGAAATTCGTATTCTTCCCTCTTCTCCTCCCCCTCGAATCACTTACCCTCCGCCACCAGAGTGCTGGTGTTAAAGGTGCCATGCCCACAAAATGGTTCTTGTTTGTTTGTTTGTTTTTGAAATTATAATATGATTACATCACTTTCTTCCTCCCTTTGCTCCCTCAAACCCTCCTGTGTAGCCTTCCACCTGCTCCTTCAAATTCATACCCTCTGATTTCCTTAATTGTTGTGATATATATTTTTTTTTCCTAAATACATAAATATAACCTGTTCATCAGTGTGTATATAGTGTTACTTGTATGTTTTTAGAGCTGGCTGTTTGTTTTTGGATAATCGATTGGTCGGCACTTATCTGGAACAGATCTTTCTCCTGTCCTCATTACTTAGTTGCCTGTAGCTCTTTGTCTTGGCTTGAGGCCTCCTGAGCTTTCCCTGTCTTCACCAGCCTGTCTGTGGATGTCCTTGTTGAGGTCATGTTTGGACAGTCACGTTGGTGAGGCTTCACAGGTGTAGCTTCTGACAGTCTAGTCACACAGTCGCACAGTAAACTCCCTGTTCTTCAAGTTCTTTAAACCCGTCTCCCTCTTCCCCAGTGACCTGACCCTAAGGCTGGGGTTGTTTTGCAGATGTGTCACTTGGTACTAGGCTCCAAAACTCTGCATTTCAGTTGGTTGTGATTTTCTGTAATGGTCTCTGCTGCCAGGAGAAGTTTTCCTTTACAAGGGTGAGGACTAAACTTACCTGTGTTTACAAGGACAAATATGTAGAATACAGATAGGGATTATGCTGGTTTCATAAAATAGCAATTGTAAATTCTATTCTAAGATCCATGACTTCAGTAGTCCTAAGGAGTCGGCTGGGTTTCCAGTACTAGGCATGATTTCCCTCTTCCTGAATGGATATTAAGTCTAATTAGAAAGCTGTTGGTTACTGCAAAGGCCTGCATGCCACTACTGCACATTTATGGTGCCATGGTAGTTGTTACTGTGGTTCACAGGTGCCATAGCTGAGTAGAACTGTTGGTTGCTTCCGTCCTCTGGAACCTTGGAACCTTGTATGACTCCTTTTAATAGTATGAAGGGTAGTCCTTAAGGAGGATTAGGCTTTTGGTTCTGTCCTGCTCAGGGGCCTCTTGGGCCCTGGGCCCTGCGTCTGAAGCACATGATGCCTTCCGCAGTGTGCAGTTACCTCTATGGAGCAACCAAGGGCAATAGCATATAAGGTTTTGGGAGTCTCCTGGACAATACTGACCAGCAACTCCAATGACAGCTTCTCATGCCAAGCATTTTTATGGAAAATAGCTCCTGGGGGGAGCATGTGTATATTTATACACTGACTTATGTGTATTATAGGTACAGGAGGACAATGGCATGATTGCACTTGATCATTGAGACATCCTTACTGTTTCTTTACCCTCCTGCTTCCTTGTCCTGTGTTTGTTTCCTTTCCCTCCCTAGTTAGAAGCCCCACTTCCATTCCCCTCACATTTCCTCTCCTTCCCCTTCCTTCTTCCCCTCTGCATTTCCTCCCCTCCTCTTCCCTTTTGTGTGGAAGAATTAAACCAAAGGCCTGTACATGCTAGAGAAATATTCCAGCGCTAGTTTATATATCCGAAGCCTTTGTAGGGATTCTGAAAGAGTCATCATGTGTGGCTCAGCCCTTGTGAATGTCTTTTAGGCTGAGTGTATTCTTAGTGAGAATAAGGCCTCAAAATTATGACAGAAGTCTGTTGAAAACTGTATATATAAAGGCCCTCATAGTTACAAGGTTATTACCTTCATAAATTATGTAAGCCATTCATTTTGTTCATATTCTTTAAATGAATAAAGATGATGCTGATGAAAAGCATTTATACTGTATTCTTTCCTCATTAGCCTTTGTCCTGCTGTTGCGTTCCTAGGACCCTGCCATTGCTCTGTCAATGACAATGCAAAAGAATATTTACTGCCTGTGGTCTGTTCTTCCTGAATCTGATTGTAGCTCCTGTCCGCTAGTTGTATAATTTTGGCTACATTATTTAACATCTTTCTCGAAGGTTATAAAATTGTGGCACGTCCTAGAGTTGAGAAACAAAAGCCCGTGCTGAGTACTAGGTAAATAGTCACTTCTCTTCTCAAATACTTCAATTTAAAGTTGGCTGCATAGGGAGGGGATCTGGGAGGATTTGGGGGAGGGAAAATAGGATCAAAATATATTTAAATTTAAAGTTAAATAATAAGTAGTATAATAAAAAAAAATTTCTACATAGACCAACAAGATGCATTGTTTCCTGGCTCTGCAGTTTTCATTTACCTTTGAAAACCTAACTGGCATTCTGAATGCTCCGGAATTTATAAATCATTGTGTTGAAAATGAAACGAAGCCGGGCACGAAACGAAGTGGTGCACGCCTTTAATCCCAGCACTTGGGAGGCAGAGGCAGGCGGATTTCTGAGTTCGAGGCCAGCATGGTCTACAGAGTGAGTTCCAGGACAGCCAGGGCTACACAGAGAAACCCTGTCTCAAAAAACCAAAACCAAACCAAAACAAAACAAAAAAAAAAAAGAAAGAAAGAAAATGAAACTAAATAAATTGGAGGTACTATACCAACAGATTGATACTGTTAGAAGACAGGTTTCATAAACCTGAATGTTGAGCTGGGTCTGCTGGCAAAAGCAAGTGGTCTTTCAGTAGGATCATGAATTCAATGCCTGCCTGGGCTACATCCATGACTAGAATTTTGTCTCAAGGAAAGAAAGCAAGTGTTTCCTGGATTATTGTCAAATAGATAGTATGAAACTTTCTGCATTTTTGTTTGCCACTGTACAAATGAAAAGGTATATGAGAGGAGAGTTTGAAAAGGGGGTATTTGCTTTTGAAAGAGGGTCTTACTGTGTCGTCTGGCCAGCCTGGATGCCTGTGTGCAGGTAGACAAGGCTTGCCTTGAGCTCAGAGACCCCCCTGCTTCTGCTTCCCCAAATGCTAGTTCACAGGTGTGCACCCCCGTATGTACCCAGCTTAAGCTTTGTCATTGTAAGGGCAGATACATGGGTGTGGGGCTGTCCTGTGTGTAAACCTGTGCTGAAACAGTAAGCTCTGCAGGCTGGAAAATCAGGTCACCTGTCCTAACAAGTTATGAATATCTTATGTTAAACTGCAATATTAGTAGTAATTTCTCATTTCTTGCTTGATAAGGCCATTGTAAAAGTATTCCTTATAGGGCTGGAGAAATTTCTCAGCAGTTAAGAGCATTCATGGCTCCTACTAAGGACCCAGGGTTCTGTTCCTAGCTCCTAGCTGTCTGTAACTCCATTTCCAGAGGATCTGACATATTCTGACCACCACAGGCACCAGGTGACTATACAGTCTACTTATGTACATATAGGCAAGCACACAGCACATAAAAGTAAATAGTGTCCCTCCTCTTAGAAAAAGTAATGCATAATTTTCCAAGCTTGTTGACAAGCTTTCTCACTGTCAACATTTTATAAGTTGTAAAACCTTGCCTAAAAGTATTTTGTAGTTGAAAATCAGATTTTGGCATTATTTTGTGTGTTGTTTTAAGGCATTGGCATCTGCCTTAGTTTGGGTTTTACTGCCGTGAACAGACACCATGACCGAGGCAACGCTTATAAATGCAAACATTTACTTGGGACTGGCTTACAGTTTCAGAGGTTCAGCCCATTATCATCCATCATGGTGGAAAGCATGGCAGCATACAGACATGGTGCTGAGAGTTTTACATCCTTATCCAAAGGCAGCGGCAGGAGTCTTTTTTTCACTGGCATCCAGGAGGAAGGTCTCCTCCACACTGAGTAGAGCCTGAGCACAGGAGGCCTCAAAGCCCACCTACACAGTGACACACCTCCTTCAATAAAGGCCACACCTACCTCCTAATAGAGCCACTTCCCAGTACTCACTGGCACTGTTCTGTTAAATAGGGCCAAGCATATTCAAACCATCACAGCATATAAGATGTTTTAATGCACAGGCATCAACTGTGTAGTCCTGAGAAATGAGGACAAGAGTGTCCTTATTACCCTGGAAAATGCTTTGAGTCCCCCTCTTGTCACTGAACATTTAAGCCCTTCCATAATGCTAGCTCCACTGTAAGAGAGTCTACAGGATGCCAGTAAGTTATCCAAGAAGCAGTACTAGCTGGCAAATCAGACCCTTCTCCATACTTCAAGAATACATCTCACGTATCTAAGTTTACAAAATGAACAAAACCCACTAAAAATGGGTTTCACCTTAAGGAACCAAACCAGGGAAATTGGAGAAGTAAAAGTCAGAACAACCTCCTCTCTCCACAGAGTGAATCCTAGGCATGCATAAGATCTGCATAGTATATGAGGTTTCCAATATAACTTGAGTGTTACAAAAATAATCTAATTTTTAACAACTTCTTTAAATAATAAAATGTTTTAATGTTGGACACCGGTCAGTGGTGGTATTTAACGAGCATCTTGTCTCTTTTAGGCGATATTGGAAATTATTATTACGGCCAGGGTCATCCCATGAAGCCACATAGGATCCGGATGACTCATAACCTGCTGCTAAATTATGGTTTATATCGAAAAATGGAAATATATGTAAGTATTCATGGCTCTGCTCTTTTACATTGGAACTTAGAAGCTCTTCTGAGGCTGCTGTGGAGGTGCAGGTGGTGGATGAGAAGACCTAAGCAAACACAGGGCTCTTGATTGTGTTCCTCAGAGAAAGAAAGCTTAAGGAATTGGATTAATAGTCTCTTCCCTCTGGCCACTTCAGACACCTCCCAGACTGAGCCAGATCCTGTTGTGACAATATTGTTAAGTTGCCTGTGCTGCTAGAACAATTGCCCTGGGGTTGGGGAGATCATTTCATAGGTAGAGGTGCTTGCCACCAACTTGATAACTGTGTTTCTCCCCCAGAAGTCTCACAGTGGAAGGAGAGACCTAATTCCCCCAAGTTGTCTTCTCATTCCACGTGAGCATAAGGACATACCTCCAGTAATAAGTAAACACAATATAACTTTAAAAAGAGAAATAAAGGATTGACCTGGATATTGCAAGAGTTTGGTAGAAAATTAATCACATTTATTTGGTTAAGATACATATGAAATACTGTTAATGATAGCAAGGTCAGTAGAGAGTAGTATAAGATACACAGCCACCTTAAGAGTGTACATAAAAGGTGCAAGTGAGACAGCGTGGAATTACTCCAGAAGAGGGCTTGAAACAGTCAACCGTGCTGGGCAGTGTTATAGGAAGCATTTCTTTAAGATACAGATATTTTGGAGAAATAGGAAGTCTTGTGGAAGAAGTCTGTCATAAATGAAATTGAGCTCTTCAGAACAAAAGTTAGAATAAAGGAAGGTTAAGGAAGATCTCAAGCTGATGTTAGAAACCTTTGATGAAAGTCAAGGGCAGAGGGTGTGATGGGAAAGAGTCTATGAACATGGGACCTATTTCTGTTAAACAAGAGTGGCATTAGCTTGGAGAAGGGCTTCCTGCTTCCTGGGAGACAAATGTATGAATTTGGATTAGCTTTGTAACTTGTTACTCAGGTGGATCTGATTCATTTGGAGAGGCTGATGGTGGAAACTAATACATATCATTTGATAATTCTGATTTAACAACTGATACTTCCAACATCCTGATGTTTTTCTTTTCAGAGGCCTCATAAAGCCACTGCTGAAGAAATGACAAAATACCACAGCGATGAGTATATCAAGTTTCTACGATCAATCAGACCAGATAACATGTCCGAGTACAGTAAGCAGATGCAGCGATGTACGTTGTAAACAGTTATTTTACTAGTAATGAATGTAAATGAATCTTTGAAGGTTTCTGTTCAGAGCTGCCTGAATAGGTATTTTTCCTAGTAATCTAAAATATTAATTCAGAAGGTCATTGGACCTATCTATTAATGTTACTTTAAAAAAATAGACCTATTTGAGTTCTTTTCCTTTTTATTTTGCACCCATGATAAATTTGGGATTGGTAGGGAGATCACAGAGTCTTACATGTATATATGTATGTATGTATATATAAAATTCTTTTTTTTAATAAGTTTTTTAAGACAGAGTCTGACTTCATAACCAGCAGAGCTGTCCTGGAGCTTGCTAATGTAGACCAGGCTGCCCTCAGACTCTCTTGCATTAACAGTCCTCCGTCTCACCTTCTGTGTGTGCTCCAAGCACATTGTTCTGTAAGGTAAAGACGTTGCCTTTTGTTGGCATACTAGTGTTTCTTTTTATTTTTCTACGTGTTTTCCTGTATAGGTAAAAGTATATTGTTATTAGAGACTGGTAGTCAATTGTATTGAAGGAATGTTGACGAGTATCCTGAAATACATGGACTGCTGTCTTTTGAACCACAATACTGGAGTCCATTTCCTCAGGGAGAGGTGGATTTATTTCAGTGATAAGGATTTCTCAAGGTCCGGCACTTGCTCCACCACAGGGCAAGGCGGGTCAGGGAGCCAGAATACCCCGGGTGGGCGTCGGGCTGTAGGGAATCCTAGGATCTCTGGGGCTGAGGAAGCGCAGTCTGAGGCACGGGACAGCGGGAGCTGGCTCAGGGGTGGCCATCCTGGCTGGGAGCACAGAGAGGATTTTTACAGGATACCAGAAGGCAGCTCTGTAGGCCAGGTCTTCTCCATGGCTCCCCACCGCTGTAGGCCAGGTCTTCTCCATGGCTCCCCACCGCTGTAGGCAAGGTCTTCTCCATGGCTCCCCACCGTGGATCCTGATGAAAAAAGGCAGGCCATGAGTTGTTTGTTTGTTTGTTTTTTTTTTGGTTTTTCGAGACATGGTTTCTCTGTGTAGCCCTGGCTGTCCTGGAACTCACTCTGTAGACCAGGCTAGCCTCGAACTCTCAAACTCAGAAATCCACCTGCCTCTGCCTCCCAAGTGCTGGGATTAAAGGCGTGCGCCACCACCGCCCGGCTCAGTCCATGGTTTTAAGACATTTATTGTCATGGCAAAGGGTGGATGAATAAAACAGAACTCCATTTCTCAGGGTGGGCCGTGGTTAGATACCTTTTGCAGGGAAGAGTGTCTGGGAAGGAAAGCTTATTGGCTAAGTCCTCCAGCCTTTTAGGTACCTCATTACAATGGAGATCTGTCTTGAGCCTGCATGACCACAGGTCACCTCTTTTACAAGTGGAAGGGCTTGGGTGTTGCCCTTATGTGACTGATGGCCACAAATCTATGGAGGACTGTGGCTAGTGTCTGGAGCCTAGTGTCTGGAGAATCAGGAAAACGCCTACTGTCCCTTCAGAGTCACTGGCTCAACAGGAACCAGGCTGCCTTTCACGGCCTCACATATGTCCCTACCATAGATTATCCCACTTGGTTGATACTATTGGATGGATACTATTCTATCGGGGTTTTGTTTTTTTTAATTTGGGATTTACACAGTGAGTTATGGGTAGCCTTTGGGTAAATGACAAGATTTGTTTAAACCGTTATAATGCTGATTTATATTAAATCATATTTGAGCAACAAAAAACTAAAACTGATTTTTTTTTATAGTACCTGTAATTTGTATGTCTGTAAAACACCTGCCCTCTTTGTAAGGGTGTAAAGAGTGACTGGGAATGGGCCACACACACCTTCCTCTCAGCACGGGGCCTGCCTGTGTGTGTCATGTCATCTGTCTTACCTGCTCTCCTTCTGTATCTTTGTCTCATGGAACTGAATAATTCATAGCATCTTTTTTTTTATTGGCTATTTTATTTATTCACATTTTAGATGCCATCTCCTTTCCCCATTTCCCCTCCCTAGACCCCCCTTATGCCACCCCCCCTCCTCCTTTTTGCTTTTATACCATTTTAATTACATGCAAGTACTAAGGTCAGTTCTAGGTTAAGGAACTAGCAATACAATAGATGCAAATAGTCAAGGAACAAGCAAGACAATAAACACAAATAGTCAAAGAGCAAGCAAGGCGATATACACAAATAGTCAAGAACAAATAAGACAATAAAGAAAATTCCATGAACACTCACGTGATCACTGTTTCTAAGCCATTATCAGGATGACCAAAATATCTGAGCCTACTTCTCTGTCCTAGCCCAAAGTCATTTTCATGCCTGAAGCCTACTTCCTTGTTCTAGCCTAAGATTTAGACTTCTGCCTGAAATTACTTCTGACATTAGGCTAGAACAAAGAAGTAATTTCAAGCAGGAATCTAAATCTTAGGCTAGAACAAAGAAGTAGTTTCATAGCATCTTCTAAGTCAGTTTTAACCATAGAAAAAAACCAAAGTAACTGTTAATCTTTTTGGTACTGATTACATATGCGTCAGGGTTGGAACAGTGTGTAAGGGGCTGTAGGACGAGTTAGGACGGAGCTGCAGCCGCCTGCTCTGTAAAGTTTAACTAATTCACTATCATTTAAAGAGGAAATCAGATTTTACGGTTTTACTTTAATAAAAGCTTCTGATTTATTTTGCTGTTGTTGATGGTGGTTGGGTAGAGTTACTTCACAGATATCTGAATAAGATTTGGTAATGGTATTCCATATTGTAAAATTATAAGTTTTAGTATTCCCTGTGAATTTAAAAATTCATAGGAAATGTTTTAAAATTATAAGTTTTATATTACCACCATGAAATATTTATTATATTACTACCTATGATTGCCTGAAAGAAATATTTTTAATAGTTTATAAGAAAAAGTCTTCAATGACTTGATAAAAGGTTGACTTTAATGAAATTCATCTTCCACAGTTAATGTTGGAGAAGATTGTCCAGTGTTTGATGGACTCTTTGAGTTTTGTCAGCTTTCCACCGGTGGCTCGGTTGGTGAGTATCCTGAACCAGTCAGCTTGAAGGGGACCTGAAGGGATTATGGTGTCTTGAAATCTTTGTCTAAAGCAGAAATTGTAATGATAGTACAGTTTTGTTTGCTTTATTTTGCTCTTATTAGGCTATATGACCCAGGTGGTCTATCTCAAGCTCATCATCCTCTGTGGCTACCTCCCAAATGCTTAGTTACAGACATGGGCTATCATTCCAACTTAATGGTGAACAATATGTTGTTTTGTTTTTGAAACAGTCTCACCCAGTAGCCCAGGCTGTCTTGTATGTAGTTCACTGTGGAGCCCAGGCTTACTTTGATATTGTGGAAATCCTCCTGCCTTCACCTCTCAGTCATTGGGATTAGAGGTGTGGATGGTTATGATATTGCTGTTCACTCTTCTGTTAATGTAACAAAACCTGAGGCAACTTTTAAAAGATTGGTTTACTTATACAGTCTGGGGGCTTAACTGGCCCTGTTCTTTGGGACTGTGATAGCACATTATGGTATGTACATTCAGTGAGAAAAGCCAGTCCACCTCATGACTGCTGAAAGGAGAAAAGAGGATTCCAGCATCCCTTTCAAGGAAGATCAGACCTCCAGTAAACTAAAATCAGACCTCGGCTCTTTTAGAGAGTCCATCATCTTCCAGTGCTACCACACTGGAGACGAGATGTTCCCTGGGGTTCTTAGGAGGCATTTCAGGTTCAAAGTAGCAAATATAGTCGTCTTTAAAATGCCACTGTTTAACAATCAATACTTGAACAGAGTTTTTACGTTGGTGTATTTTTACTCAGAGACCTTTTTTCTCTCTTTTTTCCTTCTGCTGTTTTTACTAAGACTTTCCATGTGTACTGCAATTTAGTTGAGCAAACTGTAGGAAAATAGTTATCTGAGGAAAGCTTAGACTCCTAAATTATAATCCTTTGCTTTTGAATGTCAAAACCTTTTCTGCTCATACATGGCATATTTTTTTTTCATAATTTATTTATTTTTTTTCAAATCGTAATTCATTCACACAGGGGTTATAAACACAGAAATCCAGGACATGGGGAAGGGGATGACACTGGAGCGTGGACGTTCAGGGGGAATACAGATACCTTTCAGAACAGGTTATCGGCTGGGTGAAGGTTCAGGGGATAGGTCACTATGACTCTGCCTATGATTCACTTGTCCTTATCTAAGTTGGTATTGTCTGCCAAGGCTACCTATTTACAAGGTCTATGACTACTCAGGCTGGTAAATTTCCATGAAAGCTGGACATGGCATATTTAATAGGGCTTTGCTTGTATGTATTTTGTGTAATCTGTTTTTTTTTTATTCTAAATATTTTATAAATACCATAACATGTATCTCCTTTGTAGCTGGGGCTGTGAAGTTAAACCGGCAACAAACTGATATGGCTGTCAACTGGGCTGGGGGATTACATCATGCCAAGAAGTCAGAAGCATCAGGATTCTGCTATGTTAATGATATTGTGCTTGCCATCCTTGAATTACTAAAGTAAGTTATCAAATAAATGATAATTAGACTAATGCTAAAAGTCTCCCAGGGCTCGTTACGAGCCATGGCAGAGGTGTGAGAAGCAGACCCCTGCTATGGGAGAGCGAGAGGCAGACAGCGCCTGGGACTGCGTTAAATGCTCTCTGTGGATTTAGGTTTGCAGTAGTCTGAGCTAATGAAACTGACTGCTAGGACTCCAGGAATGTGAATGCTAAAGTAACTTGAAGACAGAACTTTGAAACATGTGTTATAAGAAGTTTGTCTAGCCATTTAGTAGCCTGGCTGACCCCAGCTTCCTCATCCAGTAAGGTTCTGTCTTCTACACAGACACACAGACACTCGGTCTACGCAGATACACATAGGTACATAGACACACAGTGATGCCCGGTTGCTGAAGGATTTTGGAAGTTATCCTTCACTGCCGGTTCAGAAGTGTGAAGGTTCTTAGGAATGTGGACATTTATAAAGCTAGATGATTTTCCACTGTTAACTGTAATACTATAGTGAGTTGTGTTTCAGCTTTGACTGCATTTGTGTTCTGCATTTGTGTGAGAGGCTTTTGCTCCCCAAGTACATTCCAGGAGTTAACTTACTGATACCTTAAACAAATAGTAGCTAAATGCTGTCAGTGTGACACAGCTTTGACTCACCAAACCCAGCAGATCCCTGAAATCACCTTAATTGAGTCGAAGCTTACCCCACTGGCCTCACCTCTGAGAGGTTTGCTGCTCTTTCTTTTGGAGCTTAGTCTTGAGCAAGCTCAGCTCTGTCCGTTTCTTCACCTGGTAAAGTTTAACGTGATTTAATTGGTTTGGTAAGCAGCTCTCCATTCGCATCGAAACACAGTGGCCACTTTGATCATATTTGATTTTTAACTTTGTGACAAAATTCTGCTGTGATGAAGCCTGCTTTTGGCAATCTTTTAGGTTTTCTTAGTGTTGCGTTTCTGTGCCTTGAGAGCATGAGTGCCTGGTTTGATAATGCCAGCTGTCATTGTCTGAGCACAGCATCGTTAGATAAGAAATAAAATGTTTTAAGTCAGCTGCAGTGACAAGATAATCATTTTACTGCCTTACACGGTGAATTTAAATTTCATTTTATATGTATTCGTGTTTCGCCTACAGTATGTGTGTCTGTGCATCACATGTGTGCAGTGCCCTGGAGGCCAGAAGAAGCCAACAATTGGTCCCCAGGAGCAGTTGTGAGTCACCCTGTGGGTGCTGGGATTCAACCTGGATTCCCTAGAAGGGTAGCCAGTGCTCTGAACTACTAGGCCAACTTTTTAACACATCGTTTGTTCTATTGGCACTTTGACATAGGTATGAAACGAATGTCACGCCATTCTATGGCGGAATGACTCCAGAAGTCCGTTTGAGTTGTTGCTGTGTGGTGGTGTACAGAGCATCAGGGAATGATAGTGCACTTGTGATCTGTCACAGTCATGAGTTTTAAGTATAGGGCAAAAGATGCTGTAGAGGGTGTGTAAATAAATAAATGCTCATCTTGCTGTAAAAGGTGTTTATGGATATAGACATTTGACTGTCACAGAACTGTCATGTTATAAAATACTCTTTAGTTTGATTTTATTCTTGAACCATTGGAAACTGAGGAGTAGGGTGGTACACACCTGGTGAGTGGGTGTGTCTCACACCTGGGGAGTGGGGTAGCTCACACCTGGGGAGTGGGTGTGGCTCACACTGTATTCCAGAGGCAGGTAGGTTTGAGATGATCCTGGATGAGAACACAGCTATCAAAACAACCACAGGGAAAAGGAAACAACAGCTGTGCTCGCTTCACAGCTGCTTACAGAATAAAAACAGTAGCTGCACTATGTAGGACACAGTTGCCCCTGGATTATTTTATAATGCTGCTGAAACGTGTAAGGAGTTGGGTACCCTGGAACTGGAGTTACAGATAGTTGTAAGCCTGCTGTGTGGATGCTGGGGACTGAACCTGGTACCTCTGGAAGAGTGGCCAGTACTGCCAACTACTGAGCTATCTCCAGGCCCTCCCTTCCTCCTGTTTTGTTTGAGACAGAGTTTCTCTGCATAGCCCTGGGTCTCCTAGAATTTGCTCTGTACACCAGGTTGACCTCAACTCAAGAGATCCACCTGCCTATACCGCTAATGACTGGGATTAAAAATATATGCCACCAAGCCCAGTAATTCTGAAATTCTCTAATGTAGCAATTGTCATAATCGTTGTTGTGAATATATAGATAATGTATGCCTGTTTTAAAAGTGTATAGAACAGAGTAGATCTCAGAGAGTACTGGATTGTCTTGGTTAGCCACAGGAGATGTGATGCTCTGATGTCTGGCCATGGGATAGGATAAAGAACCCGTTTCTGAACCTTGGCTTCCTTCCTTGTGCTTTCTTTCAGGTATCATCAGAGAGTCTTATACATTGACATAGACATTCACCATGGTGACGGTGTTGAGGAGGCTTTTTACACCACAGATCGAGTGATGACCGTCTCTTTCCATAAATACGGGGAGTACTTTCCTGGAACAGGAGACTTGAGGGTAAGACCAAATTCTGTCAGAATAAATACAAGATGAGCATAGGAGGTTGTGAATTTCCGGAGGAGCCATGTTACCTTGTTCATTGTGTTTGTCTGTTTGTGATGGGACCTAGTCATCTGGTGTATGTGGCTTCTGTCTGTCTGTCTGATTGTGGGGATGCGGCCTCACCGTAGTGAGCAGTTCCTTGGATCCATGTTTGAGCGCTGTGGACTTGTCAGGCTGTGGACCCACCGAACGAGCACTGTGGACTTGTTGTTCGGTTTTGATTACTTTGTTTCTGTAGGAACGCGGGATTGGAAATGCTCTCAACTCAGTTAGGTGTAAGTGCTGATCCTAAAATAGTTTGATGACCTCTCCAGGTCGAATAGGTTGTCCTTGGGAAAGGGTCTGGGATCACCATGAGAATGGACAGTGTTCTATAGGTGTGGGGTGCAGGATATCACACTCTCTTGTCTTGGGTTGGGTGAAGTCAAGCAGGGTCTTTGTCTGAGATCAAAGGCATAGAGTGCCACAAGGTCCTGGGGTGTCATGGTAGGCAGTGAGAAGACTGATTTTGGTGTCCCTACCTGGGGTCGTGGTCACAGGACTCTGCAGTGTGAGGATGATGGAGGAAGCGGCCTCTGCTCTCACATCTGTCCAGTTGTTTCATGCCTCATCAAGCTGAGGTTTATAAGAACCTTTTAGTTTATTCTGTGTGGCAGGGAGTGGGATGTGTGTGCGTGTTAAACATGCAGGAGTCCTCCTGCCATGTGGGTGGATCCTGGGCAGGACATACCTGTGCCATGTTAAGGGATAGCTTACAGGAGTCAGTTTGTTCCTGCCGTATGGGCGGATCCTGGGGATCAAACTCGGGGTCTAACTTGTTGGACTTTATCTGCCCAGCCATTTCATCAGCCCAAACTACAGTACCTGTGTGGTTTGTATTAACTGTATGTCACTGTTAAGTTTCTTCTCTAAAAACTGCCGTAGAGCTTAAAAGGGACTTCTACAAACACTGGAACATGTAATTGCTTATTTTTTATTTATTTTTTCAGAGTTGTGTATTACTTGGTTTTTAGTCATTTTAAAATGTGTCAGGATTTTTGTTACAAAATAGTCTCTTAAGATCTACTTTTGTGTTTTAGGATATTGGTGCTGGGAAGGGAAAATACTATGCTGTCAACTTTCCCATGAGAGACGGTATTGATGATGAATCATATGGACAGATTTTTAAGCCTGTAAGTACTGCTTTCAGAAATAAAATGGAGTTTTAAAATATCCTTAGGTTCTAACGTGTCTTCTTCTGTGGCTAGATAATCTCAAAAGTGATGGAGATGTACCAGCCCAGCGCCGTGGTGCTGCAGTGTGGCGCAGACTCCCTGTCTGGGGACAGGCTCGGTTGCTTCAATCTAACTGTCAAAGGTAAGCAGTTCGTGTTCCCCTGGAGTGCTTTTTCTCCTCCCCAAGAACTTCCCATAAAAGTTTTTATTGTTGAGGGCTGGAGAGGTGGTTAAGAACACGTGTTCCTTTTGCCGAAGACCTGGGTTTGATTCCATCTCCCACATGGTGGCTCACAACCGTGTGTAACTCCAGTTCCAGGTCATCCAACACCCCTTCTGATTTGCACAAGGATTTGCATGCATGTGGTACACACCATACATGTTGGAAAAAGTATCTTAATTTCTCATTGTTATCTTTTGCTTGCCAACTTGATGCCAAACTCTATACTTGTATTATTGTGGATTTTTATCCTTTTTTTTTTTGGTTGGTTCCCCCGCCCCCAAGTCTCTTAGATGTCACCATATTTATGCTTATACATTTATCCATGAATAGGTTGTTGCCATGCCAACACGGGTGGGAGTTGTCAGAGTTTTTATCGTTTTTTTCAGAAGACCTATACCTTGTTGTCTGATGAAATTGCTGTTACTGAATATGAATTTTTAGCTTGGCATAATTTATTCTAGCATGCTTACTCTTCCCATGCCCAGCACATAAGGACTTAGGCTGCTGTGGTCAGTGCTCAGCAGCAGCATTTTCTAGCTTAGCAGTCTTCTTTACTGGCAAGACTCACTTTTTTTTTTTTCCTCTGAATTTTTTGTTTGCTTAGTTTTCTCTTTGCCTATTACTAAACTGTGAATTTCTAATATATTCTGCTCAGCTATCTCAGGTGCTCTGTCCCTGACCTGATCTGTTTGGGCTCACTGTCTTCTTGAGTTTAACAGGACAGAGAGCTCTCTGCTTCCGTTTTGTTATGGCTTCCAATCAGTGAGCACTCTGTGTTAAGTCCTTACAAAGAGCTGAAGCCAAATGCTGAATAAAAGCCTTAAGTTACTGTAGTGGAATGAACTTCTAGGGTGGATGAATGAAACAGTTGGGTGTGGCAGTGCATGCTTTTAAACCTGGGATTGGGACAGTGCAAGTGGATGTCGTCTGACCAGGTCTACATCGCAAGTTCCAGGCCAGCTAAGGCTTTATGGTAAAACCTTGTCTCATAAAGAAAAAAATCTTTCTAGTAAAGTGAATTTTTACTAGAAATGACTTAGCATGCACGTTGCGTGTTTTACTTTTATTCTGTGTGAACTTTGAGGTAGTAAGTTGACATCTTGCTTTGAATTCTCTTACAGAACTTTAAAATAACTAAATATAAATATTAAGAAGTGCTCACGATTGTCCTCTGCAGACCAGCCTTAGCATTGTGGCATGCTTGGGTTCTCGCCTGCATACAGTGTTGGCCCACACAAAGTTAGCTGCCCACTTTCCTGTAGGTCAGCATTCAGTTGACAGCCCTTTCATGTTGACCATACAGTGTTCACAGCTGTCTAGTGTTTCAGAGCAGATTAGACTTTCTGGAAGTCATCCGACACCTGTTCCCTTCTTTCTAGGAGCTGTAACCCCAGTGGTGTATGCTGTCAGTGTTCTCTTTTGTACCTAAAGGTTTATAATGCTTGTATCTAAAAGTAGTAGCTTTCATTACACACTGCATTTGACTCTTTACAGTACATCTGCTTTGCTTTTCAGCAGGTAGAAGTTCATTTGTGAATGCACTTCTGTGACTGGCTTCAGCTAGGTTCTCTCAGGCCTAGTGAAGCCAAGCAGCCGCTGCTGTCCACCTGGCCTCCTTAATTATCTCTCCTTGTGGTGTTCTTTTCCATGCTTCCTGTTACGGACTCTAGCCTTCACTTTATAAAACCCCAATGTTGCCTGCTGTTGGGTGGTAGAATGCTGGTCTTGTCTCCTTTCTTTCCTTGTAGTCTGAAAGTTAACTTCTGTCCTTACAAATAGCCAGATGGTTTTGTCATGAGAAACACTATTCTCTTAGAAGATGCCTGGTTGATAATTACATGAAGAAAACAGATAATTAGACCCTATAAACTCACATTAGGTAATGAGGATGTTTTTCTTTTGTGCCATTTTAATTTTTTCCAAATATTATAAGCTTTGTTATTAAAAAAAAA
>NW_021604635.1:6628682-6669844 GCF_004785775.1 Grammomys surdaster | reverse complement strand
GTGTGTGTGTGTGTGTGTGTGTGTGTGTGTGTGTGTAGGGGGGTGGGAGGGATGGATGAATCTCTGCTGTCATCACTGAGGGACTTTCTTTAATGATTGAATTCTGTGCCTGAATGATAATGGCATCAGAGGTTACTGATAACTCATAACTTATATGAGATTTGTAATCGTAAGTAAATTAAGAAAATTATCCATAATACCAGCACTAAAGATACTCTGTGGACAAACTTTTTGTTATTGCCTTCTATAATTAAGCCACACATTTGTGTGGGAGAAACAAAATTTAGCATTTGCATAGTGTTTTCTCTTGTGATCTCTCATGATTGTCTTCTACGTTAGTAAAATACATGTGTGTGTATTTTACTACTTAAGTTATTTGTTGGATATAGTCCCTGTCCTCATCCCTTCTCATTGTTCCCCTCCCTCCACCCCCCTTGGGGTGAGGTGGCCTGCCATGTAGTCATGCTTTGTAGTCTAGGCGGGCCTACAAATTCTGATCCACCTGCCTTCGCCTCTCAAGAGCTGGGATTGTTGGTATGTACTACTCTGCTTGGCTGTCTACAGACCTTTTTTGGTTAAGTAAAATTGTTTGTATTTATCCTTTTTAAGGTCCTATTTTAAATTGCTAAAGAATACATACCTTTTTTTTTTTTCCCATAGCTGAGGACTGAACCCAGGGCCTTGCGCCTGCTAGGCAGTCTACCACTGAGCTAAATCACCACCCGACATATTTCATTGTTACCCAAATTTTGTTTGTCTTAGGTCACGCTAAATGTGTAGAAGTAGTAAAAACGTTTAACTTGCCGCTGCTGATGCTCGGAGGAGGTGGCTACACGATCAGGAATGTTGCTCGGTGTTGGACGTATGAGACTGCAGTTGCCCTTGACTGTGAAATTCCCAACGGTAGGTGTTGAGGTTGCAGTATCTAGAAGAATAGCTGGTATGTAGAAAGGGATGAATGGGGGAGTCTACAGCCACACCCCTGGAACGTGGGATCCCTCTGGTGGCTGGATGGGTAGGTTACAGATCTGTGAGAGAGCATTCCGTGTTCATGGTCAGGCTTTCCTTTGGGAGTCGTTCTTCTATCTGGATCTGGACTATGTTTCTGAGTTTATCTGGAAGCTAAGCTTTCAATGTGTAACTTGCTTTTCCTTGTTTTTAATAGAGTTGCCATATAATGATTACTTTGAGTATTTTGGACCAGACTTCAAGCTGCATATTAGTCCTTCAAACATGACCAACCAGAACACTCCAGAATATATGGAAAAGATAAAGTAAGAAATCACCGCGGCGTAATGAGATTTCAGGAGGCTATAGAAGGTCAAATAAAGGAAGCCGTGTTGATGTATACGTCAGATATTTTCTTTGTTTTAATAGAAGGATTTGAAACCTTAAGGATATTTGTGTTTTTAATCTGCTATATTAACACAAATATGTAACCTTTGTAAATAGAAACATTTTTATTAGATCAAATGCTTTATGTCTACAGAATGTAGAAACATTGATCAGAACGATCTGTGTCCTCTCTCCCATAGACAGTTGTATGACATTGACAAGTACATTTGTCAGATGGGGGTGAAATGGTACATCTTTATATCCTGTGGGTTCAGTCAGTTAATATATGCAATGATCCGATGCTTGAATGGTCTTCCATTCAGTGGTCAGCTAAATGAAAGATGGTTTTTGTTTAGTTCCTTTTGTGTATAGCAGGAAATTTACATACAGTGGATTTTGTCTAATAAATTGTGTCATTTAGACAGCGTTTATTTGAAAATCTACGTATGTTACCACATGCACCTGGTGTTCAAATGCAAGCTATTCCAGAAGACGCTGTTCATGAAGACAGTGGAGATGAGGATGGAGAAGACCCCGACAAGAGGATTTCTAGTAAGAAAACCCTTGCTGTGTCTTTTTAAATTTTTCTTATGCATCAAAATAAGATTTAAAATTGAAGGTACACAGGGCATGGTTCACAGCACATGTTGTGATTTTCCTTCTCTCCATTCTAATTACATATAGATTTAGCTTCCTGATGTCTCAAAGCCTGAATTAATATCACCAGTTTCATTTTGTGTGACTACACAGACATGGCTGTGTCCAGAAAGTAGGCACTTGATATATCTATATCTATCTATCTATCTATGTAATGATTATAGGACCTGTGGCTATTATCAAATTTATAAAAAACTCTTTTGTGTATCAGTTCGAGCATCAGACAAGAGGATAGCTTGCGATGAAGAGTTCTCAGACTCTGAGGATGAAGGTGAAGGAGGCCGTAGGAATGTCGCTGATCATAAGAAGGGAGCAAAGAAGGCTAGGATCGAAGAAGACAAGAAGGAGGCAGAGGACAAGAAGACAGGTCAGCTTATGTTTTGGTGACCATTTCATTTTCACTACTTAGGGTTGCACTGTGTCTCTTAAGAGATCCTACAGTCACACAGGGTCTGGGTGCATTAGGCAGTAACATTTACTGGTGTAAGTGATATTTACAACTTACACTTAACTACTTAAATGCTTCAGAGTTGATTTAAAGCTTTTTAACGTGTGTGCTCACATTTTCTTTGTGGTCTCCTCTTAATAATATAGACAAAATCTCCTCTTAATAATATAGACAAAAATAGTAGATGTTACATGTCAAAGAATGGGGTTAAGGGAATGACAGTGGTTGCAGATGTTGGGCCTCAGAACATTTGCTGTGGCTTAGGAGGGCTTGGACACACTCAATGGTCTTCTGCCTTGTCCACTTATATACCAGAAGGAGAGGCATGCCAGTACACCTGGCTAAAATTGTAAATTATTAATAACTGTTAAAGTTGACTTCATGAAGCAACGTTAAGCTCTGTAGTCCTTTGAAACGTTGCTTTAAAAGTGAAGACTCTTCAGGAATTGGAGAAAATAAAACAGGAAAGATAGGAAGGGGCTTAGGAGGATCGTTTGTGGTGTCTTACTATATTTCAGAGTGTTTTATTTAGCGTGCCATCATACCACCTCGTTAGAGATCTTACGTGTCTCGTTGCCGTGCTGAACTATGCAGGGGTAAGGAGTGGGAGGCAGCCTCTCAAACATGATAATGGTGCAGGTTTTAGTTGACCTATTAGTCAAGTGAAATGGGCTCACTGTACAGACCTGGCTGCTCACTGGGCTGTGCTTGGACTCATGCCATTGCCCTTTCTTGGATGCCTGGGTGCTGGGATTGCAGAAATGTGCCACCACATCTGACTCAGTTTCTTTCTATTTTAAAATATCTTCTGCATTTTTTTTCTTTTTTTTCCAAATAGGAAAGTGATGGGGTAAATTGACTCTTACTATTTTACACAAAATTAGTGCTCTTTTAGACAAAAAGCGCAAAAATCTATGGGTCAAAACCTAAAATAAGAACCACCACCCCCTCCTCTCTAGCACTATGAGTACAAATTTAGCTAGCCAAACTTAGCCAAGACACTAAAATGTGAACCCTCCATTGTTGGCGTGTAGATTTGTATGAAAGGCGCCGCAGTGCCTGCAGGATCTGTACTACCCAAGCGTTCTAAGCCTCACCCTTAGGCCATTGCTTCCAAACTGATTTATAGAGAGAAAACACTCAGAATAGCTGTGACAGCTACTTCTATTACTGTGTTTAACTTATAAAGTTCAAAGTATTGGGAATTAAGATTGTAAGGTCAGAACAATGGGATTTATCTATTGTGGGCCAGCACAGTGGCTCAGCAGGCAAAGGTGCTTGCTGCCAAGCCTGATGACATATGATCACCAGGATCTGCATGTCGGAGAAAGACAGCTGACTTCTACAAGCTATTGATCTCCCTCTGGATGTTATGCCATGCATGCTCAAACACACACACACTCTGATAAATAAATAGCATAGTTTAGCTTCCCACGTCCCAGTGTCTTTCCCTACTGATAGCTCTCCTTACCTATGCTATATTCCTCTGTATTCTGAAATTCTTGACAGAACCTGTAAAGCTGTGATGCTTCTGAACCAAAGCTAAAAGCTGTGGGAGCACGCCATCACGTAGGTGGTGAGCCCGGCAGCACTGACTGCTCTGAAGCGGATGGGACACTCTCTAGTGACACAGTTCATGAGTAGTGACATTGCGGAGCACAGCAATATATGTGTCTTATATTTCAAAAGAGGTGTTAATCTTTCTCTTGTGTCTTTAGATGTTAAGGAAGAGGATAAATCCAAGGACAGTAGTGGTGAGAAAACAGACACCAAAGGGTGAGTGACACTTGTGTCTCTGTGCAAAGGTCATTCGTGTCTTGGGGGTTGGAGGAAGGGGCATGTACACTTAAGAAATAATGGCTCAGCCTGAGAACATTATTGTAAGCGCCAGTCTGAGTGTGGTAATGTGTCCTAGACTGTTTCACCCGTAACCTTTCTGTGTGCGATCGTGGTTTTCCCAATCCTCGCACACCTATGCCTGGAGGACTATGTGTTAGGAGACAGGCTAGTAGAAGGGAGAAACACTGGGTTAAGTGAGAGCCTGCGTGAGAATGTTATGGTCAGAATTGGATGCATGTATGGCTAGGTAGGTGAAGAGGTTTGAGTCCAGAATCTCAGCACACTGGGGAGGCTGAGGCCAGCGGATTGCCATGAATTTAAATCCACACCAAGTACATAGTGAACTTTAAGTCATCACTCTGGGCTGAAGAGTGAGCGTCTGTGTTAGAAGCAAGCCCGTGTGCTTGGTCACACACAGGCGGATGCTGATACTTAAGGCTAACTTGGAATGCTCGGTTGTAAATCAACTAGAAAGAGTAAGGCTTTTATTGCTCAGAGGAAAAAACCACTGAATTACTTGGTGTGAATGTGCAAGACTGCATGACTAGCTAGGTCAGTACCCTTAAACCAAGACTGTTATTTTTAATACTTTATGATCCTCTTTCAACAGAGCCAAATCAGAACAACTCAGCAACCCTTGAATTTGACTCCCCAACTTTAGAAACCTCAAGAAGTGAGATGAGTCTGGGAAAAACCTTCGGTGTTTGAGGACATTGGCTTCATTTTATACCGTTTTGGCATGGACTGTATTTATTTTCAAAATGGCTTGTTTTTGTTTTTCTTGGCAAGTTTTATTGTGAGTTTTTCTAATTATGAAGCAAATTTTTTTCCCACCATGCTTTATGTGATTGTATTTAAATTGATGTGTTATTATGTCAAAAACCGGATCTATTAAAGAAACAATTGGCCTTTCTGAGCTGATTTTTCCATCTTTTGTAATTATCTTTATTAAAAAATTGTACTTGGATCGTCTTCTGTCTATTTATTATGAAGGCTTGTTTCCAAGCCAGTGACTTGATGGTCTGTAAGACTGAAACCTCCGAAGGTGATTTCAGTGTCCGAGACATCACTGAGTCTATACAGTGCTTACTTGCTCTAACAGGTATTTCATATTGCAATAAAAATAACACTGTCACTTTGTATAGCTCAGTCAGTGTCAGGAAGACTGGGATTTTGTAAATTATTTCCAAAATTCATAAACTATGCAGTTGGGATGAAGGAATTATTTTTGAACTGAATCGAATACTCAGAAATTGGAAATTGTGAATTGAAAAAGAAGCTTGTCCAACCAATAACTAGCCCAACTTGAGTCATATCCCATGGGCAAGCACCAATCCCTGACACTATTAATGATATTCTGTTATACTTGCAGACAGGAGGCTAGTATGGCTGTCCTCTGAGAGGATCCACCCAGCAGCTCACTCAGACAGACAGATGCAGGTACCCACAGCCAAACAGTGGATGGAGTTTGGGGACTCTTATGGAAGCATAGGAGGATGGTGAAATCCTGAAATGGCCCCCAAGGATATAGGAACTCCACAGGAAG
This sequence comes from Grammomys surdaster, assembly GCF_004785775.1. NCBI lineage: Eukaryota > Metazoa > Chordata > Mammalia > Rodentia > Muridae > Grammomys > Grammomys surdaster. The sequence continues at coordinate 6,664,019 of NW_021604635.1, read as the reverse complement.
ACCAACAGAGCCAACTAGCCTGGCCCTTTGTGGCTAAAGCGGGCTTCTCCACCTATATATAGCAGATGTGAAGCTTGGTCTTCGTGTGGGTCCCAAACAACTGGAGAGGGGGCTGTGACAAAAGCTGTCGTTGCCTGTCTGGATGTCTTCCAGCTGGGCTGCCTTGTCTGGCCTCAGTGGGAAAGGATGCGCCTAGCCTCAAAGACTTGATGTGCCAGGGTAGGGGGTACACTTGGGCCCCACCGGCTCAGAGTCGAAGGGGATGGGGGACCAGAAGGGAAGCAGTGAGTGGGATGTAAAGTAAGTAAGAAAGAAGCCTGATTGGGCGGGACAACTCTCTCTACTGAATGGTTTCTAAGGGTTCTCTCCCCGAAGCGCCACCATTCACACGTACACAAAAGACTATAGACTATAGAAACATACCCTCTTGTGATGTCAGTGTAAAATGAACCAGCTAGCAAAATCTGGTTCTTGTCCTGTAGTGTGATCACAACCAGGGTTTCTACTCCAGAAGTAAAACTGCATGCTTTGGCATCGGGCAGCTAGCTATTCATTGAGTGTCTACTCACTTTAAGATTTTGGTAATCACTGCAGCTGAATAGAATTTTAAGTGTTTTCACCTAAACTTACACATTGTTATGATAGAAAACCCACAAATGGAGTTTCTGCTCCCAATGTGTAGAAGAGAAAAGCAAATGTGTTTAAGAATTTTGCCAAAGTTGGTGAAATCATTCTACTTGCTAGAACCAGGTTGCTTATTTTGAGATTAGGAGAACAGATTGGTAGAAGGCAGTATGGTGGAGAATGTTCTTACACTGTCCTGAGGTTCGAAGGCTTCGTGTTTATGATTTTGCCCCTTTTGCTATGTACTTGTCAGGAGTCCATACTCTTTATGACTAAGGAAGCAAGGTCCCTTCATTGCAGAGACTACTCAGTGTGTAGTGTTCATGAAACAAAGCGTATCACTTTGGCACTTCATTCGGTATTGTGATCTGTTTTCTGGCACATGTAGCATAATGGTTACTGTGTGTTAAGTTCCAATGTCTGAATCTACTAGAATCATGTCTTAGTCACAGTGACTCTCGTCGGCTGGATCTGGGAGGTTCTGGTTTCAGGTTTTAAGCCTCGGAAACTAAAGCAGTTTCAGAACAAGTGATTTGGGATGGTAGAAATACACCAATACCAGTAATTTGTTAAGTCAAACCACAGCCCACGTTGTCTGGAAGAACAAAGGCTCCTTTACGTAGCAGTAATCACGATTTCTACAAATGTGTAAAACTGATGCTATGCATAATGTACAGGGTGAGTGTTAATAATAGACTGTGGACAAAGGTCAGGAATGCAAAACAGTGAGGAAATAATGAGAACAAGGTGAAGGGAGGAAAAGGTAACTTCTGCACCACAAGAGTGAGCTGGGCAGTGGTGGCGCACCCCTTTAATCCCAGCACTTGGGAGGCAGAGGCAGGTGGATTTCTGAGTTCAAGGCCAGCCTGGTCTACAGAGTGAGTTCCAGGACAGCCAGGGCTACACAGAGAAACCCTGTCTTGAAAAACCAAAAAAAAAAAAAAAAGATTTATAATTAGAAAAACAACAAAACAAAAAGTTGTAAAAGCCATAGGAGTTTTTCAAAAGTGAAGAAAGCCAAAGCTTGACACCAAACCCCACATAAGTTAGATACTTAACAGAAGTTCTCTAGGCCAGTAGAAACTAAGGTGTGGGAGCTGTAACTGATTTATTCCACTTGAAACTTTATTTTAAAAATGAAGTTTTTGGTTGGTTGGTTGGCTGGCTGGTTGGCTGGCTGGCTGGTTGGCTGGTTGGCTGGTTGGCTGGTTTGGTTGGATGGTTGGTTGGCTGGTTGGTTTTGGCAAGAAGGTAGAGAGAAAATTCAGTGGTTAGGAATATTTGCAGCTCTTATGGAGGATCCGGGTTTGATTCCAAGAACCCACATAACTGCTCACACCCATCTGAGGCTCTGACGCCCATTTCTGGCCTTTGAGTACCAGGCACACAAGTGTAAGACACCCACACATGTTAACTGAAGAGAGGTGAAAAAATGGGTAAGAGTTCAATGAAACCCAGGAAGTTTGGTGTCTTAGGAAAAGACACCATGAGCAAGGTAACTCTTATAAAGGAAAATGTGTAATTGAGACTGGCTTTCATAAGTTCAGTCCATTATCATGGTAGGAAGCGTGGCTTGCAGGTAGACAAGGACTTGATCAGCAGGGAGCAGAAGGAGACTGTTCCGAACTAAGGTGAACTTGAGCATAGGAGACTCAAAGCCCGCCCCCACAGTGAAACATTTCCTCCAACAAAGCCCACACCTACTACAAGATCACACATAATAGTGCTACTATCTATGGGCCAAGCATTCAAACACATGTCTGCGGGTCCTACCTATTCAAACCACCACAGCCCACTCCCTGGCACCCATAGTCTTATACCCATAGCATAATGAAAATGCATTTAGTCTAACTTCAAAAGTCCACATCGTTTATCACAGTTTCAGCAATGTTTGAAAGTCCAAAGTCTCTTCTGAGATCCATGCAATCTCTTAACCTCCCTGTAAAATCAAAATCAAAAATCACGTACTTCCAACATCCAGTGGCACAGGAGAATCATTACCATTACAAAACATATGGAAGGGAACATGGTGAGGAAACACTGGATCAAAGCAAGAATGAAAACCAGCTGGGCAAACTCCAAACTTTGCATCTCCATGTCTGATGTCAAAATGCTCTTCAGATCTCCAACTCCTTTTAGCTTTATTAACTGCAAGACACTTCTTTTCCTGGGCAGGGTCCATTCATTGTTAGCAGCTTTCCTCGACAGGTATCCCATGGCTCAGATAACTCCAACTTCTTAAGGTCTTCAAGGCAATCCAGGCTTCACCTTCACAGCTTCACACAATGGCCTCTCTGGTCCTCCATGCAGAGACACCCCTGACACATTCCCAAACTCAGCAGCTTTCCTTAATTGTAGAAAGAAATCTCATAATCCCTTTCTTCTATCTATGATTCTAATGCCAGAACCAAATGATCAAATCTGCTAAATTCTGCTGCTTGCTTGGGCTGGAATATGGCCCCCTTGTTCAATTACATGTTCATCAACTTTATGTTTTCCATGGTTTCCTTTACTGCCTACGCTTGGCTGACATGGAATTTGCTCTATAAACCAGGCTGGCCTTGAACTCAGAGATCACATGCCTCTATCTCCTGAGTGCTGGAATTAAACATGTGTACTAGGGCTGGAGAGATGACTCAGTGGTTAAGAGTACTGATTGCTCTTCCAGAGGTCCTGAGTTCAATTCCCAGCAACCACATGGTGGTTCACGACCATCTGTAATGAAATCCAGTGCCTTCTTCTGATGTGTCTGAAGACAGCAACAGTGTACTCATACACATAAAATAAATTAAAAAAAAATGAAGGTGTGTACCAACATGCGTGGACCTAAGCTTTTCTTTAATTACTTTTTATTTTTATAAGATGGAAGCTTAGCTGGGTAGGATCTTGACCCAAGATCACCACTCCCTTAATTCCACTTAATATCTTTAATTTGTTTATCTCCTTGAACAAAGAATTGAGCTCTGTTCCACTTCCTGGTGTCCCTTTAATCCTTGAACCATACATTTTGTATTTTTTCCTTCCTAAGCTTTCTATGAACACTCCTCATAAGAGTGAACCACAGGACACAGTCTAAATTAGGCTTTTCTGAAGCTTCCTTTGCCAATGCAAGGAATGTATTCTAAATCTCTTCATTTTAGCCTCAGGCAGACTCTTTGGACAAAGGGCAAAAAGCACCCACATTCTTCCCAAAAATATCACAAGTACAATCTCTAGGCAACATATTAAGGTTCTCCTCTGAAACCGCAATCTTGAGCCAGGCCTCCACAGTTCAAAGCATGAGCAGCACCGTACTCTTACTAGGATGGTCCACTAAGCAGCTCTTGAAGCATTCTACTACTTTCCTAATACAAAGTCCCCAAATCCACATTCCTCCAAACAAAGCCTGTTCAAATCTATCACAGCAATACCCTAGTCCCTGGTACCAACGTCTGTCTTAGGGTATCATTGCTGTGAAGAGACACCATGACCAAAGCAACTCTTGTAAAGGAAAACATTCAATTGGGCCTTGCTTACACTGTCAGAGGATCAGTCCATTATCATCATTGAGTGTAGCAGACATGGTACTGAAGGAGCTGAGAGTTGTATATCTTGATACACAGGCAGAAGAATGAGACTGTTCCACACTGGGCAGAGCTTGAGTTTAGGAGACCTCAAAGCCTGTCCCCACAGTGACACACTTCCTCCAACAAGGCTACACCTACTCCATCAAGGCCAGACCTTTAATAGTGCCATTCTCCGTAGGCCAGGCATTCAAACACATGTTCTACCAGGCCATTACAGAAACCACCACAGATAGATTAAAATAATTTCTTGTGCTTATGTTACATTGCTAAGATTACTAATAGGATTCAGCATTTCATTGGGGAAAAATAGACATCTTATATACATATGATTCAGAAGATTCTGTCATGTAATACTAAAGAAATTTAAATTTTCTGTAAGGGACAGTTAAATGGTGCTTGTGAATGAATGCTGTAAATGTCACTTTATCATCTGAGGTCGTGGAATATTGTCAAGGTCATATCAGAAACTGAAACGAAAGAAGTTGTATCCCACACCTTTAATCTCAGCACACAGGAGTCAGACACAGATAGATCTCTGTGAGTCTGAGGCCAGTCTGAACTACAAAGCAAGCTCCAGGACAGCCAGCTACTTAGAGAGACCCTGTCTCAAAAACAACAACAACAAAGGGAAGATGTGAGGCATGTGACATGTGCCTTTCTATAAAAGCAATGTTCAGTTATTTCAATTCCATCCTGGGGAAGAGATTCAGGAAACTTGGTCCATCAGAGCAATGGCTGCCTTCTAGGGGATCTGAACATTGAGCCTTGTGGATAAAAGTTTCCGATAACTACAACCAGTTAATTCCAACATAATAATGCTCTATACTCCTTTTCTTTAGAACCAAGTCATATAGTTCAGGAGTGCTGAAATGGTACTGGACTAGTTTCCTTTTTTTTATATGGGCAAGAACCCCACTGGCAAGACCAAGGGTGGTCTGGAAGAGTCATGTGGAAAGAGAAAGTCACAATCAGCTACATTCTTGCCTCCTTAAAAATCGCACATAAAGGCAAAGACTCCATCTTGGAAATCCAATCATTTATGAAGATGTCACTGCTTTGCCCTTAGAGATTCTCCTTTCTCCAGTGCATAGTGTTCTAAAACAACATTGTAATTTGTAACTAACCCATCCTTCTAGAAAGCTACCAGGAGTCTCCCAGCAGCTAATCTATTGAATATCTATTTGTGTGTGTTTGTGTGCACATTTCCATGTGTGAGCACACACCCGTACAGGAGTGCAGATGCACATGGAGACCAGAAGTTGACATTGAGTTTCTTATCTTCCTTGGTCACTCTCCACCTTAGATAAAGCTAGCTCTCACTTGAACTGATCTGACTGTAGCAGGGTTACCTAGGTATTCCTCCTCTCTTTCTTCCCAAGTGGTGGAATTATGGGTACGCTACCATATCTGTCTACATAGCTGTTGAGGATCCAAGCTCTGATCCTGGCACTTGCATGGGCAGTGTTTTACCCATTGAGCCATCATCTGTTCAGCCCTGGATCTCTTCATTGACATCTCATGCAAATTATCTTCTGTGTGCCTAAACTGAAAAGACACTCCAACATTCCACAAGGACATTTGCTCAACTATGTTCGTAGCAGCTTTATTTGGAATAACCAGAAACTGGAAACAACCTAGGTGTCACTCAACCAAAGGATGGATGAAGAAAATGGAAAATGTGGTTCATTTATAGAATAGAGTACTACTTGGCTATTAAAAACAAAGACATTGTGAAATTTGCAGGCAAATGGATGGTGACAACATCACCCTGATTGTTATTTAAAATGAGAAAGATAAAATGTTTCCCGTTGAGTTCATTGTGAGGTTCAAGTAAATGTCTATGTAACACTGCGAACACGGTAACAAGGTAAAGAGTTTTGGAATGGTGTGAGGAAAAAGTTCACTTTCAGGTGGTTTAATCGATACCAGATGGGCTGATTTCGAGCTTTTGTTGCAATTTGATGCCTTCTGATTTCAAATCAATAGAAATTGGTACATACGGAAGCAATCCTCTGAGGCTTCATTTCTCTGAGAAAATGAATAAATTTTGGCAAATTTATGGAAATATTAATCTCCTAGTAATTGACTAATTATAATGTCAAGGAATATGAAGGTCTAGTGGGTCTATGTAGGAGTGGGAAATTCACTAAGGAAGTCCAAGCTGTTCCATTGCTTTTCTGCTATCTGGACACAAGATGGCAGTGTCTCCCCATAAAAAAGTTAAATTTTGCGTGTTCTGCAGTAAACAAACGGAAGCACCTTCCTAAGGCACTTCTTTTCTGGATCTGAGAGCATAACCCAGAGCTTGCCAGGCAAGTGCTCAGCCACTCAACTGAATCCCCAACCCAAGATTCTTTTGAATGTACAGTTTAATTTGGGTACTGACCGAAAAATCAAATAATTGTTACACAGATTTCCAAGTTTATATCCATAAAGCGCTGTATCTGATAGAGAATAGTCATTTGTGAATTTTCTAGTTGGAAGTAGAGTACAGCTGAACATTAGAGTCAGAATAATTTTTATTTTGGCAGGATGTAGAACATGTCAATATACATAGTGGAGAATGGAGAGATGTTTCCAGGAATTCAAGTTAATACGGTGAGATTGATATTTAAGGGAATTGGAACACTGTCCCACAGCTGCTGTTACTGAATCTTTGAACAGAGTCATGAGTGAGAGGTGGGGGGCGTCTGCCCACGAATGAGGCCTGGTGTAGGCTCCCCAGTTCCACAGAGTCATGACAGGACAAATGACAGTGCACTCCTGGATGATGATCTATTTGTTCATAATAATTTAAGTATTAAATTAATTTAATACTTAAGTATAAAATTAATTTAATACTTAAGTATAAATTAAATACTTAAGTATAAATTAAAATAATTTAGTATAAATTTAATAATTTAATTATTAAATTTAATAGTATTTTATTCTAAATGTTGAAAATGGGTATATTATATACATACACACACACACACACATATATATATACATATATATTCTTAAACAATAAAAGAAACCCCTAAGAAAACAAACAAACAAAAAAACCAAAAATACAAAAACAAAACAAAAAAAACAAAAACCAAAGTTAGGAATAGGTTTTGGCTAGTTCTGGCTTGTGTCCAGTGGTCTGTGGTTAGGAACAAGGAGAATAAAACTATGACTGAAACCTAAGGCTATGTTTTTAACATTGTGACGTGTTGGGTTTATTGATAAGCCAGAAGTTTCTAGCATCAGTTCTGTATTATCTTTTTTTTTTTTTTAGTTCTGTATTATCTAACACATCATCTTTTTCCCTCTTCAGAAATGAATATTTCAAGGGTCAATTGGCAGCCATGTGGCACTCAAAACCCCGAGTTCAAACACTGAGCAGGCAGAGAGGCAGCGAATACCATCAAAACTAAGCCATGTGTGGAGCCTCACATGCTAGTCAGCACTCAGGAGAGGGGGACCGGAAAAACAAGTTCCAGACCAGCCTAGGACACAGTAAGGCCCTGACGCAACACAGAACAAAACATTAAATAAATAAATAAATAAATAAATAAATAAACAAACAAACAGACCCTGCTTCTACTTGACAAAGACATCTTCCTTCCAGAGAGGAAACCACCAGGAACCATCAAAACAAACCACTTACTTGAAAACATAAGAAACCCAACGTGGCACTCACAATCCTCCTGCCTGAGCCTCCTCCACCAGCTTGCTTTTTTTTTTTCTTACACTTAATGCCACAGGCTGTGTGAGAAGATCATGTCATACTACTCTAGCAACCCACCGTGGGCAAAGGCCAGGAGTCTACACCTCACTAGTGTTTCAGAAGTCTTTTTCCTTATTTAAAAGGCTGGAGCTGGATGTGCTGACATATGCCCTGAGTGCCAGCACCTGGGAGGCAGACACAGGTGGATCTCTATGAGTTCAAGGCCAGCCTGCTTTACAAAGCCAGTTCCAGGTCAGCCAGAGATATGTAGAGACACCATCTCAAAATAAACAAACAGACAAATAATATAATATAATTAATAATGATATAATATAATATAATATAATATAATATAATATAATATAATATAATATAATATAATATGATAGGCTGGATTTCACGTGGTTTATAACCACCTGTAACTCCAGCTCTGGGATTTGATGCTCTCTCCTGGACTCTGGATGCACCTGTGCTCACATGTGCACAGACCCAAGACCCACACAGACATATATAATTAAAATATATTTCTAAAACCACTTAAGGGGACCAAGTTCTTACATCTGTCTTCCCTTCCTCTTATTTTAGCGCCTACCTCCTAACATAGTTGCACTGGGAATGAAGTGTCCAAGCAATGACCTTTGGCTGATAACTAGGAATTCGTACCCACCACTCCCTGCCTTATACTGGGCCTGACAAGCCAGATTCCTTTCTGAACTTTAAGCCCTCATTAATCCAGAGAGCCCATCTGGTTTGTCACAGTTGGATTTAAAGATGAAATGCTTCAGCCTTTCCTATGCTGTAAGACCATGGCCTAAGTCAATAATATGTCTTTAAATCTTTTCCTCCTACTCCCCACTCCTACCCCAGCCCCCCACTGAGATGAACGGTCTCCCCATGCTGCCTTTGCAGGTGGAATCCCCTGCCTCGACCTCCTGAATGTTGTGATTTCAGGCATGTGCCTCAGGCATGTGCGCTGTGTCCTTTGTTTATTGGCAGTTAAGTACGGCATACTCTTCCTCATATCTAAAAATTTACTCAATAGACACATATCTTTTTAAAAGTTGTGATTGATGTACTATACAGTGTCGCTATTGAGAAAATGCAGAGATCAGAAGGCAAAATTTACCTGCATTCAGGGTCCAGGCAAGAGACAGAAGTTTGTAAGATGATTGGGGTAATTATGGATTGAAAGAGATTGGGGAGGGGGAAGGGAAGAGAGGGAGGAAGAGGGAAAGAGGGAGAGAGAAAGGGAGAGGGGGAGGGAACAGTTTCGGGAGTACAACCAAGGGAGAGAGTGGGGTGGGGATTTGCTTCTTCCTGTACTGGCAGAACTCCTACAAACTAACTTGAGGAATGAATCTTAAAACTTGTTGCACTTTTTGCAACAAAGGGACCTAGCACAAGCTGGCCAAGGATTCTGTCTGCCTAGGGAAGCAGCTTTCTGAGTGGAAGCCATGACTACTGGTAAACCAAGCCTACTTCCCACAAGGCTAAAATCAGAGTGCGGAGCTCAGCTGCAGAGGGAACGAACACTGGCTAGGAAGCATTGCAACAGGGAGGAGGTTCAAGAGATGGGCCAAGTCATTTGGCTGCAGTTGGTCTTTTGGATGAGAATGAAGTCGAACCAAGAGAGGGGGGGGGAGAGAAGGAGGGTAGGAGGGAGGGAGGGAGAGAGAGAGAGAGAGGAGAGAGAGAGAGATCTTAAACAAAACCTATTTAGGAAGCAGTCATCATTCCCAGCTGAGATGCTATTGGAGCGCCCACCCCCTCCTCTGCCAGGGCCAGGACTGAGAACTGAGATTTAGACTGCGAAGGGCACAGTACACCTCGGTAGAATGCAGAGGACTCACTAGATCACTTCAGAGGAACTTACTGGAAATGTGCTGTCCCCTGGAGTTCCAAGGGAAGCTATTCAGAAAAGACATCCCCTGAGAGAGATTAACAGAGACTAGCTGAGTTGCTCAGAGCTTGAAGAAAGAAGCCCTTAGCCACCAACCTGCTGACCACTGCACACTGCAGGGTGCTGGCATTTGACAGATGGTGATGCTGGAGCTCGGGTTGGAGAAGTCAGGATGCTGCGAAGACCTCATGAGAATACACTGAAACTCCCAAGAGAAAAGCTCTTCATTCTTTGTCTAGCATCTTCTATTGATGAAGCTTTACACTGTGGCGGCCTGAAATGTGCTGTCACATTTAAAGGGGACATTTAAAGGGGTCAAGTCTTAACATTGCAGCAGAGACAACGAAGGCTACATTTCAAGTAGAGAGGAGAAAGTAGACCCTTGGACTGTTTCCTTTTCCCAAAGGTTCTTTGTACAATGTAGCTACTGTGTACAGGGTAGAGTTCTTATGGTCTAAACCATCCTTTAGTCCGTCCTGCACAGAATCACCGCATTGAGGATGAGGTTTCTGAAGTATGGCTTTTGGAGGCCATAGAGTTAGCTAACAGCTGTGGAGAGAAGGTTGGCTACATCCAAGTTACCTTTGGCTTTCTCCACGCTCTGAAAGCCCTTCACTGTTAGTCACTGTCTCCACCTTCGGCTTTTAGTGTCTTTTTGAACGTTTGCTGGCAATCTTCCAGCAGAGAGTTTTGTTTATATAGGAGGGCTGCAATTAATTAAACTAATGAAGTCATGTGTTCTTGAGGTACAATTACTCGGAAGATGAGCTTGCTGGGCTTTTACCATAGAATTGAGGGAATCCTAAGATCAGATTGTTTCAGGGCTGGTGAGATGACTGAGTGGAAAAAAGGAACCTGCTGCCAAGCCTGATGACCTAAGTTGGGTTCCCAGAATCCTCCTGGTGGAAGGAGAGAACCGATTCCCACAGATTGTCCTCTGACCTCCACGTATGTACTGTGACATGTGCCCCCCACATACATACAAAAAAAAAAGGAGACAAACAACAATGTAATAGAATAAAAGACTTGTTTCTGAACACTTGCTTGAAGCCAAATGACATTAGAAAAAAAAATAACCCGTGTAATAATACTACACTTAACAAGATTATCTTAGCAGCCTGGGACCGCTAAACCGGCGCTCAACTATCTGCTGTCTCTGTGACGGCGTTAGGCTTGTTTCCTAAGCTTAGTTTCCTTGTCCAAAAGTAGAGACAGTAAGTACCACCTTCATACAGACCAAGATTAAATGAGAGATAAATTTATCTCCAGGTCATCCCAAAGCTTCACTAATATATAAAAACCACATCATTTTTGTTTGAAGGATCCAAAGTTAAATAAATAAATAAATAAATAAATAAATAAACAAGCTTTCCAATAAAGGGGAAATGAGCATTCTGGGAAGTTAATGAGTAGTAACAGAAACCACCTGCGAGGGAGAAGCCTGGAGGACTCTGTCCCTGTGCCTGCAGAAGGACTTAACATGAGATGGAACGCTTCTTCTTTAGCTAGGAAACACAGAATGTCTGCCTCCATTGTATCAGTGGTTCCAGCAATGCAGTTAGTCGAGAAAAGACAGGGCAATCAAACCGGGAAGAGATAAGTAAAAGAGTTGGCAGATGAAATGATCCTATAGAGGAAAGGTCAAAGAATCTTACTAGAAAGTCTCAAAGCTCTCCGATATTATACAGCTATTGTGATGGGTCTTGATTAGCCACCAGAACTTGATAGTAAGACCTATTGCTCAGGACATAGCACACCTTGGTCACAGGACAGAGAAAAATCAAACTGGTACTGATCTGGACTGTCTTGGTTGGCTAACTCCCTGAGTCCTAGAAACTTCCATGCAGGCTCCTAGACAGTAGGTCATGAGTGATCTTACCCAGATATGAACCTTGCAAGATGCAATAATCTTGGCTCAAAAAGATATGTCAAAAGATATCAATGTAATTATATCAAAAGATATAAGCATGAATGTCATGGGAGTTACCAATCGCCTGGATAGGTATTTAAGACCATCCCACAGGAGGAATGCACATCTGGCACTGTAAATCTGACCAAGAATTCATGGCTAGGAATTCATAGGCTCTAGGGAAGAATCCACAGTAGTAACTCTGCTAAATGAATGTAGTATCAAGCTATCGTCTAAATACTTATCCTAATAGCCATGGATTGGTGCAACTCTCACCCGTCATCAGAGAAGCTTCTTCTTGGGGGTAGACAGAGAATAATACAGAAATACAAGTGGTCAAAATGAAAAGAATAAGTAACTGTAGAGTTCTCAGCCCTAAATGGGGACTCCTTTCATATCATACCCCTTATGCTCAAGACCTATGGAACATCCCAGAAGAGGGAACAGGAAGATTGTAAGAGCCAGAGGATAAGAGGATGGTGGCAAAATAGTGTCTTCTGGATACTACAGAGCTTTTGGATCATGAGCTCACAATAGCTGACAGGAGACTTGTGCAAGATCTGGTCAGTCAACATTCCAACATGAATGGGGAGAGGCTCCCAAAGCCCCACCCTTAACTGAGGAATTAGTGGTAGTTGATGGTGGGAGATAGAGAGTTGGTTTTCTTCAGAGATACGGCCCCTGATGTATCATTGCCTATCTCCATGGATGGCCCTACATCCATGCACATAGCGAGTATAAACTGAGCTTAGTAGGGAATAATAAACAAATAAAAAGGGAACACAAAGTTGGGACAGAGATGTAAGGGAAGGAGTGTAGGAGGAGTAGGAACGGGGAGAGAGTGGATATGATCAAAATACATTGTGCACATGTATAAAGTTCCAAAAGAAAAAAATATGTGAAAGATGCAACTAGAACAAATAAATGAATTGGTCGCTATAGACTAATCTATATGTCAATATGTTAACAAAACAATTCCATATGCTATAGCATCCAAAAGAATAAAATATTAAGGGTAGATTTAGCCCAGAAAGTCAATTTATTTGTGTACTAAAACTACAAAAATCTTGAAAGAAATTCAGATAGACCAAAATCAATGTTAAAACCAAGAAAATCCGATCTCTGTGGACTAGAAGATATTATTCCTAAGATTTCAATACTATTCATAGCAATCTATAGATCCAGGATAATCCCTATAAAATTAGAAAAGGCAACCCTCAGTTTCATATGGAATTTCACATGGCCTGGATAGCTGAAATATTTTATTTTTAAAGTTGGAGGAGTTCTGATTTCAATTCTGACAGCTCTGCTATAGTAGTCACAATTCCTTATGTTTATATCAAAAGAATAAAACACACGCATCTGGAATCTTATTTATTTATTTATTTATTTATTTATTTATTTATTTATTTATTGGTGTTTTTGAGACAGCAGTTTTATGTGTAGCCCTGGCAGTCCTGGAGCTTGCTCTGTAGGCCATGCTGGTTTCCAACTCAGAGATTTGCTTACCTCTGCCTCACAAGTGCTTGGATTAAAGGTGTGCACTAGGCTTGATAATTTTTTTTTTTTTACCAAACCGCCAAGGCCCATCCAGTGGGGGGGGGGATGGCGGGGTGGGAAGTGGAGGCGCTAGCTCTGGATAAGACAGCAACAGGTGTTTCTGCAGCAGTGGCTTTCAAGGAGAAAAAAAAATGTATGTTCACCTGTGTTAGAGAAAGCTGGTAAGTTATGACTGGATACTTCAGCCAGTGTAGACCAATGATGAGTTTTGATTGCTCACCTTGGTGTTCCAATAGTTGGATTTTGAAGTTTTATTCAAGCATAAGGAAGTGGCCAAATAAGGGAATAGACCTTGAGGGCTAGCCTTAGGCATGTAATCTACTGGTTTATAGCAAGGGAGAGGGAAGGGGAGAGAGCAAGACCTACCAGGGCCTGTTAGAGAGCCCTTTGCTCTCTTCATAGCCCTGGATGTCCTGGAGCTTGCTATGTACACCAGGTTGGCCAGAAACCCGCAGAGATATTTTTGAATCTTCCTGAATCTACCTGATGTTAGTTTAAGGCCTGTTCCACCATGCCATCAGGGCCCTGCAGTTTCTTCAGTGAGTGATTGGGATCAATTGGAATGTCTACTCAAAAGAATGGGTGTTAAGTCCCTCTCTCAGATGGGTCAGCAGCTAAGACCGTGGCTGGTTTTTCTAAGGACCCAGGTTCAATTACCATTGCCCACAGGGTGCTAAAAACCATCTGCAACTCTAGTTCTAGGGGATTTGACACTATCATTGGCCTCCAGGGTCACCAGGTACACAGTAGTATACAGACATACACAAAGGCAAAACATTCACACACTAGATACAACATTTTTTTAACTTAAAAAAATTAACCAGGTACCAAAACATGGGAGCTAACATAATAAAACTCTGAAAACAAAGCGATGAGCCACTCTTTCGGGTTTGACAGTAGGTTCTTAGGTTGATACTAGAAGTACAAACAGCAAACAGAATACCTAAAATGAAATTCACAGTTTAAAATTTTGTATATCAAAGACATTAGCAAAAAAAAAGTCAGAAGATAGCATACAAAATAGGAAAAAAATTTGTCAACCATGTGTCTTATAATGGCCAGGCATCCAGAATATACCTGGAGAAAGGTTTGAATTGAAATCACACCAAAGGACACAGGGATCTTCCAGAGTCCTGATAGCCGTCAAATACACAGAGGGATGTTTAACATCACTTAGGGAAATGCAAGTCAAAACCAGGACGTGATAAGTGTCATATGTGAATTATGGATGGAAGAATAATGCACAATACAGACACTGCCAGAGTTGAAGAAGACATACTTAACCGTTCAAGTGAATGATGAGATTATGAATATTTTAGATTTTGCCATGTATAGTATTTGCCTATGTTTTCCTAAACTATGGTTTTTGAGACAGGGTTTCACTATGTAGCCCACACTGGTCTGGAACTCAGGAATGGGCCTGCTTCTGCCTCTCAAATGCTGGAATTAAAAGTGTGTGCCACCATCCCCACCTAGAGAAATAAGTGGATATGTAAGTGGATAGTATCTTTTAATATGGATAATGAAGTGATAAGTCTCTACACATCTTCAGCTTTGATGAGTAACAATATTTTTCAGGGGCTGGAGAGAGGAATCAATGGTTAAGAGCACTGACGGCTCTTCCAGAGGTCCTGAGTTCAATTCCCAGCAACTGCATGCTGACTCACAACCATCTGTAACAGGATTTGATGTCCTCTTCTGGTGTGTCTGAAGACAGCTACAGTGTGCTCATATACATAAAATAAGTAAATCTTTTATAACTGATTTTTATATGCATTGATGTTTTGCCTGCATGTACGTTTGTGAGAAGGTGCCAGATCCATCCTCTGGAACTGGAGTTACAGACAGTTGTGAGCTGCCCTGTGGGTGCTGAAAATTCAACCTGGTAGAACAACTAGTATTTTTAACCTCTGAGCCATTTTTTGCATCCAAAGTAGATTATATTTTATGGTAGCAACTTTCACAGCAAATATTGTGAACTGTGGGAGCACTCATGCCTCTCAGCTGGTGGGAGCCTCAGGCAGACTCTGGGCGAGAGGCTTCCTTAACTTCCCATGACCCCACCATTTCCTGGTGTTTGCAGCCTGCCTCTAACCAATGCTTATACAGTAGGAGTTCATTTAACATTTCTGAAATTCACTCTTTAAAATGTCCTATGTGGGCTGGCAAGACGGTTTATTGGGTAAATGCATCAAACCTGATGATCTATGTTTGATCCCCAAGTCCCATGTGGTAGAAGCCTTGTTCTAAGTTTCAATAAAGAACATGCATTTTATATATAGAGAAAAACAGATAATTTCTGTTTTTCCTGCAAGCAAGACATTTGCCCTGCAGGTTCCCGCTGAGAGGATGCTGGTGAAAAGGCACAGACAAGCCTTCCTGTTTATTAGTCCTGAGACAGAATGTCTAAGATGCAGGGGAAGTCATCTCATTTTTCTCATTTGGCTTTGCTTTTATTTCAATGCAACGTTCAGTAAAACACAAACTGAACATGGTTTATAATGCTAACAAAAAAAAAGGACCTTAAAGGCAATTTAGCTCAGATTTAAGAAATTAAAATCTACTCAGACACAACAAATCTATTTCCAAATATTCAGTTTTTGGACTAAAGATTAGACAGTGTTCAATAGAGATTCATGCCTGGCAGTTGCAGTGTTTTTCTATCATCTAAAACTTTTGGAATATACAGATCCTGTTTTCCTAAGAGCAGGAAAGAGCTTGTGTTCATGTGTCTCTGTGTGTGTGTGTGTGTGTGTGAGAGAGAGAGAGAGAGAGAGAGAGAGAGAGAGAGAGAGATACAGAGACACAGAGTATACAGAAACACAGAGACAGATAGATGAGAGAGACAGGGACAGAGAGAGAAAGAGACAGAGACAGAGAGAGAGACAGAGAGACAGAGAGACAGAGAGAGAGAGAGAGGGTCAGAGAGAGTTTCAGAAGCTGAGATTTTTTAGTTGAGCAGAAAAGCACCGAGAAATAGGTTTTCTACATCCTGTGCTCATTAACAACCTTGTAATATTCATGCTTTTCAGGACACAGGCACGGTAACCTATAGTGTTAGCACTTGAGAGGTGAGGCTGATGAGATTGCAAATTACATAATTTATAACCTAAAATCTATAACCAGCCTAAATGATATAGCAAGGTTTCTTAGATTATTCATTTTATTACTTTGTACCTGAGTGCTTTGCCTATCTGTATATATGTGTACTACATGTGTGTTAGGTGCCCATGAAGGTCAGGGCATCCAATCCCCTGAAACTGAAGTCCAAACAGTTGTAAGCCGTTACACGTAGGTGCTGGAAATCAAATGTGGGTCCTCCGTAAGAACAACAGATGCTCCTAGCAACTGGCCAGCTCTACAGTCCCTTGCTTTTGTTTTAAATTTAATTAAATAAAATCACTTTACTTTAATCAACTAGTGAATTAAAAAATCACATAGCTAAATTAAGGTGGCCCTCAAAAAAACAAAATAAAAAACCCTTGCCCAGTCACAAACTTGTCTACACAGTTCAGATGGCCTTTCTGAAGCCAGGAGCTTCACTTGGGATTTCATCCTCAGTAACATTTTAATGGACTTGCCCACTGCACACTCGAATAAAAACTGGGCAGAATTGAAACGGCATTGACAGCAGATTTCCATCCTCTCTGAGCATCCTCTTGACCTAACGTCAGTCATGCTCATCATCGCTCACCACCCTTTCTTTGTCTCCTTTCTAAACGCGACCACAGAATGTCAGTATTTACATCTGTTTACACGGATCCGTGTGTGGTTTATTTCCCGAGAGTTAGAGATTTTATGTATTTTTTTTTTTTAAGTGAGTACCTGTTTAGCATTGAGACAAGCCATGTGGACTCAAGTGTGGAGTTGAAACAAAGAAAGAGACAAGATGGCTGCTCTGAGTCAGAGAACCAGAGAATGAAAAAGCCTTTATGTTGGGGCAGATACTGATTTAGCTGTGAATTTATAATATTGGGATTATTTGTTTTTAGGATAGGTTTATAATACTGATTTTGTCCAACTCAGTTTGGGAATTTCACCCAAGGTTCGGAACTAGGATAGGGAAAATTAGTCACTGACTCCAGAGTAGAGAGTGCAATGATAATCATTGCCTGCTTTGATCAGGCATTATTTATTAATGTCTGTGGCTCCAGGTAAAGAGACCAACAGTTACAAGGTATAACAAGATGGCTGCACTAGGTAGCGAGCCAAACAGTAAGATGGTATAAAATTGTTTTTTTACGTCTCACAGTATATTCAAATTCTGTGTAACGTGGGCCCCATGAGAATCTTGGGTTCTTTATCCTGCTTGGCAAAACAGACAAGGCCTAAGGCACGTAATAGTATTTTAGTTTACTTCATTTGTTTTAGATTGTTTTAACTTTCAAAAGAAGTGTGATTTTGAGCTTTGTGATTATATTATTCCTCTGGGAGAGAGGTCTAAATAAAGGGTTTTTTGATTACTGACTCAAAGACATGCAGATTTGGGGAAAAGGTTTGTTCGTCTTGCGTTTTTAGAAAAGGTGTTTAGTGTCTTTACACCTTCCAGAGTTATGTTGATCAGATTTGATAGAG
Source organism: Grammomys surdaster (assembly GCF_004785775.1). Classification (NCBI taxonomy): domain Eukaryota; kingdom Metazoa; phylum Chordata; class Mammalia; order Rodentia; family Muridae; genus Grammomys; species Grammomys surdaster. The sequence continues at coordinate 6,646,191 of NW_021604635.1, read as the reverse complement.
GGAGACCCCCAAAGAACTAGATTCCAGAGAATCAGACGAGCAAACAAACAAACAAAGTTATCTTGATGTTACTAACATTTGTTTTGAGATTTGTATATTACAGACTATATTACAACCTTAGTGAATCTCCTTGTCAAACATGTTAAATTGACCTGCTTAAACTCCTAATGTCCTGGATTTTGGCCAGATCCAGCCAAGACACAGACATCAGAGACGATTTTCCCTATCGTCGCCACCCCCCTTCAAATATCTCTATGCTCATAACCAGCTTGAAGAAGTTATGAAGAGTCAGAGTTCCAATTCCCTAGGCCTTGGGACTAGAGGTGGTTATTGTAGGTTGTCTTTCTAGGGAATGTAGAAATAGTCATAATTGGAACAGGAAGGAAATAGCTGAAATTGATGGTTTAATCATAATTTCTCAATTGGTAGAAACCTTTATAATTGTTACTAAGTTGAAGTCATAATTTCATAAGTGGTACAGAATTTATTTTGATACAAAATCAAGTGTTTCATTGATATAAATTTCTTCTATTGATAAGAAAAACATTAAAAGTACAGGGCTTAGACCCAGTCCTTCTATAACTGTTATTTTAAACTGATCTGAGATGTTTAGGGCCTGTGAGTTAAGGGCCAAATAACAAATTCTTGGCTCTGAGTTTATTGTTAAGAGTGTCTTCAAGATTTTAACTAGAAATAGCTGAGAGCAGTTAATGGACAACAGTCCAGATTACTTAACATAGATAGTTTTCAAAAACACCAGAAATTCACAGAATGTGACATTTGATCTTATTTATTCATTTGTGGTTGAGACAAATCTGCTCCTAACAGCTTCCCATTCTTAGATTCAAAGAAGCAGATGAGCAACTTACCTGTACACATTGTGACTGGGTTGCCACTGGGCAGAAATTGCCTTTCTTCCTCCTACAGATCTATACTGTCCAGAAAAAGGATACATTTTGCAGGTTAGGACAGTTTTTTTCTGCTGAGACAGAATAGGCTAGTCCTTAAAAACTCCTGTTTGTCAAAGGTCTGTCAGATGATCCTGAGCCAGAAGGCTGAAGATGGATGCTCCAAATTCCTGACTTACTGGGGCTGTATAGGCAGGCAGCTGTCTCTACAATTTATCTCAATTCTGGAAGCTATGTTAGGCTTCCTATATCTTCAGATATGTTGGTCCTTCTTAGATTTCTGACTGGATTGAAAAACTACTTATAGTCTTATAGCCAACCCAGGCTATTTACTTTGAGAGAAAAAAATTGAGAGGATGGTTTTCGGATGGCATTCAATCTAAATCCAGTACATAAGTCAGGTGCAAAATTATAGCTAGGATAAAGGACAATGTTCTCTATCCTAGCGTGGTCCCTTCGGGCTACTATCTCTAGCTAGTCCCCCTTCCCCACAGCAGCACCCTTGTGTTCCCACCTCCAGTACACACAGCAGGCTACCTGGCCCCAGCCGGTGTTCTCATCTGGGCATGCTCTCCAGAGGGCAGGAGTTCCAGCACTCCTCTCTCGGCCATGCTAGCCCACGCAATGCCCTCTATCCTCTTTTAAGCTAGGATAAAGGACAATGTTCTATTTTATTGACAAAAATACCAGACTGGGTGTTAGGTTTCTCTTATACCTCATAAATTACAAAATGGTAATAGTTGTGCTCAATTTATACTTTGAGAAAAAGTTTTTTTTTTTATTCTAACAAAAAGGATAAAATGTGGCAGGAATTTCCCTGTCCAGTGTATTTAAATATTAGTACAGCAGGAGGCTTGTGATTGGACAGGAAAACGGGAGGCAGACCTAAGAGCGGGAGAGAGAAGGGTGCTGGGAGAGAGCTCCAGAGAATCAAGATGGAAGATGAACAGCGTGATTCAGAACCACTGTGGCTTTAAGTAGCCGTAGGTAGTTATGATATTAAGGTTAGAATAAGTGGGATAACTTGTCTAAATTGTGTGGGCATCTTGTATCGTTATTCATTGCCCTTGAAATTGTTGTGTGGGCATCTTGTGTATTGAGAATTTATTGATTTATAAATCTGATTGGTTAACTATAAACGTTAAGATTTTTGATTTTACTGGATGATGGGTGTTGTGGTGGCTGATCCCGGGGTGAACAGTCGTTGCGTGGGCTAGCATGGCCGAGAGGGGAGTGCTGGAGCTCTGGCTGCTGGAGAACATACTCAGATGAGAACATCTGGCTGGGGCCAGGTAGCCTGCTGTGTGTACTGGAGGTGGGAACACAAGGGCGCTGCAGTGAAGGGCGGGGAGGCTAGCTAGAGATGGTAGCCCGGAGGGACCACACTAGACCTGAGCGGGGTGGCAGTGTTTTGGGAAGCCCGTCAGTCGTCTTTTTTAATACCTCCTGCTACATCCGTGTGTGCGTTGCAGGCTAGATTCTGCACATGAGGGAAAATGTGTGGGTTTTTTTTTTTTCCTGATTGCAGATTGACTTGCTTAGTGTTATGCTTTCCAAGTTCATCCGTTTTCTGCACTTTTTCTTTGTAGCGGAATCATAATTCCGTTTTGCAGATGTACCGCATACTCATTTCTCAGTCACCTGTTGAAGCCCCTCTCCTGAAAGGTGGAATGGGTTATGGACCAAGGCTGGTCGCTAGGCCTTACTCCCCATCATCTTACGTTTTTCTGTTTCTATTTCACTCATTTTCCAGTTATCTGTATTCTTTAACGAGCATTGTACTGATGAAGACGATAGGGATATCTTGTACTAAGTTATATCAAAACTCTGTGGCTTTAGGGGATAACTCTCGCTTTATCATTATCTCTCATAGCTCTGCATGTTGACTGGGTCTGATTCTGCGTCCCTTAAGAATTTGCAGCCTTACACTGTTGGGATTTGGAGTTCTATTGGAAGCTTCCGCAGAAACAGGATATCAGTACGGTCTCCCGTCAGCATCGGGCTGCTTGCTCGTACATCTGTGCATGACCTCTGGCCATTGCCTGACTTCATCACATCTTGGCTGGGTACAAAGAGCAATCGTCCCAGCAGAGAGACCCAGGAGGAAGCTGTACTGTATAGTCTTTGCAATACATGGCAAGCCTCACAACTTTTATTCCCCTTTGTGCTGACAGAAGAATGAGTCACAAAAATCTGCCAGAATTTAAGGGTGGAGATGCAGATTCCATTTCTTACTGTAATGAGTGGCAGAATTCTGAGCCTATATTGTAAAAACACTGTAGAGTGTGGATAACGTGAAAAGAGATTTCTAAGGCTTCACTTGTTGTGGTTTCGTTTTCTTTATGACATTGTTCAGCTTTAACCATTACCTTCTTTTTCTGCTAGTGGAATATCAGATTACCTACCCTGGAAATGAGTTCCTTAAGGAAAAAGTTTTTTCCCACTCTCTGCTAAAGATGAATCTTCAGAATCTAGAACAGAGGTGAGTACGCATGCCCTCAGTTTCTATCTGTGGAACACGACAAGCCAGATGTGCAGATCTGAATAAACTTATTTTATCTTACTTCTGTGACGAAGTCCATCTGATTCCCATTGGCTGCCTGTTGACTGATAGGTAGACCGCTCAGCTCCTTCTCCAGCACCATGTCTGTCTGGACACCATCCTGCCTCCTGCTACGACAATAATGAACTAAACCTTTGAAACTGTAAGCCAGTCTCAGTAAAGATCTTCCTTTATAAGAGTTGCTTTAGACATGATGTCTTTCCATGGCAATAAAACCCTAACTAAGACAAACTCCTAGGCCCAAAAGATCTGACACACACCTGTGGATGGTGACCTACCTTGGTCAGGCAAAGCTGGGTAACAGATTCTCCAGCGTCCTGCTTGTCCATACTCTGGGCAGGGTCCTCGCTTTGGGCAGGGTAGAGTTTGTTCATGCCCCATCATCATTTTTGGAAGACCCCTGAGGGATGTTGGCATGTCGGTCAATCATGAGAAGCTTTTTCATTAACCACCTTAAATTCCATATTCAGTAGGTCTTTCTGAAGAGTTTGAAGGACAGCATTTAATCTATTAAACATATCTGACTTTAAACAAACTTTATTTGTTTTTAGATATTGCTTTAAGCTTAACCATGACAGCATCTACACAAGGCTAAATAAAGCTTGTCCTTGTAAATTAATGACATTTGTACTTAGCGTGACTACATGTGTATTTCTGAGCACATTAAAGGATTTAATCACTTACAAGGTGACTGATCATTAACTTGCTTGTCTTAATTATTTTTAACAGTTTATAACACAATTGTGGCTTTTATAAGATTAGGATTTACAGCTTTATCCTTGTTAAGTTTTGGTCTTAAAATTTCAGTTTAAGATTTAATTAAAGAGCCAACAGCCTCAAAAATAAGACTTTAAACCATAAATACAGTCACAGATAGACTGAGACCCTTTCAAACCATAAATATAGTCCACAGAAAGACTGAGTCCTTACTTTCCTAATCTTTTCATAGTGTACCATTACAGATTATTATAGTTTCTTGTATGACTCAGTTTATCCAAATAGTTAAAGTGTAACAAAGTTAGCAAAGACAAAACGCTGAATGTACATCTTCAAGTCAATTTCTGTTAAACCCTAGGAATTTGTAAACTTTATTCATCAAACATGTACTGTTCCTTATATTAAATTTTTTTTGAAGGTTTCAAATACTTTATTTCTTTATTAGTTTTTCAGTCTGCCATAGTTTAATGAGTACATGATTCTTTGACTTGGCATTCACTTATGAGTTAGTTTGGAAACAATTCCTTGATTATTGTACCAGCTGACATGACTACTGATCTCTCCATTCCTTTGGGGTGACTCTGCCAACAGGGGACAGGTTCCATTCTATTCCAATTTGTGTGGCTGTATATGTCCATGTAGATATACAGAAGATGCCTCCACCTGCTAATATAGCATTTCCATATTTATCATGGAAATTAGGTGTCCTCTTCTGATGGCTCTGCCTTGCCACCACTTGCTGAATGCTTTGAACTTGGAGACGGCTTAGTGCGTTTTTGGCCAAGGGCAACATCGTGGAATCGGAGATGGAACTGCGGCTACTACAGCTGCTACCTTGGTGCAAATTTACCCCAGCTACCCTTGCAAAGAGTCCTGAAAAACAAAATGGCTTTCCGCGGGAATGCCTAATGAGAATTGGCGAGACTATATTAAATTTTTAGTATCAGGACAAAAGTCATCATACAAAAATCTATTTTAGTCCAAGATATCTTAGCAATATGCTGTTGTCTTCTTATTCTAAAAGGAGACACGATGAAAAACAGATGGCTCGGTAGGACTAAGACATTTTATGGTTGCTACCTATTTTGGTTTATTCCACATAATCATCTTAGTCAAGATGGTGAAGTTACATGGTAATTACTCCCTTTAACCTCAGTACATGTGGCTGCCAGTCACGTGGTGGTTGCCATCCTGATTAGGTGATCACCCAAGATACCAGCAAACCACATGGTTACTATTTACTCCAAGGTGAGCCTGCCGTGCACACGCCCTCTTTTTCTTTTCTTTTTGCCATCTATTTCTCTAAACAAGAGTTAAAACTAAGTTACATACACAATATGCTGTAGCAAATCTATTTCTTAAACAAGAGTTGAATTCAAGTTACCTACAAAGATGTAGCAAATTAAGATTACCAATATATAGATTTTTTTAAACTAAAATCCTTTTGTTACAGTTCTAAGATAACTTTTTCTTACATATTTTATAGATTTTTTTAACTACACCCAATAAATTTACAAATCCTGGAATGAGTCTAAAGAATGGTTCTAGAAGATATTTTTGAGAGCAGAATGCGAAGAAAGCAGAGAGATAGATTTTCACAAGCGGAAAGTTATAAAAAAAAAAGCATAGAGATAAAGACTTTTGAGATCACTTGCCTAAGTGGAGGTAGAAGTTGTTATAATCTTTGAGAAGTTGAAATTTTACTGTGCAGTTTTTGGCCATTGATTGTGCTGTACTGAGACCAAGCCATTTGTCACATAATGGAATGTCTGAATCCAGGAAGGAAGCGATAGAGACTACACATTAGGAGTATTTTGAATAGAAGAACATCTGGGAGAGAGGGAGCAAGGATGGAGAAGGGCCAGTGCCAGTAACAAGAATTTCAATCTGGGGCATCCCCAAGTGGGCAATTTGCCAGAGAGAAATGTTCCAAACTACAAAAGAGAGCCCTGTCTTTCTATGAGATGGGCACCCTGTAGAGTGAGAAAAGCTCTCTGGTAGTTGGTATGCCTTTTGTAGCAATAGTAGGCTCCAGAAGCAAGCTGAGCCAGGAGGCAGTAGTAGGTTACAGCAGCTGTCAGTGACAAAGCAGGTAACTCTAAGATGATATGTATCTGAATACCAACAGAGACACAGAGCCTTGCATGTTATGGGTACCAAGGAGCCAGAGAAACTCAGAGGTGTCCTGAATCAGAATGGAGGATAACGGCAGGTGGAGGGAGGAAGTCAGACTCTAGAATTTCAGGTTGGATAAGGTGGGTGTCAGAAGCCAGCAGAAACAAATGATCCATACATTAGGAGAGTCAAATCAGCCACTTGATGGATTTAGGTAGGAAAGGCTGGAACCTTTGGAAAGTGGTTCCTTTATGCACCTCCTGGACATTTCTGCTCCATGGGATAGTTGAGGGGAAGATTTTTACTGTAGATATAGGGGAGAATACAGATAGGGACATCCGAAAGAAAACAAAGCATTGAAAGAAAGTAGTAGACAGAACTAGACTGGACCTGGGCATGTGGGGGTGGGGAAGTGGGGCAGAGAGAGGAAGACATAGAGATCAAGGGAGGAGAGAGAAAGACAGGGGGGAGGAGAGAGAGAGATTAAGAAATAGCATGATTAGCCAGGTGGTGGTGGCTCATGCCTTTTAATCTCAGCACTTGGGAGGCAGAGGCAGGTGTATTTCTGAGTTCGAGGCCAGCCTGGTCTACAGAGTGAGTTCCAGGACAGCCAGGGCTACACAGAGGAGCCCTGTCTCAAAAAACAAACAAGCAAACAAAAAACAAAACAAAAAACAAACAAACAAAAAACAAAAAACAAAAAACAAAAAAATAGCAAGGTTATAAACAGAATGTGTAGCTGCAGGGAAGGAAGCCTGTGAGTCAGAGGGTAGGAATGGACTCTGAAATGTGTATCAGGTACTTGTGATACTGAGAGGGCCTGGAGGCCAGCATGTGGTTTATTTTAGTATATCACTAGGCACTACATATATCCACTTGTCCCTTCTGCGTTTTGGAATTTAGAGCAAGGGAGAGTCCTTTAGACCTGACAATTAGGGTTTTGTTCACACTATAAGAGCACACATGAGAGAATATGGAAGAATAAACAAATAGACAAACAATTTGGAGGAATAAATAGGATATTTACATAAGATGGCCTCAATATGATCTATTTCTTATATGCATTTTTATTCTCTAGTTATATAAAATGGAGTATATTTCAAAATATTCTTTACAGTTTTTTATGTTCATGAGTGATTTGCCTACATGCATGTGTGTGTACTAAGTGCATGCTTGGAACCCTTGCAGGCCAGAATATACCAGGGTGTTAATTCTGAGAACCAAATCTGTGTCCTCTGGAAGAGCAGTAAGTGCTCCTAACTGCTGAAGCATCTCTCCAAATGTGCATACATAATCAGCAGCTTTTATTTTTGTTGTTGTTGTTGAGTCAGAGTCTTTCTGTGTGGTCCATGTTTGCCTAGATACTTTTGCCTTAGTCTCCTAAGCACTTAGTTTAAAATGTCAAAACAACCCAGGGACTGAAAAATGTGATTCGTTTAATGTTCACAGAAATATTATTAACATTAATATTACTAACATTTTCTAGCTTTCTTGTAATAGACAAAAACTGAAGGTCATAAAAATCTCCACTGAGAAGCAAACTGGGAATCTTGTGTCTTTTTATTTTTATTTTGTAAGTAAAATCTCAGCTTGTCACCAGAAAGCATCCCCACTGTACTGCTTGATGTTTCATTGCTGCCATATTAATTTTTCTTAACCATGTCTCCCAAATATCTAGGCCTTCACGAGTTTTTAATTGTATCAGACAGAAAAGGGTGGTGTGGATTCCAAATGGCTTCATAGACTTTCACCAGTGGGGGAAACTGTCTTCTGTTCTCAGTCAGATTTTTTAAAAATAGGTTGGATGTGAAGCTCAGTTGAGAGAGTTCTTGCCCAGCATGCACAAAAGCCCTTATTTCCATAATCCATAGCACTGTATAAAACTATGTGTACAGTACTTCCCCGTAATGCTGGCACACAAGAAGTGAAGGCAGGATACTGAGTCAAAAGTCACTCTTGGTTCTATAACAAGTGTGATGGGCATAGAATCATCTGGGGAAGTCTTAATGATGGATTGCCCAGATTAGGCTGAACTCTGGACATGCCTGTGATGTTTTCTTTAAGGGTTCATTGAGGGGAGAAGACCTAACCTATCAAGGGCAGTACCATAGCCTGAGATGGGGTCCTAGACTCTTTCAAGACAAGAGAAAGTGTGTTAAATTCCAAGCATACACACATCCATTGCTTGATGCTGTGGGTGTGGCATGACTGGGTTCAGCTTCCAGCTGCTTTGACTCTCCTGAAATAATGGACTGAACCTGGAACTGTAAGCTAAAGCTAAAGTAATTTTTTCTCTCCCAAATTCGTTGTTGTCAGGGTATTTTACCATGACAAGTGATATGAGACCAAGACAATGAGTTTGAAGCCAGCCTGGACTCCATGAGGCCTTATTGCAACAAAACAAAGACTATTAAAAAAAAAGAAAGGAAGAAAGAAAGGAAGAAAGAAAGGAAGGAAGGAAGGAAGGAAGGAAGGAAGGAAGGAAGAAAGAAAGAAAGAAAGAAAGAAAGAAAGAAAGAAAGAAAAGAATGTTTCAAATGATCAAAAAGGATGAAGCTAAAGGTTTAAAATTAACAAGAACAAATAGTGACCTTGCAGGTCAAGCAACATCTCCAAAGGAATAGGTTCTGGGGAAAGACTGAACAAGTAGATCCTGCCTGCTTCCCCATCTGTTTCCTTCTATACACCAGGAGGAGGAGGGCCCCTCCCTGAAGCACAAGAAAGCAGGTCTGGGAAACCTACCAACAATCTATGATGGAAACTGGAAAAGGAGACTAATGTTTTGATTCAGTGAATATTTGAAATGATTTCATCCCAAAGAAAACTATCCCAATTAAAGTGCCAAGCATTCAAAATTCCCAAACAGAAAACAGATGCGACATGTGTTCAGTTCAAAACTGGCTTGGGAATAACTCTCCTGAAATTGAGTGAGGACACATTTAAACAATATAATCCATACCAGAGCATTGGAGAGGGTTTTTTAGAACAGACAAAGGGGTATTATGCACACATTTGGTTATCCCTAGAGCATGTACATGCACCAAATGCAAGAAATATGACTGCTATTCAGCCCTGAAGTTTTCACATGCTTTTTAAGTGTCTGAATTTCTGATTGCCTAAGACACATAAACAAGAAACTTAAATATATATGGCTGGTAATCTTTTTAGTACAGAATTTTTCAAAGAATTAACCAATGGGTGAAAAAAAATCTACTTCCTCACTTCAATGCTTTCCTAAGAAATATTCTGCTTCCTGGTTTGGAAAATGACTTTGGAGCCAACGTTTACTTCCTCTTTAAAAAGACCCTCCCTAGAGGTTTTCATGCTTTACTTCTTTTAGGGAAATGAAGGTTATTGCATTTTAGAAATAAAAATCCTCTGATAATTTTTGACAATAACTATGCATGGAAGAAAAAAATGGGGCTATGTAGTTTAGGGGAAAAAAAAAGATCAGATTGGCTACATTTTAGCAAATATTCTATCCAAGTATATCAAAACTTTCATCAGTTCCAAAAAAAATGCTTCCACATGTTTTTAAGCAGCATACTCATGGTGGGTTCTAAATTGTGACATTTCACAGCTAATACTGTCATCAGTATTTTGTATGTATTGTTTCTATTGTTGCTGTTGTGTTTTGTTTCAACACGTGGGATTTCTCACATCTTGAACATATTGTTTTAGCAACAGTTCTCACGTTCAAAACAAATTCTCACAGATTTTATCCAACAAATATGCACTGAGTAATTGCAATGTAGAAAAGGCCATGAGATTTTCACTTGAATTAAACTTTTGTTACTCATTAACTTATGTTAATTTTACTGATATTCAGAATGACATTTTCAATGTGATGTTCTTTATTCTGTTCCTCACTATCTAAGATAGTGAACTCCAATTGTCAACTCGATGAAATCTAGAATCCTTTGGGAGCCAGGTCTCTGGACATGCTTGTGAGATTATGTTCATTAGGTTAAGGTTAATTGAGGTGGAAAGTCCTGCCCACTGTAGGTGACACCACTCTCTAGGCTATGATCCTGTTCTGAATAAAATGGGGAAAGGGGACTGAATACAAGCATTCATCTTCTTCCTGTTTGTGTGTGCAATGTCACCAGCTGTCTCAGCTCCTGCTTCCATCACTTCCTCAGCATAAGGGACTATACCCTGGAACTATGAGCCAATAACCTTTCCTTTCACAGGTTGCTTTTGTTAGGGGATTTTATTACAGTAATAGAAAAGAAACTAAGACTTTCTATATAATTGAAACTGGACCTCTGTAGTCCCAGTTCATAAGGGGGATTGATATAATCTGTATGTTTTATAGCCAATAAAATTTAAAAATTATAAATTATAAATCTTTACATTTTAAAATAAAATGTAAAGAACATTAAGTGTTAAGCTGTAAATGTACAGATACAGTGAATAGCTTAGAGCAGGGATACAATGCAAGTATACACACACACACACATATATACTTATACATATACATATATATGCATACATATAGATACCATCTAAAGTATTATGATAGAGGACATTGCTATTCCCAGTTCCCCTCCCCCACTACCCAGTCTCCATAGACATCCACTGCTTTGGAATGTTCTCCAACAGTAGCTAGGTCATGATTTCTACCTTGGACTCAGCAATGTGAATTGTTATGATCAATAGAATAGGACCGAAGTGCTGATGCTCTGGCTTCAAGAAGGAGCCTACTAGAACGAGGAATTGCGACATTGGAGGGTTTTCCCTCTGAGATAAAGTACTTAAATTAATCCCGTCCAGTGAATGGCCTGAGACTAGCTGAGCCTAGCTGTATTGATTTATCAGGGATGCCACAACTAAGTGCACACACAGTGAGTTAATCAGCAGGAATTCCTTTGTTGAGCTTCTGGCCAGAAGTCTCAGATCAAAATATAAGCAGATTTGGATTCTTCTGTTCTCTTGGTGTGGATGGCTCTTTCTGTTTATACAAGATTCTCTCCCTTATGCACCTCTGTATCCAAATGTTGTTTCATACCAGGACTATTGCTGTATTAGGACCACCACAATAACTCCATTTAACTTAAAGATCTCATTTCTAAATGTAGTCACATTTCAAAGTTGAGCGTAGGTGTCACAATTTAGTACAGATCAGTCAAGCTCAGTGCAGATCAGACAAACATTAGGTATTCCACAGACTCACGTGTCTGAGGATGGAGAGATGACTCGGTGATTAAAATTACATACATCTCTAACAGAGGACCTGAGTTCAGTTCTCAGCTCCCACACTGAGGAACTGATAGCCACCTCTAACTCCAGCTGCAGGAATTGAATGTCTTCCTCTGGCCTCCACAGGCAGTGGCACTCAGATGTGTGTACCCTGCACCCCTGCACACTCTTCTGTGCACTTTATTATTTTTTTAAGAAAAAGAGAAAAAACATAAAATTGGGCAAGTGTGTGGGAGTGGAAGTATCTGTGAGGAGTGGAGAGAGTAAAGAATATGATCAAAATATATCAAATGAAAAATTTAAAGATGTTTCAATAATTATTAGGTAGTGAGATATGTAATAATTTTAAAATGTTTTCTTTTTTTAAAGAATTATTTATTTTATGTATGTAAGCACGTTGTAGCTGTCTTCCCTCAAGCTATACTACAGAGCAATAGTGATAAAAACTGCATGGTATTGGTACAGAGACAGACAAGTTGATCAATGGAATAGAATTGAAGACCTAGAAATAAAAGCACACACTTACAGACCCTTGATCTTTAACAAAGAAGCAAAAAATATACAATGGAAAAAAAGAAAGCATCTTCAATAAATGGTGCTGGTCTAACTGGCAGTTTGTATGTAGAAAGATAAAAATAGATTCATATTTGTCACCTTGCAGAAAGCTTAAGTCCAAGTGGATTGAGGATCTCAACATAAAACCAGATGCACTGAATCTAATAGAAGAGAAAGTGGGAAAGAGCCTCCATGTCATTGGCACAGGGGGAAATTTCCTAAACAGAACTCCAATGGTTCAGTACCTAACATCAAGGATTGATAAATGAGGCCTCATGAAACTGAAAAGCTTCTGTAAGGCAATGGACATAGTCAGTAGGATAAATCAGCAACCTACAGACTGGGAAAAAATCATAACTAACCCCACATCCAATAGAGGGCTAATATCCAAAATATATAAAGAACTCAAGAAGCTAACCACCAAAACACCAAACAAGCCAGTCAAAAACTGAGATATAAAACTAAACAGAGAATTCACAACAGAGGAATCTTGAATGGCTGAGAAACATTTAAAGAAATGGTCAAAGTTCTTAGTGATCAGGTAAATGCAAATCAAAATGGCCCTGAGATTCTACCTTAAACCAATCAGAATGGCTAAGATCAAAAACTCAGGTGACAGCACATGCTGGTGAGGATGTGGAGAAAGACGAACATTCGTCCATTGCTGGTGGGATTGCAAACTGGTACACTCACTCTGGAAATCAATCTGGAGATTCCTCAGAAAATTGGAAATAGATCTACCTGAAGCCCCAGCAATACCACTCTTGGTCATATACCCAAAAGATACTCCACCATGCCACAGAGGCACATGTTCCACTATATTCTTAGTGGCCTTATTGGTGATGGCCAAATGCTGGAAACAACCCAGATGTCCCACAATGGAAGAATGGATACAGAAAATGTGGTTAATTTACACAATGGAATACTACTCAGCTACTAAGAACGAGTACATCATGAGTTTTGCAGGCAAATGGATGGAACTAGAAAATATCATCTTGAGGTAATTCAGACCCCCAAAAGACATGCATGATATGTACTAACTAATAAGTGGATACTAGCCAAAAAAGTACAGAATACCCAGGACACAATCCACAGAACTTGAGAAGATTAACAATTCAGAGGGCCCAAGTGAGGATGCTTCAATCCCAGTTGAGAGGGAGAAGAAAGCAATCACAGGGGGCAGAGGCAACAAGAAGGGGAAGAGAGGAATATGATCAGGTATTGGAGGTGTGTGAAACAGTACTGAATCCCTGCAGGCATAAAGAATGGAAACAGGCAACCTTGGGAGGTAGGAGGTGTGTGTGTGTGTGGGGGGGGGTCCCTCTAGAATGTACTAGAGACCTTCTGGGTGAGAGACTCTCAGGACCTTGGATGAACTGCCCAATGGTGTGGAAAGGAAATTTGCAGAGTCCAACTCCAGCGGAGGTGCAGGACATCAAGTAGAGGGATGGTGTTGCCATCCCACAGTCAAGGGCTCTGATCCAGAATTGTTCCTGCCTGAAGGAACTGCAGGAACAAAAATGGAGAAGAGCATGAGAGAAAGGAGGTCCAGTGACAGGCTCAAATTGGGATCTAGCTCAATGGGTGGCCTAAGGCCCTGACACTGTCACTGATGTTTTGGTGTGCTTACAGACAGGAGCCAATGTTGGCTGCTCTCCGAGAGGCCCAATAAGCAGCTAAAAGAGTCAGATGCAGATACTAGCACCCAACCAATGGACGGAAGCCAGGGACCCCTGTGGTTGAATTAGAGAGAAGCTAGAAGAAACTAAGGAGGTTGGCCCCATAGAAAGACGAGCAGTTTCAACAGACCTGGACCCCTGAGATCTCTCAGACACTGAACCACCAATCAGGCAGCATAAACCAGCTGATATGAGGGCCCCAACACATATACAGCAGAGCACGGCCAGGTCTGGCCTCAGTCAGAGAAGATGAACCTAACCCTTGAGAGATTTGAGGCCCCAGGGAGGTCTGGTGGGGTGCGGGTTGGGAGGTTGCAGACATCCTTTTAGAGACGGAGCGAGGATGGAGGGGAGAAGGTATGGGATGGGGAGTAGTTGGGGAACAGACCAGGAGGGAGATGAAGACTGGACTGTAGAAAAGGATTAAAGAATAATAAAAGAGTATTTATTTATTTTATATCTGTGAGTACAGTGTATCTGTCTTCAGACACACCAAAAGAGGGCATTGGATCCCATTACAGATGGTTGTGAGCCACCATGTGGTTGCTGAGAATCGAACTCAGGACCTCTGGAAGAGCAGTCAGTCTCTCCAGCCCCCTTAGAATGTTTTCTTAAAGATTATTGCTATAGCTGGCTATGGTGGTGCACACCTTTAATCCAAGCGTTTGGGAAGTGGAGACAGGAGAACTAGAAGTTCAAGGCCATCCTTATCTACACAAGTTACACTAGCTTTGGCTACCAGAGACCCTGTCTCAAAAAACATGTACACACATAATATTACATGAGCCATTGTTTTCTGAGTATAAAGTAATATTTTCTACAATTATCAAGATAGAAAATATAGTTGAATATAAACTAAAAGCAAGTTCTTCTGTTAATCTGTCCCCACCTGATCCACAATCAGTATTAAATACATTTAAGTTGCTTCCTTATTTGTAAACATAAACCCTTGAGAATTTTTACACTTAAGCTCATGTGTTTACAAGAAGGCATTCTATATGTTTTAAATTGCCTTAACTATTATTACATTTTTCCCCCAAGATAATGTTCTGTGTTAGATTTGAATGCATAAAGTCTTGGGTAAATAAATATAAATTAGTAGATATAAAGCTACATTTTTTTCTTATTGGATATTTTCTTTATTTGCATTTCAAATGTTATCCCCTTTTCAGATCTCCCCTCCGGAAACCCCCATCCCATCCTCCCTCCTCCTGCCTCTATGAGGGTGCTTCCCCACTTACACACCCACTCCCGCCTTCCCGCCCTGGCATTCCCCTACACTAGGACATTGAACCCCCACAGGACTAAGGGCGGCTCTTCCCACTGATGTCCAACAAGGCCATCCTCTGCCACATACATGGCAGGAGCCATGGGTCCCTCCATGTGTGTGCTCTTTGGTTGGTGGTCCAATTCCTGGGAGCTCCGGGGTTCTGGCTGGGTAACACTATTATCCCCCTCCCCACGGGGCTGCAAACCCCCTCAGCTCCTTCAGTCCCTTCTCGAACTCCTCCATCAGGGACCCCGTGCTCAGTCCAATGGCTGGCTGGGAGCTTCCGTCATTGAGCTACATTCTAATTCTAATTTCTCATGATTTTTTGTATTATTATTTTAAAAAGTTTGAAATCATACTTTTACATAAAATGAAGACACTAATACACATAGAGATTATTATTTTACTCCAGCTGTCCGCGCAGGCCTCATACAGATGGCTTTAACAAGCATGAAGAGGGTGATATGTTTGGCTTTGGTACAAGGTTCAACAAATTAAAACAAGCTCGATGCTAACAGCAGAGCAGAGGCTTTGTGCCTTCTGCAGTGCAGGAAGCTGTTCTGCTCCAGGAACAGAGCGAAGGTGTGGCTCCTGCCGATAGGCCGAGCAGGCAGGGTACTCTTCCATAACCCTGTACTCCGCAAGACTAAATCTGAAATAAAAGAAATTACACACCAATAATCCAAAGAAAGGTGTTTTTTTTTTCTCTTTAAAGTTTTCTAATCTTATTAGTAACCTTTCTGAAGAGCACAGAATTCTCTTCTGGATTTTTCTTTCTTGAATAAGAAAAGAGTAAAAGTTTCTTTGCCGTAAGCAGAGGACGCACTTAGTGATCCTTAAGACCTTTCCAAGAAGGGTCGTCCTGGGTGAGGGCTTCCTGAGAAGGTTGTAGAGTACAACTCTAACTTCAGGACTGGCCTTCCTGTTCTTTGTCATTCTCCGTCTGTTGGCCACATCAGGCAGTGGTCGGTGACCGCTGAGGTATCATTGCTTTAGCCGTCCAAGGACACTGAGGCTGCTTTCATAGATGCTGTCATTGATACTATGGTTGAGGAACACCCTTAGCCATGGCTTTAGGCCAGAGATTCTTTCCCTCTGGAAAACGTGGTGACATTTCTGCGTTGTTTCTCCCCCAGAATGCAAGGCTGCTCCTAGTGTCGACTAACACACCAAACAGAGGTATTTTTTTCCCTGCCAAACTGAAAACCTCCAGGGAGGAAACACAAGTTTTATCCAAGCACACGATATATTCAAGTCAGTGTGATCCAGAAATTATGCAATCTCCATTCCAACCTAGTTTCTTCATTTCCGTCAGCAGATTTAGAAAGCACCGCCTAGCACAGCCTTGTGGAGTCCTCGTTTCTGTGTCAAGCCGTTAGCAATGCATTTCCAAAATTTGGTTTCTAGGAGCAGACTTGCTGCAGGATCATGAGAACGATGAGAGTTTTCACAGACTTACCTTTCTAGCACACATTCAAAGTCTGAGATGTAGAAGAAAGAGGCTGTGAACCAAGAGACGTAGATTTTCAATCAAGATGGGAAAGGTCTGGCCCAGGATAGGGGACTAGCTTTTATATTGAAGGATTTACTTTTTCTTAACAGACTACAGGAAGTAGAAGAAAAGGCTGGATTATTATAAGAATAAAAGCAACAACTGTAGTCATCACAATAATGAGTAAGGCGACTGGATGCTGTGCCTGGCATTGAGTTAAATACGTATTCTTCATCGCCTGTTTATTGTCCACTATAGTATCAATACAGATGTTAACAGTACTCAAATCACTATTATTTCATCTATTGAAGTGAGAATCTTGAGGCATAGAGCGTAGAAATGGCTTATATTATAGAAAGAGCTAAGACTTTCATCCCAGACTGGGCTATTCATTTCTGCTTTACACTAGTGAGCAGGCATTTATCTTTCATGGTTCTTTTTTTCTTAAGCTGTTCTTACTTGGGAGTGGGTTTTGAGACAGTGTTTCTTTATGTAGCCCCAATTTTCCTGGAAAGCCGAAATCTGGCTGCCAAAGTTACATTTGGGTGCCTTCCTGTGTCACTCTTCCTCCTGATTTTTAAGGTGAGGTCTTGCCCTGAGGTTGGAGCTGTGCTGACTGACCTGCAAGCCCACGGGTCCTCTTGTCTCTGATCCTACAACACCTGAGTTACAAACACAGCTGAGACCTGAACTCAGGTTCTTTTGCTTGTGCAATCACTGGGCTTCTCTGCAGCCCCGGTTCCATGCTATTTATTCCAAGATCATTGTTGCATCATAGCAGGGAGCTAAGACCGAGGTCTGCCTGGTCATATACATGCATATACATGACCAGGCATGGTATGGTTGTTATACATACACACACGCACACACACACACACACACACATATATATATGCATGTGCGTGTGCATATATATATATATATATATATATATATATATATATATATATATATATATATATTTGACCAGGCATGGTATGGTTGGTATATATACATATATACTCATTA
>NW_021604635.1:6592540-6628672 GCF_004785775.1 Grammomys surdaster | reverse complement strand
ATATATATATATATATTTTTTGACCAGGCATGGTATGGTTGGTATATATACATATATACTCATTACAGCTCATTACAAAGGCCAAGCCAGTTGTCATTATTTTATCTGTGCTCTTACAGGGCAGCAGAAACCAGGTTCTTATGGGCTCAGCAAGCTACCCAACAGTCATAAGGCGTCATGTTGTTCCCACATCTCTGATGAACCTGAAGATGGATTAAGAGCTTCAGCATTTCTTACCTGTGCTGTGTCCTTGCCCATCTGGCTTCATATTGATTATCCTACATTGTGAATCTAACACAGTACGTGCCATAAGCATTGCAGATGATCCAGAAATACAACTCACCCCAGCCTCATGAAGGCTGGTGAAATTAGTCATGCCTGGAGTGCCCACTGGTTACAGAGGTCATCTAGAAAATGCAGTGCTACTTTTCTTTCTGTGAAGCAAGGCAGCAGACAACTATACATAGAAATGTCATATCCAGGAGTGGTGGCTTATGCCTGTAATTCTCACATGCATGACTCTGAAGCAGGAAAACATCTCGTTTGAGGCCAGTTTTGGACTACACAGTAAGCTGCAGATGGGTCAGAGTTATACAGTGAGATCATACCATGTTTTGCTTTCTTCATGTGGCTTTCTTCATTTCATAATGTCTTTTTAAATTTTAGTTATGTGCATGTGTGTGGGTATGTGAATGGGCGAGCAGGTGTCTTCAAAGCCTAAAGGCATCAGATCCTTCTGATGAGCTGGAGTTACAGGCAGATGGAAGTTGCGTGATGCGGTTGCTAAGGACCAAAATCAAGTCCCACTTTGCACTCGTGACTGCTGAACCATTTCTCCAGCCCCAGAATAATGTCTTTTAAGTTTGTTTATGTTGTAGCAAATTGCAAGGTATCTTTTTTAGGACTGAATAACATCCATACACACTCTCTTCCCCTCCCATTTCTCCCTCCCTCTTCCTCTCCTCTGTCTCCATCTTCTCCCACTACCTTGCCTAGATCTTTGCCTCTGCTGTGATTTTATCCAAAAATCCATTGATGTGAACACTTAGTTGTTTCTGGGTCATGACTCTTATGAGCAAGGATACAATGAAATAAATGTACAGATATCTTTGTGAAGCAGGAATTTCATGTCTTTTGTTATATACTCAGAAGAGAGAATATTGAATTGTAACTGTATGTCTAATTTCCTTAAACATGGCTGCACCAATATAAATTTTCACCAACATATAAGGGTCCCCCTTCCTATACATCCTTACCAAAAGTTCTTCTTTCTGACGTGGATCCTTCTGTTTTGAGACAGTGACTCACAATGCAGTCTGAGCTGACCTTCAACCCATGATCCTGTTTTCTCTGCCTTTCTAGTGGTGAGATTATAAAGATGTACTACCATATCTGCCTTGTTATGCTTTGACCTTTTGAGGACAGTCTTCCCAGCACATGCAAGGTCATCCTTGCCTGGTGCTTTTGATTTTCCTCCTCTTATTAATTAACGATGCTGAGCAAATATTCAAACCACTCACTATCGCCATTGGCCATTTTTAATGCCTTCTATGGAGAAATGTCTTTCCTATTCTCTTGCTCATTTAAAATCGGGCTACTTATTTTCTATTTAATTGTATGAATTCTTTGTACATTTTGGATATTCACTATTAAGAGATGTGTGACTTGCACCAACCCATTAGCATGTTCATTGATGTATCTCAGTGTAAGTGGGTCATACTCACCTGTAGCACCTTGCTGGGCCCTCTCTTCTGGCCAGTCTTCTTCTCCCCATGAAGTAATCCCTCTTCTCTTTTCATGCTTATGTAACATGTGTGCATAATATATTCATTAAACCTAAAATCTGCTGTTGAAGCTTGGTCTATTGCTATGTATTGTAATGCTAAATTCTATACCTAGGCCTGCAAAGAACTCCTACTTGCAAGCTCTTGTGCAAATCTTGTCCCTTGATTTAAAACTATTGGTTAAATAAAATTGGCAACAGCCATTAACTGGAGGAATTAGAGGTAGGTGGGTTAGCAGTGACCTGGTTGGAGGAGGAGAGATGGGGAGGGAAGAGGAAGAAAGAAAAGGAGGAGGAAGCTGCCATGAGGGAAGAGGAACCATGAACATATGGCCAGGAGAAACAGCAAGTATCTGGGGTATACCACTGGGAAGGTAGTCAGGCCTGAAGTTAGAAAACTAGAATAGGGGCCGCCCCCAGTAATTGTAACAAACAAACAATATAACCATAGTCTGAATCCCATTCATTTGTAAGCTAGTCAGGGATAAACTTTAATTCTTTCTACTGCAATCTGCACATAAAAGGAACTGTGATCTTTGTCTCCTCCTGTTCCTCTTGTGTCCTTCCACCTGCCTTCCTTTTAGTCTTTTTCCATTATCCCAACTGGTTTCTGATCAAATTTCATAAATACAGATTCTGCATATGAAAGAAAATGTACAGCATGTGTCTTAACCTGACTTATTTCAATTAACATAAAAATTTCCAGTTACATTAATTTTCTTGGAGCTTATAAAGTTCATCCTTCTTTCCAGCTCTGTAAATTCCCATCTGTATATGAATATGTATGTCTATGTCTATGGGTTGGGCCCTCTTGCCTCAATCATTAATTAAGAAAATGCCCTACAGGTTTGCCTATAGACTGATCTTATTGAGACATGATGTCAATTGAGGCTCCCTCCTTCCCAGTGATTCTGTTGTTTCAAGTTGACATAAAGCTAGCCAGCATAGCAAGATTCTGTCATGTGACCTTGCTAAATATTTACTTCCTAAGTTCATAATTTTCCTTGGAACTTTTAACTTCATTTTCTTTAGTGATCAGTGGTATTCTATTTCTTATAGATGCCAATTTTTCATTATTCATTCATCTGTTGATGGATAACTACATTTATTCCAATTCTTTGAATTAGAACTAAACATGGGTGTGCAAACATTCCCATGATATATGGAGTTCTCTGGGAATATGCCCAGAGTAAAAAAAGAGTCTCACATGGTAGCTTTATTTTTAAGTTTCAGAAAAATCTCCAAACTGAATGGCTATGTTAATTTTTTGTCCCATCAACAGTAAATGAGGGTTCTTTTCTCTCTACATTCTCTCCAACATTTATTGATAACAGGTATTCTGACTGGTATTTCAAAGTAGTTTTGTTTGTATTTCTCTGTTGGCTATGGATATTAGATAACTTTAAAAATTAGTTATTGGCCACTTGTATTTCTTTTTTAAAACCTTTCTAAAGGTCATTTGCTCATTTACTGATTGGCAGTTTTAGTCCCTTGGTATTTAATTTCTACATTTTGTAAATTCTGGATATTGACTCCTTGTTTTAAGTATAGCCAGTAAAGATATTGAAAACTGTTAAATTTTCATGTAGCCGTATCTGCTTTGTGCTCTTTGAGTTCTATTTTAAAAGTTCTTTCCTACCCCAATATCTTAAAGGGTATCCCTTGTGTTTCCTTAAATTTCAGGATTTCAGGTTTTAAATCAAGGTTGTTGTTCCATTTCCAGTTGATTTTTGAACAAGGTGAAAGATGAGACTCTTCACTTCACTCTTCTGCAGGTAGAAAGCCAAGGTTGCCAGCTCTATTTGTTGGATAGATTATCTTTCTTTCAAAGTATGTTTTTGCCTTTGTCAAAAACTAAATGAGCATAACCTTGTTGTTTTATTTCTTCTGTTCTGTTCCATTGGTCTTCCTGTCTATGTTTATAGAAGTGCCAGGCTATCTTTGTCACTATAGCTCTATGGTATAATTTGAGGTTGAGTATTGTGATACTTCCAGCATTGATCTTACTCCTTAGAATTGCTTTGAGTATTTGTGGTCTTCTATGGCTCTATATGAACTACTATATCATTTTTTTTCTAAGCCTGTGAAATATGGCATGGAATTTTATAGATATTGCATTAATCCCATATATTAATTTTGGTAATATAGATATTTTCACAATATTAATTCTGCATATCCAGGGATACACACTATTTTTTCATCACCAAATATTTTCTGTGATTTCTTTTTTTAAGTATCTTAAAATTTTTGTTATAGAGGTCTTTCATTTCTTTAGCTAGATACATTGATAAATACTTAGTTTTAGGGGAGTTATTTTGAGTAGAACATTTTTTCCAGATTTCTTCCTCAGAGGATAGTCTGTTAGTTGTAACTTTAATTTTTTAAAATTTTACTTTAATGATGTTTTTTTAAACGTTTTAACCTTTTTTGTAATCCACCAGAAGTAGTGGAAAAGAAAGGATATGGTGGGGGAAGGGCAGGCAGGTGGTGGCGGGGGGAAGTGTACCTGTTTACAAAGGTTCTTTGGAGCAACTCTATGTTGTCTGGAAATTGGTGGTTCTGTTCACAGGTTAGCAGTGGCAGCTCAAGCCATTGGCAAACACTTCACAGATATACCAGCAGTCTAGTTCAGTAGAGTCTGGTTAAACAACAGTGGTGACACAACCTAGCAGAGACAGCCAGGCTTCAGCCTCCACTGGGGTCAACAGGAGGGACCAACAAGAACCCCAGTGCCTCACTCAGGGAAGCAAAACTCAGCAAAGATGTGAGACCCATAAGTGTTACACAGCTAGCTGTACCAGAAAGCTGAGCTCTGTCTCTGTCACTCCGTGGAGTCCTATTTATACCCTCCAAACATGACGTGTCCTCCAAGTGC
Source organism: Grammomys surdaster (assembly GCF_004785775.1). NCBI lineage: Eukaryota > Metazoa > Chordata > Mammalia > Rodentia > Muridae > Grammomys > Grammomys surdaster. The sequence continues at coordinate 6,624,014 of NW_021604635.1, read as the reverse complement.
CTTGCCTCAGCATGTGCATCTAATTAGCGCAAGTGTTTGACATAGTTGTTTCTATCTAAAGTATGGAGGCTAACCTGAGAGTGGATCTCCTAGGCCCCTATATTTGAATGCTTATATATAATATATATAATGAAATATATATATATATATATATATATATATATATATATATATAGAGAGAGAGAGAGAGAGAGAGAGAGAGATAGTTCTATCAACCCAGTTGATAGAACTATTTGGGAAGGATTAGGAGGTGTGGCCTTGTCGGAGGAGGCGTGTCCCTGGAGATGGGCTTTGAAGTTTCAAAAGTCCATGTAGTCTCAGTTAGTTCTCTCTACTCAGTGCTTCTGAACCGTAATGTAATCGCTCAGGTACGGCTCCAGCACCATGGCTGCTTGCCTGCTACCATGCTCTGCACTGTGATGGTCATGCGCTCAGCCTATGAAACTGTAAGCCTCCCTCCCCCAAAACTCTTTCTTCTATAAGTTACATTGGTCATGATGTCTTGTTACAGCAACATAAAGGTAATCAAAATATAAAAACCTAGTTTTTTAAATTAAAAACATTTTGCACACAATATATTTTTTCATGTTTTTCTTCCCCTAACTTTTGTCAGATCCTCCTCTCTTCACTCCCCAACCTACCCAATTTTATGCCTCTCTGTCTCTCTTTGTCTCTTTCTGTCTCTCTTGCTCTCTCTCTCTCTCAATCTGTCTTTCTCTCTGTCTCTCTCTGTCTCTGTCTCTCTCTCTGTCTCTCTCTCTCTCTGTCTGTCTCAATCTCTATCTTTTTAAAATAACCCACAAAGCAAAGTAATAAGAAAAAGAAAAAAACAAAAATGCCAAAGCAAAATTTAAAATACCCAAAACAACAAGAAGAAGAAGAAGTCACAGAGTTTCTTTTATGTTGGAAAACTCTTTCTGGGCATGGAGTCTCCCCCAACCCATGCCCACCCCCCACCCCATGCACAAGAATGGCTGAGATACCCAACGGCTCACCACTAGAGAAAACTGATTCCTTCTGTCAGCAAGAATCAACTGCATAAAGATTCTTGGTTAGTGACGGTACTCCATGTGTACTTTACCTTCTCAGTGCTAGGAATCCAGTCTGACTTGATCTTGTACCTGTCTTGTGCATGCTGCCACAGTCTCTTTAAATTAAAACGTGCAGCAGCCACGTTGTATCTGAAAGACGGTTTCCTTTGACTCAATTATCTCTGGCTCTTAGAGTCTTTCTACCTCCTCTTCTTCGTAGACCCCTGAGTCCATTTAGGACTGAGTCTTCCAGTGCCTCCTTCTCTGCACTTTGTCCAGTTGTGAGTCTCTGTGTTAGTTCCTCTCTACTTCAATAGGAAGCGTTTCTGATGACGTCTGAATGAGACACTGATCTGTGAGCATAGCAGAATGTAGTGACACGTCATTTTATTGCCTTTATTTATTTATTTATTTATTTTTCCCCTAGGCCAATGTCTTATAAAGGCTCGAGTTCTTGGCTACCTAAGCAGTGTCAGGCATGTGTTTCATTTCATGTACTAGACTTTAACCCCATTCAAAACATGCTTCATCGCTGACATAACGTTTCTGCCTCTGTTGTCTCAGTATATCTTGCAGGCAAGTCACTGTTGTAGGTTGCAGGGTTTGCAGCTGGGTGATTTTGATGTCTTTTCTTAGTTGTAGACTTGACTACATTTGGAATTATTTAAAAATCTAAAACTGTGGGAGAATACCTGTGGGGGACTTTTGCTTAAAAAAAAAAGATTCACTATTAATCCAGATCTTTTGAGATAAGCCACAACCTTATTCAGATCTTTTGAGGTGGGAAGACCCACTTCTAATCTGGGCCATGCCTCTTGGTGGAAATGTATATACAGACATGGAAGAAGGCAGCTTTTACTGTTAGACTTACATTATAACCTACATCTTTGGAATTCTGGTATATACTGTAGATGAACTGAGAAATCCACCCTTGTGAACTGAAAAACTTATATTCTTGGGCTTTCTGTTCTTAGGTACCCATATTGGATTACTTACATTACAACCTGTAAATCATTTGAATAAGTCATATATATATATATATATATATATCAGAACTTATAGAATGTTATATATATATATTATATAATATAATATATATAAAGCATATATATATATATATATATATACATATATATATATATACACACACACATAATTCTAGAGAACCCTAATACAGGGATATTAATATAAATGTAGCATATTTATACAATGGAATGAAACTTGCAAGTAAATAGATAGAGCTAGAAGAAACACACTGAGCAAGATAACTCACACCCCAAAAGACAACTATTGGGTAGTTACTATTATATGTGAATACTAGCTTTTAAGCTTTTGATATGTGTGCTACAAACAAAATAAATATATAGTGGTTATATATTTAAATAAATAAATATAAAGGTTAGATACTTAGTGAAGGACCTGGTAGAGGAGATGATTTCTCAAGAAAGGGAAAATAAAATTTAGTGTTATGACAAAATTAAAAAAAACTGGAATGAAAGGGTTAAATAGGAAGTAGGTAAGAGGTCAAGGTTTAAAAAACAAAAACAAACAAACAAACAAAAACCATGAGACTCTGCCAATCACCCCAAGTCCAAGTGGAAGCAGCAAAATGCCACTGGAATCTCAAGAGAAGTTCTTTGTTGTGTTTTTCTCTATGAAGTCAGCAAAGAAGGTAAGGTGAACTAATGCCACAGCACCATCAAGGAAGAACGGTGTCAGCAAAGACCAGCAAAGACTACCAAGACAACTCAATGTCACATAGTATTGTCCAGTCTCTGTTAGGTTATGCTTATGTCCTTTTCAAACATCAAGTGTCTGCTCTAGCAAAATATCACATGCCCGTTTTCTAGTCAGCTTCCAGAAAAATACCATCGATCTGTTCTCAGCACAACATCCTCTCATGTATTTGCTTCGGGAAAAATATCCTCTCATAAGACACTTTCCAGAAAAACACCAGGTGACACAACTGAGTCTCCAAAGAAACCAGAAATTTCCACTTCATAGAAATTTCACCCCTACTGATGACCATTCATGGTATTGAAAGGGACTCTGCATGTTACCAGAGGAGAAAGATAATTATCAATATTACTCAGCTGCAAATCAAGCATAAGTTTTTTTTTCTGTAGTTGATTGTCATTCATCTTACTGTCTCTAAAGAATTCCACTAAGGACTTTCTGCACTGCTGGCTTGGTTGTTATCAACAGCCTTAATTTGTGTTTGTCTTGAAATACCTTTATTTCACCATCAATGCTGGTGACAGCTTTGCAGGTTATAACATTTGTGTTTCACGGTTGTTTACTTTTAGAGCTTGAAATACTTCATCCCACATTCTTCCTGCCTTCATGTTTGCTGATGGAAAGTTATGATGTTTCTGCCTTTGTCTATGAGTTCTCGTTTTTCTTGTGTTGCTTTTAGAATTACTTTTTTATTGTATTTTTTATACATTGACTTTTTAGAAATAACGTTCACGCTCCTTAACGTTTTTCCTCATATGTTTGTCTGTATTATTTTCTCAACTTTCCCCTCTATCCTTGAAATTCACTCTTCCATGTGATCTTGTCTGTTAATGATCACGTTCATTGTGGTTTTTATTTGCTTAATCGTTTCATTCACTTCAAGTATTCCTTATAGTTGGTTGACCTGATGTTGCTTGTATTCTAATTGCTATTACTAGTTCCTCAAGACCTGGTTGCCGCAGAGATGAAAGCGGTCTACACCTGGAGGCCTGGAGGATCAGAGGAAAACCTCTGTGGGGGAGAAGAAGTTGAGGAGAGGGAGGAGGAGAAGCTGCCATGGGTTAGGTGAGTCATGAAAACTTGGCCCTGAGATCTGGCCAATTGCAGTTAAGAGCAGCCCAGATGAAACATACATAGTAAGTAATAACTTGGGGTTATCAGAAGTAGATTCTAATAGCATAGAGGGTAGATAAATGCTCAGATCTTTAGCTTTTTAAGGCTTATTGTAAATAATAAAAGTTGTCTGAGGCTTTTATCTGTGAACTGAATGATCAAAGGTGGGGTAGAAACCCCAGACTGAGATTATAAATTTCTACAATTTCTGGTGTGTGTGTGTGTTTTGATTTCTTTTATTTTCTGAGACAAAATATCTCTTTGTAACCCTGGTTGTCCTGGAACTTCTTATGGAGACCAGGATGGCCTCAAACTACAGAGATTCACCTGCCTCTGTTTCTCAAGTTGAGATTAAAGACGTGCACCACCACGTCCAGCTCTGTATTTCAATGTTTCATTCTCCTTACTAAAAATTTCCTCCATATTTTTAACTTTGGCATCCAATTTGCTAACTGTTTCATTCACTTTGACTACTGTTTGGTCAAAGTCTTGGATAGATTTCCTTTAATTTCGGCATCAGTTTGATATTTCTATATGATTATAAATTCTTTTTTCTTTTTAATTGGCTTTGGTCTTTTGCCTGCAAGCATGTCTGTATGAGGGTGTCAGGTCCCTTGCAACTGGAGTTACAGACAGTTGTGAACAGCCAAATGATTGCTGGGATTGAACCTGGGTCCTCTGGAAGAGTAGTCAATGCTCTTAATAGCTGAGCTGTGCCATCTCTCCAGCCCCACTCTTAATTCTTTTGAACAGTAAGACTCTAAATTCTTTCTCAGACAGTTTAACTCTTTCTGTAATTTTATATCCCTTATTGGGGAGCTAGTCACTGGGTGATAAGTGTGATAAATTGTGTTCTTGGTGATAAGTTGTGTCACAGGTGTTGGTTCTATTGTATCTTTTGCATTGCTTTGTCATGTTTTATGCATCTATTGATTGAAATGAGCTTGTTTTTACTTCCTTTTCCCTACTGAGTTAGTCTGGTTTCTGTGACTCTCCTTAGAGGAATATCCGTTTGCAGTTCGGCTATGAGAAGTGGTGAATTAGAAGTGTGGTGCTCACTATGTAATGAGTGGCTGATGTGACTTCATCTTGGCTTTGTGCCAACAAAACCTATTGTGGTGAGTTTTAGGCTGCTCTGTTTTATGCTCCTATCAGATTGTAGGCACCCACCCACCCAAGAACTGTCTCAAATCCATGAATAGAACCCCCCCACACACACACATACACACACGTGTGCGAGCACCAGTAAATTTTAAAATGCCTTGACTAATGGTTGGGCACTTCCAAGCCTTTCACCTGCTACCCCAAGCCCAATCAGGGGAGTGGCCAATGGCCATTTACCCAAAGACTCATATGGTTGATTGGCTTTATTTCCTGCCACTACTGTGTCCCCATCTTCTTCCTCCAGTCCTGGATCTCTCTGTGTCCTACCCACATAACTCTAAGTGTTGTGGCCCATGCTCAGCCATTGGCCACTGGCATCTTTATTGATAGATCAAAAACCAATGGGGGACAAGGACCTTCAGCTTCTGGACATGCAGATACAAAGCATTAGCACCAATATCCAACAAAGACCAAGGGTAGTGATGTATACTACACACTAGCGTGACCAGATAGAGTCTGAATCTTAGTAAGCCTTGGATTGTCTCAACCTGCTGGAGGCAGTATACGAAACTTCAGACCCACTGAATTCTGTCTACTATAAAGAGAGACTGGTGAGAGTCATAGGACCAATGGAACATCTGGGATGGGAGAAATAGAGTCTCTGGTTCTTTCAGTGATTTTTAGCACCTCAGACCCATATTGACCTCAGATATTACTGGAACCAGATTTCCAGTCTGTCAGGTCACCCTGGACACACTAGAGCTGTAGCTTATAGCCACTGGGGTGGAAACCTACTCTAAAAGCACTCTCAGGTCCACCAGAGTCTCCATACTTTCGTAGTCTAATCACCTGGTGATAGACAGGTTTCACATTTTGAAGTTTGTGGTTAATGCTGAATAATTATGAAAATCCAAGCAAGCAGCTCTGGGCATCATTCACTGTATAACCAGCTGTGGTGTATCTCACATACATGGTCCTTCTGTCTGTAGGGTTTTTTAAGGAAAGTATGTAATGGGTTCCATAGTAGTTATGTGTTTGGATTTCCACCAGCTCTCTATGAGGGTTTCCCATTTCTCAGTTATCACCAGAACCAGATGTTACTGATTTTCTCAATCATAGCCATTCTGATGGCTGGCATAGACTCTCAATGTTGGGTTTTTCTGTGGGAGAAGCATTTTTTGGGTGGCTAGGGATGTCAAATATTTTTAAAGGACCATTTTGTCTTCTTTCTCTGGAGATCTACCCATTCAATTTATTTCTGCATTTGTTAGTTCGATGATTTGGAATTTGGGGAGTTTAATTTTTAAGTTCTTCATATACTCTTACATATTAATCCTCTTTTAAATACATAGCAACATTTTTCTTCCCATATGTAGGCTGTTTCTTCACTCTGGTGATTGTTCCTGAGTTTTTTTGTTTGTTTGTCCAAAGCTTTTCAATTTCATGCAGTCTCATTTGTTGGGATCATTTTTCTTACTCTTATAATCCTTTACAGAACATCTTTACTTATGTCTATATCAGGAAATGATTTGCCTATGGTTTTCTCCAGCAATTTCAGAGGTTCAGATCTTATATTAAAGTCTTTCCAGGTACAGATTCTCACAGCCAACCACTGGACTGGGCTAGGAAATTCCAATGGAAGAGTTAGGGGAAGGACTTAAGGAGCTGAAAGGGTTTGCAACCCCATAAGGAAGATCACCAATATCAACTAACCAGACTCCTCAGGGCTCTTGAGGACTAAACCACCAACCAAAAAGTATGCATGAGTGGGTCCATGGCTCCTGCTGCTTATGTAGCAGAGAATTGCCTTATCTGGCACAAATGGGAGGGGAGGCACTTTATCTTCTGCACTTGATCCTGTGGAGACTAGTTGCCCCAGTGAAGGGAGATGCTACAGAGGAGAGGTGGGAGTGGGTGGATGGGTGGGAGAACACCCTCTTAGAGGCAAAGGGGAGGAGGAATGTGGTGGGGGGGTTGCCAAGGGGAGACCAGGAAGGAAGACAACACTTGAAATGTAAATAAATAACATAATTAAAAAAAAACTTAATAAAGGTAATAAGTTATGTTCCTCAAGTACTATTCAGAAGTAGGAAAATCCATGGGGGAAATTTGATGGTGGTACAAAGAAATTACAAAGGTGTCATTCTTCTGTTTGTTAGAGAAATTCTGAACCCTTAGTTTCCTTAAATATAAAAAAAATTTATTGCAAGAACTAATGACATTAATAGTGTTCTAAAAATGCTATCAATGTCATAATCAGTGTCATATCATTTTCAGAGGTTTGTTTGTTCCTGTCTCTTGTAAATACTTTGTTTATTCATAAAACAATCTTTAATTAAAAATTAAAAAGTTGAAAATAAAGTCTTTCATCCATTCTGAATAAAATGTTTCAGAGGTTAAGACATAGGGATAAATTCTCTGTTTGTGGCTATCTGGTTTTCTAGAACCATTTGTTAAAGGGACTGTCATTTTCCCAGTGTAGGATTTTGCTGTGGGGGGTTTTCTAGGTCCTGTATACTATTGGTCCATGAATCTGGTTTTGCAGTATAGTTGGATATCAGTTTTTGTTTTGTATTGTAAAGACAGGATTTCTCTGTGTGTGTGTGTAGTTCTGGCTGTCCAGGAACTCACTATGTTGATCAAGCTGACCTCAGATTCGCAGAGCTGTGCCTGCTGCTGCTTCCTGAGGGCTGGGATTAAAGGCATGCACTGCTCCACCCAGCTGATGACAGGTCCTTTGGTGACTCCATAATTACACTTGATCCTTAGGATTGCTTTGACTATTCACAGCCTTTTTTGCTTCTATACAACTCCTAATAATAATTTTATTTATTTGTTTTTTGGTCCCATCCAGATAGTGATTGGAATGCTGGTGATAATTGTGTTAAATATGTAGCTTGCCTTTTCTAATACAGTCATCTTAAAAATATGAATTCTGTTAACCCATTGACATGAGAAGTCTTTCATCTCCTAGTGTATTTCTGAATATCTGTCTTCAGTGTTTTAGTATTTTCATTGTAGATGTCCTATACCTTTTTGGTTAGATTTATTTCTACACATTTTTTGCTTATTTTTATTTTTAATTGCTTTGTAGCTTTTGTGAATGACATCTTTCTTGACAAGTTCATTATTGCCATATATAATAGCTACTCATTTTTTTAAATGTTTATTTGTATTTACTACTTTACTGAAATTATTTATACTCTCTAAGCATTTTCTATTGACTTTTAGGGTCTTTGGGATATAAGATGCCTAAGGAACTGGGAGCCATCTGTAGTGAGAGTGGAAGGGAAGGAGGAAACAAACTGCAAGTAGTTGAATGTTTATCAGTTGGAACATCAACATCTTGTTCTAAATCTTAAAAAGAAGCAATACGACTTGGATTTAAAAAAAAAAAAAAACTAGCATTCTTATGGTCTGTGCCAGTGCCCTGAGCAGTACTAGGGAGCCAAACCGAGAGGAGGCTGGACTCCCAGGAGCTCTAACTTGCCCAGGAACACAGGATAATAGGATCACAGGATCTTAGGAGCTTGATCACACCAAGATTTCAGGTACCCAGAAGCAGCCTGACTTCCAGGAGCTCTTACACCCAGGATCTCAGGATCAAAGAATCACAAAGACAGTTGGACTCTGAGGAGTTCTGACACAACCAAGATAACAGGACAGACAGGCTCCAGTCAGAGACAGTGAATGAAAGTAGCACTAGTGATAACCAAATGCAGAAAGGCAAGCATAAGAATATATGCAACAGAAACCAAGATTACCTGGCATCATCAGAATCTAGTTTTCCCACCCTAGCAAGTCCTGAATACCCCATGACATGGGAAAAGCAAGATTCAGATTCAAAATCATTTCTCATATTGATGATAGAGGACTTTAAGAAGGACATAAATAACTTCCTCAAAGAAATACAGAAGAACACAGGTAAACAGGTAGAAGCCCTTAAAGAGAAAATACAAAAATCCCTTAAAAAATTATAAGAAAACACAACCAAACAGGAGAAAGAATTGAACAAAACAATCCAGGACATAAAAATGGAAGTAGAAACAATAAAAAAATCACAAAGGGAGACATCCCTGGAGATAGAAAACCTATAAAGAGATCAGGAGTCATAAATGCAAGCATCACTAACAGAATATAAAAGATGAAAGAGAGAATCTCAGGTGCAGAAGATATCATAGAAAACATTGACACAACTGTGAAAGAAAATGCAAAACACAAAAAGCTCCTAACTCAAAACATCTAGGAAATCCAGGACACAATGAGAAGATCAAACCTAAGGACAATAGGTATAGAAAAGAGAGAAGATTCCCAACTTAAAGGGCCAGGAAACATCTTCAACAAAGTTATAGAAGAAAACTTCCCTAATCTAAAGAAAGAGATGCCTATGAACGTACAAGAAGCCTACAGAACTCCAAATAGACTGGACCAGAAGAAAAATTCCTCCCATCACATAATAATCAAAACACCAAATGCACAAAACAAAGAAAGAACATTAAAAGCAGTAAGGGGGAAAGGTCAAGTAACTTATAAACACAGACCTATCAGAATTACACCCGACTTCTCACCAGAGACTATAAAAGCCAGAAGATCCTAGACAGAGGTCATACAGACCCTAAGAGAACACAAATACCAGCCCAGGCTATTATACCCAGCAAAACTCTCAATTACCATAGATGGAGAAAACAAGATATTCGATGACAAAACCAAATTTACACAATATCTTTCCACAAAACCAGCCCTACAAAGGAAAATAGAGGGAAAACTCCAACACAAGGAAGGAAATTATACCCTAGAAAGAGCAAGAAAGTAATCTTCTTCCAACAAACCAAAAAGAAGATAGCCACAAAAATGTAACTTCACCTTTAATAACAAAAATAACAGGAAGCAACCATCACTTTTCCTTAATATCTCTTAACATCAATGGACTCAATTCCCCAATATAAAGACATAGACTATAGGACTGGATATGTAAACAGGACCCAACATTTTTTTGCATAAAGGAAATGTACCTTTATGAAGACAGACACTACTTCAGAATAAAAGGCTGGAAAACAATTTTCCAAGCAAATGGTCCCTAGAAACAAGCTGGAGTAGCCATTCTAATATCGAATAAAATTGACTTTCAACCAAAAGTTATAAAGAAAGATAAAGAAGGATACTTCATACTCATTAAAGTAAAAAAAACAAGGTGAAATCTCAATTAGAAACATCTATGCTCCAAATGCAAGGGCACCCACATTCATAAAAGAAACTTTACTAAAGCTCAAAGCACACATTTCACCTTACATATTAGTAGTGGGAGACTTCAACACCACACTGTCATCAATGGACAGATCATGGAAACAGAAACTAAACAGAGACACAGTGAAATTAAGAGAAGTTGTGAACCAAATGGACTTAGCAGATATCTATAGAACATTTCATCGAAAAACAAAAGAATATGTCTTCTTCTCAGCACCTCATGGTACCTTCTTCAAAATCAACCATAAAACTGGTCACAAAACAGGCCTCAACAGAAACATGAAAATTGAAATAATCTCATGCATCCTATCAGATCACCAGGAACTAAGGCTGGTCTTCAATAACGATAAAATCAATGGAAAGCACACATACACGTGGAAACTGAACAATGCTCCTACTCAATGATAGCTTGGTCAGGGAAGAAATAAGGATAGAAACTAAAGACTTTTTAGAATTCAATGAAAATGAAAACGCATCATACCAAAACTTGTGGGACACAATGAAAACAGTACTAAGAGAAAAACTTATAGCTCTAAGTACCTACAAAAAAAAAAAAAAAGAAAAGAAAAGAAAAAAGAAACTGGAGAAAGCATACACTAGCAGCTTGACAGCACACCTGAAAGCTCTAGAAAAAAAAGAAGTAAATACATCCAAGAGGAGTAGATGGCAGGAAATAATCAAACTCGGCTGGAATCAACCAAATAGAAACAGAAAGAACTATACATAATATAAACAAAACCAGGAGCTGGTTCTTTGAGAAAATCAACAAGAGAGATAAACTGTTAGCCAGATTAACCAGAGGGCACAGAGACAGTATCCAAATTAATAAAATCAGAACTGAAAAGGGAGGCATAACAACAGAAACTGAGGAAATTCAAAAAATCATCAGATCCTACTACAAAAGCCTATACTCAACAAAGCTGGAAAATCTGGATGAAATGGACAATTTTCTAGACAGATACCAGGTACCAAAGTCAAATCAGGATCAGATAAACCATCTAAATAGTCCTATAACTCCTAAAGAAATAGCAGCAGTCATTAAAACTCTCCCCACCAAAAAAAGCCTCGGACTAGATGGTTTTAGTGCAGAATTCTATCAGACTTTCCAAGAAGACCTAATACCAATTCTCTATAAATTATTCCACAAAATAGAAATAGAAGGAACTCTACTCAATTTGTTCTATGAAGCCACAATTACACACATAGCTAAACCACACAAAGACCCAACAAAGAAAGAAAACTTCAGACCCATCTTCCTTATGAACATCAATGCAAAAATACTCAATAAAATTCTTGAAAACTGAATCGAAGAACACATCAAAACCACATTCACCACGATCAAGTAGGCTTTATCCCAGGAATGCAGGGATGGTTCAATATATGGAAATCCATCAATTTAATCCACTGTATAAACAAACTCAAAGAAAAAAAACCACATGATCAACTCACTAGATGCTGAGTTAGTATTTGACGAAATTCAACACCCTTTCATGGTCTTGGAAAGAACAGGAATTCAAGGCCCATACCTAAACACAGTAAAAGCAACATACAGCAAACCAGTAGCCAACATCAAACTAAATGGAGAGAAAAGTAGCAATATCCCTAAAATCAGGGACTAGAAAAGGCTGCCCACTCTCTCCCTACCTATCCAATACAGTACTGGAAGTCCTAGCCAGAGCAATTAGACAACAAAAGATCAAAGAGATACAAATTGTAAAGGAAGAAGTCAAAATATCACTATTTGCAGATGATATGCTAGTATACTTAAGTGACCCCAAAACTTCCACCAGAGAACTCCTAAACCTGATAAACAACTTCAGCAAAGTGGCTGGATATAAAATTAATGCAAACAAATCAGTAGCCGTTCTCTACTTAAAGGATAAACAGGCTGAGAAAGAAATCATGGAAATGACACCCTTCACGATAGTCACAAATAATATAAACTACTTTGGTATGAATCTAACCAAGCAAGTGACAGATCTGTATGACAAGAACTTCAAGTCCCCGAAGACAGAAATTAAAGATCTCAGAAGATGGAAAGATCTCCCATGCTCATGGGTTGGCAGGATTAATATAGTAAAAATGACTATCTTGCTGAACGCAATCTACAGATTTGATGCAATCCCTATCAAAATTCCAACTTAATTTTTTCAGAGTTAGAAAGAGTAATTCTGAAATTCATTTGTAATAACAAAAAACCCAAGATAGCAGAAACTATTCTCAACAGTAAAAGATTTTCTGGGGGAATCACTATCCCTGATCTCAAGCTGTACTTCAGGGCAGCAGTGATAAAAACTGCATGTTTCTGGTACAGAGATAGGTAAGAAAATCAATGGAGTAGAATTGAAGACCCAGAAATTAACCCACATTTGGAAAAAAAAAAGAGCTAAAACCATTCAGTGGAAAAAAGACAGCATTTTCAACAAATGGCACTGGTTGATCTGGAGGTCAGCATGTAGAAGAATGCAAATTGATTCATTCTTATCTCCTTGTACAAAACTCAAGTCCAAGTGGATCAAGGATCTCCACATAAAACCAGATACACTGAAATTAATAGAAGAGAAAGTGGGGAAGAGCCTTGTACACATGGGCACAGGGCACAAAAGAAAACACATAGTATGTACTTACTGGTAAGTGCATATTACCCCAAAAGCTCACAATACCCAAGATATAACTTACATACCACATAAAGCTCAAGAAAAAGAAAGACCAAAGTGTGGGTGCTTAGGTCCTTCTTAGAAGGAGTAACAAGATACTCACGGGGACAAATACAGAGACAATGTGTAGAGCAAAGACTGGAGGAGGGATCATCCAGAGACTGCCTCACCTGGGGATCCATCCCAGGTGAAATCATCAAATGTAAACATTGTTGTGGATGTCAGTAAGCGCATGCTGACAGGAGTCTGATATACCTGTTTCCTGAGAGGCTCTGCCAGAGCCTGACAAATACAGAGGCAGATGCTTGCAGCTAACCATTGAACTGATCATAGGATTCCCAAAGGAGGAGTTAGAGAGAAGACTGAAGGAGTTGAAGGAGCTTGCAGCCACATGGGGGGAGCAACAAAACCAACCAACCAGAGCTCCCAGGATCTAAACAGCTAGCTTGGGAACACACATGGAGGGACCCATGGCTCTAGCTGTATCTGTAGGGTAGGATGGCCCTGTCGGGTATCAGTGTGAGAAGAGGCTCTTGGTCCCATGAAGGCTGGATGCCCCAGTGTGGGAGAATTCAAGGGTGGGGAAGTGGGAGTGGATGAGAGGATGGGGGCACATCCTCATAGAAGCAGGAGGAGGGGGGATAAGATAGGGGGTTCCTGGGTGGGTGGGTGGAAATGGGGAAAGGGGATAACATCTGGAATGAGATAAATAAAACTGGCTATCTAAGTAGTGCATTTGAGACTTTTTGTCAGCAATTTAATATTTAATATTTCTCATATTACTGGGATTTTTTTTATAATTGTAAAGGACAAGATACTGATTTAAAATTTTAAGGAGCCCATGAAATTTTAAATCAGTATCTTCATAAAATAAAAAAATGGGGAGGTATATACTCGTACACCACAAATTTATTTAAATCATGTTCTTTTTATTTTAAATTAAAAAAAAATTGGATGCCAAGTAACTTTCTGTTGAGTATCTATGGCACTCTACAACTAGGCACACTTATGCATAGGTGAAAGGGAAGGATCCACTGACAGGCATAAGGCATGATCCTAATCAGGTATTTAATATGGGGAAGAGGGCATGCTTGTATTTTTTCCTGCAGGATGCTGAAGGAGCATGATGGCTGCCAGAGCAATGGGTGAGACATGCTTATCCCGGAACAAAGAATTATGTTGACTGGTGAGCTTGCTGAGTGCCCAGACAATGGTGACTCAGAACCCATATTGGACATATGTTCCCAACCCACCTTTGCTTACCTATACCCCAGATGGGACAAGCTACCTTGCCTCAAGTTTTTAGACCTTATGGAACAGAGAATCAAAAAGAGAAGTTATAATGACTCTTGTATTTTTTTCTTAAATGTGACTAGTTATTCTGACTCAATCATGGACTTGTCTAGAAATGAATCTAATATTGGAAATAACAGTCTTCATTTGGAAGACTGGTTCTGCACATTTTTAGAGATGTATTTGGAAATTAGCTGCAGTTCTTTATGATGTTATGTTAGCAAGAGATAAAGTTGGGACAGGATCTGGATTTCATACACGTGTTAGTACATGTGTTAAGGCTGTTTTAATTGTCAAGTTAAACATACTTTTGTTTCTTCTACAGTATTTAATGTAAGTTGTATTGATTGTACACTTCCTAATTGTATTAGTGTGTTGAAATCCAGCATGTCAGTTACGGAGGTCTATCAACCACCTTTTGTTTTATTGCCCTGAGTATCACAGAACTTCGGTCTTTGAGAAAAGCTTGCAAGTACTGGAAGAGGTGAGTCAGGCTTTAAGCAAAAGCAAGACAGTAGTGGGCTCGATTATTGCTGGTACAACAGCTTTAATTACATTAATTGCTAGCACCACTGCTTCTGCATGTGCTTTGACATAAGAAGTTAAGACAACTACTTTTGTTAATCATTCAGAAAAAAAAAGTTACTAATGTGTTGAATATACAAGAGTTAGATAGGCATTTGGAATAACAGGTTGATGCTCTTTATCCTATTTAAATTATTGGAAGGATGTTTAGAGTTTAAGAATAAGGAGTCTGTCATGCCAAATACCATTGGATTACTGTTAGTTCTAAAATTTACAGTGGTAGTCATTATAATTAGGAAAGAGTTTAAAGACACTTGCAGTGTATTCGGCATAATTCTAACATCTCTCTAGATGTTTTAACTTTGCATAGTGAGCTTATGAACTCAAAGAATGCTGCTTTGCTGAGCATTGATGCAGTAGATACTGTTGATAAAATTACTCATGACCTGAGGTCAGTATTTCTATTTTGGTCAAGCTTCAAGAATTGCATATATAGCTTGATCATGCTAGCCCTTTTTGTCCTGGGAATACTTTTATTCCTGTCCATCGTGTTATAGCTTGTCTTTAACAACATTGACATGCTGGCAGCCAAAGTACATGGCTTGAAACTGAAAATGGACCTCCGGACAGAGTTATTAAATTAACAGTCTGGCAAGCCAAGAACAGGTAAGATTCTGCACAGATCCTTACCCTCCTAAGACAGAAATGCATTGCTTTTGATAATGCACATTCCTTGATGGGTAAGGAAGGCATTTTTGACAGAACAACCTAAGACAGGCTCAGTCTTGTTTATGAAATAAAAAGGGGGGAGAGACAGAGAGCTTTTTGGGCTGCTTGGCAAGAATCTGACATTGGCCCAGGACAAGGAAATGGACTGCTTGGCAGGAATATGACATTGGCCAAGGATAAAGAAGGACTTTGTGCAGGAATCTGACATTAGGCTAGAACAAAGAAGTAATTTCAGGCAGAAATCTAAATCTTATTCTAGAACAAAGAAGTAATTTCAGGCATGAATCTAAATATCAGGCTAGAACAAGGAAGTAGGCTTCAAACATGAAAATTACTTTGGGCTAGGACCGGGAAGTAAGCTCAGATATTGTGATCATCCTGATAAGCCCTTAGAAACCACAGTGATCACGAGTATGATCACAGGAGTTTATTTCCTTGCTTGTTTTTTGACTATTTGCATCGACCGTATTGCTAGTTCCTCAACCTAGAACTGATCTTAATACTTGCATGTAATTAAAATGGTATAAAAGCAAAAAGGAGGAGGGTGGATGTGATGGGGGTTTTCTAGAGAGGGAAAATGGGGAAAGGGAATGACATCTGAAATGTAAATAAATAAAATATCCAATGAAAATTTAAAAAAGAAGCAATACGTAATAAAACATGGATGAGCATGGAAACAATGCTAATTAGCTTGCAGTGCTCAATAAAAACTGGGCATGGTAGTGGACACCTGCTATAAAGAGACAGGCCAGAAAGAAGTTGAAGGTCCCCTTTAGCTATAGTACAAATTTAACCCTATTCTGAGCTATATAAAGATGTGTCAGAAAACAAAACAAAACCAACCAACCAATCAACCAACCAACCAACCAACCAACCAACCAACCAAAAAACCAAAGCAACAACATCTGTTAAGGCCTAGGTAGAATGTTAAGGCCTAGGTAACTATTACCTGTCAGGTCTGCCATTTTGTGTTGTTACTAATTTTATAGGGAAATTTTCTCATATATTATTACTGCTGTTATTAAGAAACTTTCTCAGTCCCAAGTCCATTGCATATTCTGTTATATTCTGTGCCAATCACAAAAGAAGTCAGAACTGTTTTGTATAGTTAGCCATAATAAGCTTGAATCAATGACCAAGCAGCACTTGTTCCACCTGTGTGTGAGCTATTATGGCATTTGCTTTTATAAGCTGCCCCTGGGATGACTCAATGTCAGCGTTCAGCTTTCAAGTCTGGACAACAGCCCTGATCAATCAGTCCTGTGGTGTATGCTCAGACTATCTCTGTATGACTGAGATCAGTATTCCTGTGGCTTGTGATGTGACTCCTGGACCCCAACAACAACGTAAGAGAGACACCTGCACTGAAATAAGAAATTATTTGGAATAATACTTCCATTTTGAGTAGGGGTTGAATAAAGCTTAAGTTCCCAAGACTTTCCCAGGAACTGACATCCTTCTGGGCAGAAAGAGACATGTGCATAAGTAACTGACATCCTGGTTAGCAAGTTAAGACATGAGTGTTAAACAAGACAAGTGCCATCCTGTTTGACGAGTTAAGTTATGAATTTTAGACAAGCAAGTCCCCTGCCAGTTGAATACTCCAACCAATGGGAGCAGGGTAAGTGTACAACAAAGACATATTCCTAAGGAAATACCCTATCCCTAAACCCTAATTGGTGAAAAACTTGGCAAAGATGTTTGCAGATATCAGGCTTTAAAAGTCCTATAGGATCTTGACTTAATGCTATGGTTTAGCTTCCAAGTCTGGACCATGGTTCTGATCAATCAGCCCTGGGGTGTATGCACAGACTGTCCCTGTCTGACTGAGATCAGTGTTCCTGTGGTTTGTGAGGTGACTCCTGGACCTCGATGACAACAACAAGCAGGCAAGAAAGAAAATGAGATTGGTAGAGAATCATCCAAAGGGAGAAGGAAAAATTCTTGATGTTCAAATGAAGCTGGAGATAGTTCATTATTCTCCCACTGGACTAGAAAACTACACAATACATGCACTGATAGGTAGATTTGTCAGACTAACAGCACCCGCTAATAGCTGTTCTGATCCAATGCAACAAACCCAACAGCCAAGCATGGGAAGTCAAGCTATTTCCCTAAGTTAGCTACATCTCAAAGAAATCTTAAACTTATTCACAAAACCATAGCTTCTAACTATACAATGATAACATAGAACTGAAATCAAGGAAAGAGTTTACACACAAACATCTACAAATTGAATTTTTTATTAATGAGTTGTCAGACATCCTAATTTAGAACTGATGAATAGAACACTTGATAAATTATTTTAACGTTATTAATGTCAGCCATTAAGAAGACAGAGTATCAGCAAGAATATCTTTATGCTGGTGATTAAGTTGGAAGGAATTGCTATGGAAATGCCTTTGTATTTTTCCAAATAATTAATGAGAAGAGAGAAGCAGACTGTAGTGTTACAGTAAGAATTCATCTGATTAAAAAAATAACTCTTGCCATATTCAACAGGGGAAACATGAGAAATCTTCCTCATTGAGTAAAGGATACCTGCTGTCTGTCTCCCAACTGTTTGTTTCTGAAAATGTTCAGTTAACAGAAAGTTTTTAGCAGTATATTTTGAACAGAATTCTGCTGTGTCCAGACTTTTATGTACCTTTAGAAAGGATACTTTAGAAAAGGAGAGGAATAAATGCCTGCTACAAAGTTAGGTACAATGCCCTTTCCTTTCACCATCTCACACGTTTACCCATTTAGATAATTAAACGACTGTAAAATTCAAAGAACAAGGGTCCAGAAAGATGGATAAAGAGGCTTGCAGCCAAGTCTGACAACCTGGGTTCAGTGTTTGGAAGAGAACTCACATGGTAGAAAGAGAGAGCAAGAGTGGGGTGTGTTTAAGTGCATATGTGATATATATGAAATGTACCAGTGCAGTGATGTTTGTGTGTATGTGATATGTGTGATATGTGTGTCTATGTGGTATGCGTGTGGGTGTGCGTGTGGATGTGTGCATAGAAAAGGAAAGGAATAGCATTTCTCTAGGGTTTTAAATGAGAAACCAGGTATAAAATATGCAGCCTGACATGTGTGGCTCACTATATTGATCTTTCTTTTCACTCCTTCCTCCCCTGCAATGCCAGACCCTGTCTTAGAAGGTAGGGTGATTTGAATAAAAATGGCTCCCACGGGCTCATAGGGAGTGACATTATTTGAAAGAATTAGGACAAGTTGGTGTAGGTGTGGCCTAACTGGAAGTGTGTCATGGGGGGACATGGAATGGGGGTGGGGGTGGGCCTTGAGGTTTCAGAAGCTCCAGCCAGTACCTGGGGGTCACTCACTCTCTGTCTCTTCCTGCTGCGTGAAGATCAGGAAGTAGAATTCCCTCATCTCCTTCCCCTGGCATCCTGTCTGCCTACACACCACCATGTTTCACACCATGACCATAAAGGCCTAAACCTCTGAACTGTAAGCCCCCCTCAATTAAATGTTTTCCTTTATAAGAGCTGCCTTGGTCATGGAGTTTCTTCACAGCAATAAAACACCAACTAAGACAAATGCGACCTTGCAGGTGACATTAGAGGACTGTGCCTAGGGTGACTTCTTCTTGCAAGGCATGATGACACTACGATGAAACATTCACATTTTAAAAACTGTTTTAAAAAGCCTGTGGACTCATCAATGAACACACTTTATAGTGAAAGCTAATCACCTCACTTTCTTGGAACCGTCGTCGTAAATGAGCTCATACATACTAGGTGATAATTAAATTTTGGTGTACTGTGAAACTCAATAAACACTACTGAAAACTGATAATTACGAATTATGACGATAATAGCATTTGAGACCCATCGCGAATCTCATGGAGTCTCTTCAGTAGCAGGGAAGAGAACATGCTAAAGTGAAAATACATTAAAGTTAATTCATTAAAATCATTTCAATATAAAACACAGAACATACTGGAGAAATCGTAAAAGACTTCTTCGACCACTAGAGGGAGCACATGCATTAAAAAACCCCACAGTTTCTCCAGCCTCTGAGAGCTTTTAAAACCAGCAATGGCAGTTTCCCAGGATTGTTTACCCAAGCTTCTGGTCCTCACACACTACAGCAGCGATTCTCAAGCTGTGGATCTCAAATCCTTTGGGGTCAAATGATTCTTTCACGGGGATCGCATATCAGATATCTTGCATATCAAATATTTATATTATGATTCTTAACGGTAGCAAAATTATAGTTATGAAGTAGCAATAAAAACAATTCTATGGCTGAGGGTCACCACAACATGAAGAACTGTATGAAAGTGTCCTAGCGTTAGGAAGGCTGGAACCACTGTGCTACAGGGATGGATAAGTAAAACAGTTAAGAAGGAATGTGAGTATATTAGAAACGACTATAGCACTACACAGGGAGGCTCACACCTGTAATTCCAGCACTTGGGAGACAGAGGCCAGAGGAACTTTAATATTGACAACCATAAACTCGGGCTGGCTTTGTAACCAAAGGCTTAATCCACCTGAAGGAAACCTTTAAAAATGGATATCAAGAGATTTGGCTTTAATATATTTCCATGTGGCCAGCAGGCTCCCGCCTTTCACCAGATGTGATCAAAGCAAGGGATGATGTGAAGGAAAGCCGGCTGGTTCTAACTGGGCTGGTTATCTAGGTATCAGTACAGATGTGGTACAGTCACCTAGATGCCATTTAAATGTATTTGACTGTTAAGTGTGCTGCTCACAAGTAGTGAAATTGGCGTTTGTGAGAACATGTCATGGTATGTCATGGTATGTATGTTCACTTTTGTTTCTTTTTACATTGGTTACTGAGACTGCATGAAGTAGATCACTAACTGTTGCAAGATGAGGTTAAAGGGTGTGTGCATGTGTGTGTGTGTGTGCGTGTGTGTGTTAAATTTAACCAGCATTAGAATTACTTTTGGTAACCAAAAAAACCATCACAAATTGTTAATAAAACAAGTCTACATTAAAAAAGAAAATCCCAATCACAGTCTATTTTGCATAGTGAGGTCCATGCAAGCCTGAGCCACACTGAATGACCTGGTCTCAAGAAAATAAAGCCAAAACAAATCCCAGAAATGATTGTAAATGCTCCAAAGAGAAATTGCTAAGCCTATGTACCCAAAATTGTAGATTCAATTTAAACCTTTTTCCAAAGGTGTGGGTCTTTTTAAAGCATTCTGTGGAATGATTGTTTACACATGATCAAGAGACAGGGTTTTGCAATAGGATCTGATATACACAAATATACGGAATGCACAGAGTTTCTAAGTCATGTCAACCCCTGGGTATGTCTGCTTCTCAGCCTTTCCCATTGGGATAGCTGGGTTCTAGACTCCACTGCTTTTCACCAGGCTTGCTACCATTCTTTCTTCGTTACCGTCCCCTTCCATGTTGATAACCTCCATCTGGTGTCACTCAAATCCCGCTGCAGCTCAGTGCACATCACATTCAAATGAGTGTTCATGTGTGCTAGGGACCAACCCCAGTTCCTCATGGCAATCAAGTACACTCTGCCACTGAACTGCACTTCCAGTCCCCACATTAATTCTCAGGAAACAGAGTCTTGGCCATATTAGTTTTTTCTCTAGAACATTTAGTAGTTTTCTGTTTCTACAAAACAAATTAACAGACAGCCACTTGGCATTCAGATCCAGTTGAACATCTCTCCGTCTGTCTCGAGTTTTCACACTCTTTCTCCCACTGTCTCTACATTGGTTTCTTTTCTAGATGACTGTGGGCATATCTTATATCTCCTCCAAGAACAAGCTCCTGAATGTAAGAGTCCATGCTCAACAACCAGCTTGAAAGTCTCTTCAAAGCAGGTTATTGATGCTGAAGGCCAGTTTACAAGAACCAGAGGACAGAGACATGCTGGGGAGGGGACAGCTGAAGAGACTGCAGTTTGAACTGCACAAGCAAGCCAGGAAGAGTTTAGAGACTTAAATAATGATTTATTACAATCTTTTGAGGTCCCAGGGCTTAACCGGATCAGTCAGGCGAGCGGTTCTCACCTGGACTCTGAAATATAGTCACAGTGCCTGGTGGTTGCAGTTGTTTGAGTGTTCCACCAGACAGACTCAAAGATGGTGACATCGCTGTATGTTCAACTACTCGGGGCAGGCCTAGTGGAAACTTCTGTTTGTTAGCCCGATGTTTTACTCTGTGCAGCAGCCCCACTGTGAAGCTAGCTTCTTCCTGCCTGTTCATTTAACGTGGTCTCAGGATAAACATTTCCGAAGCCCAGATGTATGTGACAGGCTTATTGAGCCCTAGCCTTAGAAACCACACATCCTCAACTTCCTTTATGTAGCAGCCCGGATCTGCTGTGGAAGAAGACTTCATGGCTACTGGATCATCGGTGAGGTTCCTTCAGAGGCTCTCTTCAGAGACTACTTGTCTAACTAGTGACATTTTCAATACTGAAAGAACATATATTTGAGGGAAAGCCCAGGATGGATCACCTAGCCCAGGATGGATCACCTAGAAGAATCAGAAAAGATCAGGGTGAGATGGTAGAGTTAATAACTATTTTAGTATGTATTCAGATAGTTTAATGTTCTCATAGAGAAGAGGAAGGGCCCATGTTCGTGATCTCTCTCTCTCTCTCTCTCTCTCTCTCTCTCTCTCTCTCAAAACAACCAGGAGCCTCTGATTTGTTCAATAAAGTATAGTAGAATTAATATTAGGTAAATTCTAAGACAGAAAAAATCACTGTCTACTTTGCTTACTAGAACATCTTAAATGTTTCGTTTTCTATGCAATCTGAGGTCTTGAAGCCTCCATGCTGTGAGGAAGCCTGAGCCTGTAAACACAGGCAGACTACATAGACAGGCTTGAGAATGTTTGAGAGCACACAGATACCCTGAACAAGAGACCAGGTACCCTGGATACAGCCTAGAAAGGGATGCTTACAAATGAGGAGAGATAGGAACGGATCATTCCCTGACATGGTCATGGAGTGGGGAGGGCTCAGGGATAGTGACTATACTCTGACATTTATTTATTATCATTATTCAAAGCTAATATGGAACGGGGCTGTGAATTTCTGGTTTACTTCTGGAATAATGCTTAGAATTTCTCAGGTGGCTTTTTATCAGGCAGACAGGCAATTGGGGGTCTCTTTTGTGGACTCCTAATTCCATTGACTTAAAACTGGACTCAGAAGGAAACTTGAGAACCATTTTACTCGAGTTTGAGAGAAAACTAACAGGGCAGTCAGGGCGTAGATGGCAGCAGTGGGAAGGAGGAAAATAGACAAGAGGGAGGGAGATGTTTTTTCAGGTAGAGTCCACATACGCAGAAGCCATCAAACAGATGTGGAAAGGGTTCAGGGTCAACAGAAAAAATCGTGAGAGGGCACAGCGCAGGGTCGACAGCTTGGGATTTGGGTCAGTATCCAAAGAAGGAACAAAAAGGAAGGGAAGGGAAAAGTTACTTCTGAGTCAGCACCCTGGAAAGCAGGCAGGCTTAGCACTGAGGATTTGCAAGCAACTGAGTAAGGGAGGGCTTCTGATTATCTCATTAAGGGGGTAATTAACGAACACAACCAGCACCCTCCTACTCTGTCTTTAGCAGGCTGAGTCTTTAGCAGGTCTTCAGAGGGGTGGCCCTCTGGCCACGTGACTGACAGGCAGATTGGACTAGTTCCTACAGACAGGGACAATAGTCTTTCCTTGTTATGTCTTCATGCAGGGTGAGTGGTAACCTTAGATTCCACTTTCTGGGCTAGGAAGAAGTCGTTTTCCTTTTACGGACCTCGACAGGGTCTCCTTTTGGTACGGCACGTTAATCAGGGACAAGCTGATAATGACGGATGGAGCCATCCTCCAGGCCAGTAAATCCTGTAATGCACAAGGGAGCCCTTGAGCTCTAAAGACCCTTAGCACTTAAAACTGAAGGAAGAAAAACAAAGAGAGAGCGAGGGACAGAGAGAGCGAGAGCGACAGAGAGAGAGAGAGAGAGAGAGAGAGAGAGAGAGAGAGAGAGAGAGACCCAGTCGCTCTGTGCAGAGGCAAGAGGATCTCAAGTATACTACTGTAAGCAAATGGAATAAAGAATATCTGTGCCAGAGATGTCAGATCTGCCTTTCCATTCGTTTTAGGACAAGTTCGGAGTAGCTCATGCCTTTGAAGCCTGTGGCTTTTAGAGTGGCTTTAGTGTAAAAACTTAAAATAGGCTGATGATCGAGCCTGGGAGAAAAGTCATTGGCAAAGGTGTCACCTAAGCTGCACCCATTCCGCCTGTCCTCCAGCCTTGCTAAACATGTTCCTAAAGCACAATGTCCTAAAGGAGCAGCCTTCCCTGACCTCATTTCAAGAAGATCAAGAAGACAACACTAGGACAAGACATTTGAGTGACAAGACCTTGCTTTCTGACTATGCAGTGGTATCCTGGCGCCTGGAATAAGCAAAAACAAGAGAGGAAGGAATGGGAATCAGCGTTGAGGGCCAGCGGGCTGCATCTGTGGGTGGGGGGTTGGAGGAGGTAGGTAGCTAGGACCCCTCCTTCAGTTCAACAAACACCAAGGCACTCTTCTGAAACCTGGCTCTCCAGAGCGCTGGGTTTTGCTCCAGGGAGAGTCAGAGGCACACCAAAGAGATGGAGGGTCAGCTGTACCTCTGGCCTGGGGGAACTACCAGCTGTGGTCTGGGAGCAAGGGTGGAGGGAGTGTGGAGAGGGGGTAAGCCATCCGAAGGACCTGCTAAGGTTTGCAGCGCAGGAAGCCCCTGTGGCACCAACAGGATCCCTCAGCGTGCACCAAGGCAGGCTGTATATCGCCCAGGCTGGCCTCAAACCCTGTGCTGCCATGTCTGACACTGCTTTGCCCTGAGGGAAGGGTTCATCAGCGTCCAACCATGTGACTTTAATATAGCGCCTGTGGGAGTCTGGAGAGTGGAAAAGGTCCTCTCTCCCTTTTGACTGAATGAAAATAAGCCACACTTTCTTGTGTTTGAGATGGCTTTAGAGTGTAGAAAAGTATTCACATGGACCTGTCGGTTGGTATTGAGTACTGATAGCTACCAAGGTTGGCAGGCAGTTAGAAAAGAAAGACAAAAAAAAAAGCCGTGCTTGGCTTTTTCTTTTGACTTAACTCATCCTGTTTCTGTTTCCAGAGCCCCAATGCAAATGGAATTCAGCAGCCAAAAATACAAGTAAGGGGGAGAAAAAAAAAACAACAACCCGCCTCTTAATGTGCATTCAGCTTGCTGTTATTAGATAAGGACTGCTTCTTTTTCTGTGCTGGGAACCGTAAGCAGTCACATAGGCCCACTATGTCTTAAATGCTGCCTGTGGCCCTGGAACAATGAGCCTGGGGCCCGGGGAGCTGAAGCTATAGGCAGCCAGCCAAGTTCAACACCGGCCAGTCTGAAGAGCAGAGCCTGCTGGGGGCTGCTTCCGGCTCTGCATAAGATGCGAGCAAAGATTTCCACTCTGGCTTTCCGCATGCACGTTCCACACTGAAGGCCCAGACCAGCCGTGACCTGTACTGACATTTTCCATGACATTCTTTGTTTTGTTTTCTGCTTAATAGTGTAACTTCAGGGGTTTCTTTTTTTGTAACAATCGCTTGGCAAGAATTACTCTTAGATGTCACGAGGGAGTCACCAGACACAGCTGGATTCTCCCCTGGGCAGACATCTCTTTTTCAAATGGAGCTTCATGGGAATTTTCTGGATTATTACTGGAGGAACCCTATGCTGCACAGATGTCGGGAAAGATGGCGCCTTGCTTTTGGAAATAAAAGAAGCTGCAGGGAGCCTTATGATAATGTACATAAGGAATTAAAAATTGAATTTAAAAATGGGGCATGCAGGGTGCTGGAGAGATGGTTCGGTGGTTAAGAGCATGACATTGCTCTGAGCTCCTCTCTGATCCACCGTCACCTGTTGATGCCAGCTCCAAGAGCCCTGACACCTTATTCTTGACTCTGGATGCCTGTACCCACCTAAAAACAGATAGATACCCATACACATGCACTTTTAAAATGTGCAAAATTGGACTACCTATTGATTTATCTCCATCAGAACAGCATTCTTATAACGTGCTGTATTTTTTCCTACATTTTCCTTCATTGGAGAATCATCACATGCACTTATAGCAACCAGGCTCCACCTCCAAGAGAAAGGCTGATGCTAATTGTCTCCTTTGGTGCATTTGGTGGCAAGTGACCTGTACTGAGTATCCAGGAGATTTTCATCCAGTACTGAATTCTCATTGCTAGGTTTTCGTGTCAGAGGAAATACAGCTGCATGCATTTACTGTGTGGCAGTCTCCAATACCGTGCCTTCTCGAGGAGTTTTAAGATCAGTTTAGACATTGCCTAAGTTTTTTTTTTTTTAATGCATAGATAACATGGATTCCACTTGGTGTGTGGCAATGTTCCACGCCTGTCCAGAGTGCTACTAACAATAATTTATTTCCATCGGGACACGTATGGTATACTTCCAAAAAGTTCCTTTCTATGATGGCTCAGTGAGTTTTCAGGAAGAGACAATTGCTGACTTTTGCCAGGAGCCAAAGGCTCCTTCTTTTCCTTGAACCTGGAAAAAGAGAAGCATTGCTCCACCTTAAACTTGACTGCTACTGTGCTTATGCAGCTTACGGATATTTTATTGACTGTTTTTTGTTTAGTGTTCCATCATCTAAGTTACCATACAGGTGCGCTGGCAGATCTCAGATGTTTTCACGAGACTACTGAAAGAATTCACATGTTCTTCAGTAGATGAATCTTAACTGTGATATCCCTATACAAGGGAATATCATACATCTATAAGAGAACTGAAGAATGACTTCTTTACATGCCACTGTGGAAGATTATTAGAGTAAGTGGCTAATATTTTAAGACACGATTATAAAAATTCAAAATGAAACAAGAGAACTAAACTAATTTTGTATTAAGTTGGTGGCAAATCCACTCAGGGAAGAAATTTTTCAAGTGACCTTAGAATATGAAAATTAATGTGTGGTGGGTAATCCCAGAATTTAGGAAATGGAAAGAGGAAGATCAGAAGTTCAAGGTCTAGCCTGGACCACTTGAGGCCCTTACTCAAAAACAGCAAACAACAACAGCATAAATAAGTAAAACAGGAATAACTAATGAAATAAATAAATAAGAGAAATGCGAATTGATTAAAGGGGCCTACATGTGGGTTATACTCTTAGGACAAAAGAGAGGAAAAAGAGACACCCACAAATAAAAGTAATAAAAGTGGCTCAAAGCTTCAACTCTTTCCAGTAATTGCATTGTTGAAAGTGTTACTATTGTTCTTGAGACTGTTGCATATGCTTCATGGGATAAAACAAGTAATGAAGTAGACATCCTCTGGGTAGGGAGTCTGCCCAGAAGGGACATGGTGGTGGGGAACTGAGGATCGGACAGAACACAGTGACTGCAGCACACAGGTTGTGTCTGCTAGCCCATTCACTCCTGTATTGTCACCTCCCTTCCAGATGCTAATGCCTAAGGAATTGTATGTGTCAATGTTAAGGAAGTGGAAAATCTACTCCCTTGAAGATCTCATGTTACTGGCAAAAGCATATGTGTTGGTTTGAATATGCTTGGCCCACGGGTGGCACTATTAGGAGGTGTGGCCCTGTTGGAGTAGGCGTGGCCTTTTTGGAGGAAGTGTATTATTGTGAAGGTGGGCTTTGAGACCCTCCTCCTAGCTGTCTGAGGATGCTCAGCCTTCTCCTGTTTGCATTCAAAACAAGATGTAGAACTCTCAACTCCTCCAGTGCTCTGCCTGCCTAGATGCTGCCATAATTCCCGCCATGATGATGATGGATTGAACCTCAGAACCAATAAGCCAGCTCCAATTAAATGTTATCCTTTATAACAATTTGCCTTGGTCAAGGTGTCTCTTCACAGCAGTAGAAACCCTAAATAAGACAGTATAACCAGAAACTTATTGTGAAAACCAAGAAAGTTTATTAGAAACTCCCCCACACACACAAAAAAAAAAAACCATACACACACACACATGCTTTAATTTCAAGTAGAAAATTTCCCTGGAGATGTGATCTGTAGCCATCTTGCTGAGAGTCATATATACAAAGAGGTGTCCCTTTCTGTGCACTGGGCACAGTCCACTTTTTCCTCTTGCTCCCTCAGAGCTGCATGAATAGCTAGGCTCAGTTTGGCTCTCCATGGCCTGGCCTGACAATGCTATTGGATGCTTCAGTGGGGGCTACGTCTAAGTAGTGACTGCAGCTAACTTTGCTTAGCTTACAAGGGCTGGTACTTTTCCTGACTGAGGTGCTGCGATTGAATTTATATATTTTTATGACTGCAGGCTTATTTCCTCATTTTTTTTCAGGTTTAAAGAAACTATTCAAAATAATAAACTTCCTTATTCTCCCTTGATTGACTCTGCGGTGACAACAGAATAAGGAACAGCTGTTCAAGGAGGCAGCCAGCAGTGACTAACTTCTGGCCTACTGTGGATGGCAAGAAAGCCCTTGACCGCTAAAAAATGAAGTCTTCCTTGTGACAAACACTCCTTAACCCTTGTATTATCTATCACGACAGTTCACCTTTTGGAGTGAGAAATGACCCACAGAATACTAAACTGAGTGAATTGGAATCAGGAGGAACAAGACAGTAGTAGAACGTCTCAGCTCTATGGTATCACAGGCACTCCACTTTGCACGTCTGCAGGTTCTGTGGGTTTTACCAGCTCTGAATATAGATTTATTTTTTCCATATGTATATATATATATGGAAAAAGAGATGCCTGATCTAAGCATGTACATGCTCTTTCCTTTTCACTGTCTCCGAAACAAAACAGTTTGCAATAATTTATATGGCATCTCTGTATGTAGGAGGATTTGCACAGGTTACAAGCAGAAGCAATTTGAGCAACTGAGACTTGCTGTCAGCAAGCGGCCCTGGACCCTGTCCCTTTAGTCACTGAGGTGAGCTGTAGCGATAAGTCTAATCTATGCCATTTCTCCTGCTCTTCCCCAAGTGGGCCCCTTGATAGCTCCCTGCCCCACTGAAAGTAAAATTTTCAGGCTGGATGTGGTGGTGCATACCTGTAATCTTTGGATTTGTCAAGTCGAGGCAAGAGGATCAGGAGCTTGACATAGTACATCCTGGACCAGCCTGGGCTACATAACAGACTGGCTCAAAATTAACCCCAAACAAACTTTTGCTTTTTGACATACACATTCACCCTGAGCTACATGCATTGTTGCTACACTGTCTTGTGCATCTTAAGCCAAGGGTCTTGAGTATCATCCTGGTTTCCTAGTTGGGTCCAGTGAATGGTGTTTGAGGACTGAAAATTTAGATGTGATTTTTCTGAAGTTGAACGGGGATAGTTTGGATTGGATTTACATACAGGCTCTGGAGATTGCTGAGGCAGCCGTACCTCAAGAAAGCAGTATAAGACAGATGGGTTGTGAGAAATCCTTGAGGAAGGGAAAGGACAGGCAGGTAGAGAAGAGAGGCCAAAGGGAGAGTTTGTGGTGAAGAGAGAGCTTAGAATTGTCCAAGTATTTGCCCCTGTTAGGGAACAGTAAGTAAAATTTACTGGCTAAAACATAAACATCTAGTCTGTGCAGTAAAGCAAAACCAATATGATGGCACAGACCTGCAGTACAGCATTCAGAAGGCTAAGGAAAGGAAATCATGAGGTTAAGGCTAGCTTGGGACAGATAACTAAACCCTATCTTAAGAAAAACAAGTGATCCTAGGGGTGGGAAGGAAGAGAAGGGCCTGACTTTGCTCCCCAGTACATGTGGAAACAGCCAGGCATGGTGGCTTGCACTTGCACTTCCAGCCTGAGACTGGGAGAGAGAGGATCCCTGCAGCTCAATAGCCATTAAGCCTGAACTACTCAGTGAACTCTAGGTCCCAAATGAGAGATCCTTTCTCAAAAGCAAGATGAGGGCTAAAGATAGTTCTGTAGACAAAGACATTTCCTGGAACCTATGTTATGGAAGCAGAGAACTGACTTTATAGGTTATCCTGTGTCTGCCACACATGTCTTGTGGAAAATGTGGCTGTGAATGCTAGCACACGTGTCCACACACAATTAAATAACTGTTCTTTTAAAGGTGGATTGCACATGAAGGTGACCTCTGCCCTTCATATCTATGCTGTATGCACCCTACACACACCCATACTGTCTCTCTGTCTCTCTGTCTCTCCCTCCCTCCTTTTCTCCATCCATCTCTCCTTCCTTCACTGTCTCTGACTAATATACATACCTACACATGACCCATACATACTCATGACACACATACACCTATGCATAACCCCCAAATATCTTACACACATACCTATACACCTATAGATGGCACAAACACACAATTAATAGATTATAATTTAAAGCAGTAAAAAGTTGGCAGCTTAGATCTGCAGAAGGATTGGATGGATGCCACTGGAGAATCTGTGAGTGGAGAAAGAAAGGAAGCTTCTCTTTGGTTCTTGGTAAAAGGTCTGGAGGAGAGGAGTCTGGAGAAGGTGCAGATATTGACAAAGGGACTCAGAGGTCCAGGCCTCTAATCAGGTTAGCAGCAAAGTCTTTGCTGTACTCATGGAATTAGAACTGGGAGACAGCAACTACAGGGGTAGAGGCAAGGCAGAAGAAATACTTCGGCTAAAGAGAAATTCGAAATACCAAGTCAGGAAGACAAAAGGAAAGTAGCGCAGTGGTGATGAAGGAGAAAGCAGGAAGTATGGGAGATGGAGGTGATTAAAAGGTCAATTGCTGAGCGTAGAACAGCAAACAGTGTAACCTCTTAAAGGGGGACTGTCAGCAAAAGACTGTGCGGCATACAACCTTTCCTAGAGGTCTGGTGATAACCCCCAAACCTCCCAGGAGGACGTGCACTGTGATATTCACATTCTGATGGCATTTGGCTCACTAATGAGTCCCTTAGCAGCTGGCTGTTTCTTCCAGGGCACCAATTCCTCTGAAAGCCAGTGCCACTGGGGGACTGGGCAGATTAAAACAAGAGAGGTACATCATACCTTGAGGCCTCTGATTTTCTCAAACGGTAACAGGAAGCATTGAATATTTTCAAACATTTCACGTAAATTCTTCTTTAAAGGTGCATAACTGACACTACTTGAGTGATTCAGAATATCTTGCAGAACTAGCCTTGCTTTTTACTGTTTCTTAGTGTCCATGACTTTTAGGAAACATTTTGCCATTAACTCATTAACTTTCCATGAGCCAGTATTCCTTAAGGCAGTTTCAAATGCTTTAGCCTTCACAGAGTAGAGGTGCAAGCTACCTGGATCGCCTCCAGCAAAAGTGTGCTGAGTCATTACATACCATCCACCATATACAAGGAGGAACCCGGGGTGGCTGCTTTCAAGTGCTGTGTGTCAAACGGGACCTTCACAGACAGATTCAAGAGTATTTATTCTGTCTACTGTGGTGCACTTCCTGACTGATCCTTTCATATTTGCTTCAGGATTTCAGAGTGATAAACTGCTCAGTGTTGTTCCCACAGAAAGAATGAAGTTGCTAGGGAGGAACTTGGCAGCTGTGGTTCTGGTCCATCAAAAGCTTTCTCTTCCTAAGAGGTTGCCACCATCACCATCTTATTAGTACAATCCCCTACACATTCTGGGAGAAAAATCATAACACAATGTCTTAGGGTTTCATTGCTGTGAAGAGAAACCATGACCTTGGCAACTCTTATAAAGAAAAACATTTCACTGGGGATGGCTTACAGTTTCAGAGGTTTAGGCCGCTATCATCATAGCTGGAAGCATGGCAGCATCCAGGCAGATGTGGTGCTGGAGGAGCTGAGAGTTCTACATCTTTATCCACAGGCAGCAGAAGGAAATTGTGTACCACAGTGGGTGTAGCTTGAGCATAAGAGACCTCAAAGAAAAGACCACTCCGAGAAAGGCACACCTCCTAATAATGCCACTCCCTGTGGGCCAAGCATTCTAGCACATGAGCCTCAAAACACTAAGAAAGTATAACTTAGGAAAAAGAAAATAGAATGATGGAAGGAGAGAGAGAGAGAGAGAGAGAGAGAGAGAGAGAGAGAGAGAGACCAGAGA
>NW_021604635.1:6582215-6592440 GCF_004785775.1 Grammomys surdaster | reverse complement strand
AGAGAGAGAGAGAGAGAGAGAGAGAGAGAGAGAGAGAGAGAGAGAGACCAGAGAAAGCCAGAGAAGTATCTAACTCAGGAGCCACCTTGGGAGAGCTGATGCTCCGTGACTGCCTAACAAAGATGGAGACAGAGTGCACTTCTTATTACAGAGTTGGTAAGTAGTCCTTCACTCTCAGCTTCGGGCAACTGCACTACCATGGAGACTTAGCCCCAGCCACTTACAGCTCTATAGCAACCTACTCATTCCACAAGTATTTACTGAGCTTCCATGATTCACCAACATTGTCTCAGCTTAGGGAAATCCTGTCGGTCTGTGGTTCCAAGTCTGTTTCTGGTTTCAAAAAAGGAAGTGATCACTCCTTCTAAACCTTTATGTGATCTCTTCAACTCAACATTTGCTTTCTGAAAGGCAATCAATCTGGATGTAGCATTCTAGCTAGCCAGCTTTCCATCACAACGACAAAATACTTCAAACATCAACTTATAAAATGAAGGGTTTATTTTAGTTCATAATTTCAAGGATTCCTATGTGTGATTAATTGGCCCCATTGCATTTGGACAAGTATGGAGGTCGTACATCATGCTGGGGACACATGACAGAAGAAGCTGCTTATATCACAGCATCCAGAAAGCAAGAGAGAGAGAGAGAGAGAGAGAGAGAGAGGCGGCTGGAGAGACAGTTTAGTGGCTGAGTACCCCTGCCCTTAGTGTCCAGCTCCTATGTTGAGAAGCTTACAGCTGCCTGAAACTCCAGCTCCAGGGGATCTAACATCC
Source organism: Grammomys surdaster (assembly GCF_004785775.1). Taxonomy (NCBI): domain Eukaryota; kingdom Metazoa; phylum Chordata; class Mammalia; order Rodentia; family Muridae; genus Grammomys; species Grammomys surdaster. The sequence goes on along the minus strand of NW_021604635.1, from coordinate 6,591,664 downwards.
CCGGGGTTTGTGCATGTACATTGTGGATGTGCATAATTAAAATAATAAAAAATCTTGTAAAGGAAAAGACAAATGGGAAGACTGCTGAGTCCTGATATCCCTTTCCAGGCAACACTCAATTGCTAAACTTCCTTCTGCTGGATTTGACCTCCCCCCTTCTCCAATATTGCAGGCTAGAGTCCGATCCTTCAACACACGGGCTTCAGGGGCATTCAAGACCTAAACTAAGCAAATGCACACAAATGTATTTATTCCTTGAAATTTGGCCATGGATAATTTCCTGTGGCCTTCAGTACTGGAAGATTGGGACTTAGAATGCTATTTAAAGGAGGGCTAATCTTTAAATATGTAGCCTGAAATATTTACATGCAGAATAATGTGACAACTGGAATTTTCTTCAGAATATTCTTGGGGACCCAGGAGGAACGCAGAGGGAACGGAATCAGTCAGAGTTGATTATGAGACCTGGATGACAGACAGGAGTAATCCTTTATCTGTCCACCGAGTCAGTGCTTGACAATGTCCACAATGGGCACCTCTTTCAGGTGATCAACACAAGATTATTCCTGTGTTGCCTGGGTTGATATTAAACTTGAGTAATCCTCCTGCCTCTGCCTCTAGAGTACTAATGAGGCCACCACACTTGACCATAGTAAACGCTTTCAAACTACTACACAGTGCAGAGTGAATCTCATGACTGGTCTCAGTGTTTACAGCAAGTGTGAGAGGCAGATAAATGCACTTTAATCCCTCAGCGGGTAAAGCTGACAACAAATTTCAACCTATGCCTAAAAAAGCCAGTGTGACTTTTAAAATCAAAACAGTGATCCTTGCAACAATGACCCATACGAGATAGCACTGGGGATAACTTCTAAAAAAGTGTTTTCAGTGGAAAAAAGGAGAGACAACAAAATCTCAGTCATTTAACTAAATTGGGGGAAAAACATAAAAGAAAAAAATGTTTCGTGAGCCATATCGGACATTTGGTGTCCACAGAGAAACAAAAACACTCTACATGTTGAGATAGAGGATACAGGACAAACAATGCACTCCCTGAAGGGAAAATGGAGACTATGAGCAGTCACTCTGCATGTTTGGGTAGGATCCCTCATGCACTCACAGACCATATGTTTTAATAACCTGTTCATTCCTGCCAACGCCCAGACATGGCTGCTGTGCTCTTGAACTCACAGCAGCTGTGACTGCATGCACACTGCCTACATGTGAGTGGGCTACTCACTGAGGATTTATACATAGTTAATGATTCCTGAGGAGGAAACCTCTTTCTTCATAGCCCCTAGTAATGTGACTATGTTCTTGCTAACAACCCTGTCCTAGTTAGGGTTTTATTGCTGTGAAGAGACACCATGACCCCAGAAACTCTTACAAAGGAAAATATTTAACTGGGCTGGCTTACAGTTGCAGAGGTCTAGTCCATTTTCCCCATGGCATGAAGCATGGCAGCATATAGGTAGACAGGGTGCTGGAGAAGGAGCTGAGAGTTCTACATCTGGATTGGTAGGCAGCAAGAAGTGAACTGAGACACACTGAGACCTCAAAGCCCATCCACTAGAGACACACCTCCTTCAAGCCACACCCACTCCCCAAGGCCACACCTCTAATAGTGCTACTCCCTATGGACCTAGGGGGCCCATTTTTATACAAACCCTACAAATTCTAATAAAACTCACTGAGTCTCTCTTCCTCTCCTTCTCCCTCTCCCTTTCACTTTTCCTTTTTCCCCCTCTCCTTCTCCCTCTCCCCCTCCCTCTACCCTCCCCCTCCCCCTGCCCCCCTCTCTTTCATACACACACACACAGACACACACACACACACACACACAGACACACACACACACACAACCATGCAGGCACACATATATGCCACCAAAATGCCATGCAAATGGAAGAAAGAAGGAAGAGTTTAGCAGAAGTGGCAAGAGAACAAGAAAGGACAAAGGAGGTGGGGTATGAGTTTGATCAAAATACATTGTGTACATGTATGAAAATGTCACAGCAAGGCACATTTTATATATTAATATGTGATTAGAACATTTAAAAATGTGTGACAAGTGATTCCATAAACCTAGATTATAGAACATTGTCTATGCATAGCTGATTGGAAATGTCAAATTGTGATCAATTCTGATGCCTTAGAGAATCTACCTTTCTGGTATGCTATGTGTGAATTCAATTGTCTATATGCAGCTAATTGGAAAATTCAAATTATAATTAATAATTTTGATACCTTGGAATATCTGCATTTCTGGTATGCTTTGTGTTTTCAACAAATATTTATTGGCTTCTTAGTATGCTTCAAGCAGTGTGGGGAGATGAATAAAAAAGAAACAAAAATACCCAAACTCAAGAAGCTTGTATTCCAATAAAAATTTCAGATAATACATTAATCAGAGATGTGTTCAAAAGCAAAAGTAAACACAAGTTGGTAGTATACAGGAGTGGATTAGGTTCTGTTGTTGTTGCTATGGAAAAATAAAACTTAAGGAGGGATGGGTTTATCTTGGCTCACAGTTTGAGGTTAGGTCCATCACGATGGGGAAGGTCTGGCATCAAGAACATGAGAGAGTTGTTACCTGGAATCCACAGTCAGGAAGCAGACAACAAAGAATGATATTCTCAGCTCTCCCAAGACACAGCCTATGGAAGGTACGCACATCCGCATTTAGGACAGTTTTTCCTACCTCAATTAGCCCAATCTTGATCCAGTGAGAGATGGTTCAGAGGGTAAAGGCACTTGCTGAACATAATGGTTTGAGTTCAGTACCCAGATTGAAAGGTGGGAGGAGAGAAACAGCTCACATAAATTGTTCTCCAACCTGCGTGTGCCCACTGTCTTTTGCATGTGCACTAAATAGAAAAATAAATGTTTATAAAAATTGTTTTAAAATCGACCCAATCTAGGCACCCCTCACAGACACGCCCAGATGTTTGTCTCTTAGGTGACTGTAGATACCGTAAAGTTGACAATTTGAACCATTATCCAAGCTTAATGAAACAAACAAATAAACAAACAAATAAGCAAACGAACAAAAGCCTATGCTGAACAGATGATCACACAATCTCCGGCAGCCTAAAAGGTGGGGATGTTAGTATCTGACTCACTAGACTCTGGGTTCAAAGTTGCACGTGACCCTGTGTCGTCTAACCGCATGGAGCAAACTCTTTGCCCAACCATCCCAGTCCTCCGTGCCCTTTTCCTGAAGCCCAGACTCATCGACTCTCTGTGCTCTTGCTCTTCAGGACTCAATCCGGGGTCTCTTCCTCTTGCAGACTTTTTTCACATACTTGCACCTGCAGTCTGAAAGGGTTTTCAAACCTTCCGTTTTATCTCTCACACCTTCATACATCACACTTCCTCTTTGCAGTTCACCCCTGTCCTCACCCCTTGCAGTGCTGGGCACTGAACTCAGAACTCAATATCTGGTGCCCAAGTCTTCTACCGCTGAGCTGGATACAGTGTCCTCTTCTTACTTCTTATTTTGGAGCAAGCTGTATAGGCTGGATTTATACTTATGCCAGGAAGCGTTTGTGAACCCCAAAAGACCACCAAGGAGCCAACTCTGATGCAATCACATTAGCGTCTCTTTATTCGAACTCAAACTTGGGCCTATTCACCACTGACCCTGACACAGCAGGATGGTTCGGTGAAGAAGCCCCGAACTTTCATAGCGACAAGGTTTTAACAGGAAATGGGCGCAAGTGAGGGGGTGTCCATCCTGGCAAGCATCAAATGACTATTGTAAGCCAACAGGTGGGTGCTCTGAAGCAAGACAGTGAACAATCACAAACTGTCTGAAAGTACATCTGAAACAATCAGACTAATCTTTGATTAACTGTTGCTAGGAAGTAGTTAGGGAGTAACTCTTGGGTATGGGAAGAGGACAAGCCGTGGGGTCCTTCCTGGGACCTGGGTGCAGCTTGGGTTCAGCTGCAGGTCAAGTTCTCAGGCTTTTTTTTTCCTTTTAAGATGGAGGCCGGTCCCAAGATGGAGTAGTTTCGGGCTCTCGTACTCATATCCTTGCTCAGCGAGGCTGCAAACTTGTGATACTCGTGTCTCACCTTCCCAAGTAGTTGTGATTCCAGGTGTGAGCCAGCTTCTTCATAGCCCTGTGGTGTGTGACTCTGACATCGCATAACTGCCGCCATCAGTCCTTCGTGTCTTCAGGGCACCCACCCCATAGAGCTGCTGGATAAACGGATTCATCACAAACGCATCTCTTGCTTAGCTTCTCATCGATTCGGCTCTTCAATCACTATTTAGTGTTTTATATTCAATGATTTGTCTTTAATCTGCAACATTTTAGAACCTTGGGAAAAAAAACTTTACTTTGGGGATCCTCAACCTTCTTTTGTTTATCTTTATATTTTTTTTCATTAGAGAGGAATTCTCACCATGGATTTTAGCTCAGTATGGAATTATACTTTATCTCAGGCATTTAGAAATAACAGACTTTTCTTCCAATTTTCCTCAACTTTCAAAAATAAGCAAACAGAACTTTATCAAAGGCTGCTTCCTAATCCCAGCACTCGGGAGGCAGAGGCAGGTGGATTTCTGAGTTCGAGGCTAGGCTAGTCTACAGAGTGAGTTCCAGGACAGCCAGGGCTACACAGAGAAACCCTGTCTCAAAAAACCAAAAACAAACAAACAAACAAACAAACAAACAAAAAACACTGCTTCCTGCCAGTAAGTCCCCTCTCTTCTGTGCCTCAGTTTCCCAATTAATAAAGCGAAGCTGGTAATGACACTCACTTCTGAGTTGTTATAAGGATTAAATGAGTTAGTACCTAGTACATAGTGTAGAAAAGTTTATAGAGAATTGATATGTGAAAAAAGAGTTTTAGTTGCTTCCTTAGCTTCTCAGTGGTGACAGGCTAGCTGCTGCCCATGTTCCACTTACTACAAAGTATTATGACTTTAGTAAAACTTGTGTATAAACAAATTGTATTTGTTTATGTGTGTGTGTGCATACCCAAATGCGCCATGTATAAACAGAAAACAACTTTTGTGAGCTGCGTTTTTTCTTCCATTACATGGGTTCCAGTGAGTGAACACTGGTTGTCAAGCTTAAGTGAGCACATTTACCCGTTGGACCAGTCACTGGCCCTAAACTATTCTCTTAACTGAAGTGGCAGTCATGGAGCCTGCATGGGTTTGTGCTAGGTCCTCTGCACAAATTTTGTGGTTGTTTAGCTTGGGTTTTTTGTGGGACTCCCAACAATGGGAGTTGGGTTGTCTCTGAATCTTTTCATGCTCTTGGGACCCATTTCCTCCTAGTGGGTTGCTTTATCTTGACAAGAGAGTTTGTGCCTGGTCTTATTGCATCTTGCTACACCGTGTTGGGTTTACATCCCTGGGAAACCTGCTCTTTTCTGAAGGAAAATGGGGGAGCAGTGGATCTCAGGGAGGAAGGAGGCAAGAGGGAGAATGGGAGGAGGAGAGGGAATGGAAGAAGGGGAGGGAGGGGAGGCTGAGCTTGGGATATGTTGCATGAGAGAAGAGTAAATATGAAGAAATATGATGGCTTTATAACACTAACATGTAAAGGATCTTAGTGCCTGTCACCAAGCCTGACAACCTGAGTTTTATCTGTGGGACACACATGATAGAAGTCAACTGACTTCTGCAGGTTTTCCCCTGTCCTCCACATGCTGGTCATGAGTGCTTCACCATATATGTGCACATATACAATATCAATAAATAAAAATTAAAAGACTAGAAACCTTTCATAGTTGTATATTGAGTACGTCATCAATGCCTATTGCCTTTATAGATCGATACCGGTGGAAAACCGTTTCCCCTCTGTTCTTTAGCATCAGACACCTGCTTCCTTTCCCAGTGCTGGCCTCTGTTGACAACTTCCTATGAAAGGTGTTTTTGTTTTATTTTGTTTTTATCTTTTTTCATATAAAATCTAATTCATAGAAGAATCTATAGGAAGGTATCTTAAAACTTTGCCTATTTTATTGTATATTGCATGTTTTCTTATATAATCTAAGGAAGACATCAGCTTTGTTTCTTCTACTTGAGCTTCCTACTTATTGGGCTTACAAATGTGTGCTACTATGCCCAGCAATAAAGATATGTTAAAATGATTTTACATACTTTATATGTACACACACACATGAACTAGTACTTGACATCACGTTTCTGATGTCAACTCTTAACTTGGACATTGTTGCTTCCTTCATCTCTTCCATTTTATAGTGGTGACATAGGTTGGTATACAGTCCATCAGAGGGACTTAAGTTTCTCTGGTCTCTTGCTTTGAAGATGGAAGCTGCAATGCCTGTCATAAAGTCTGTGTCTCTTTGCACATAATAATCCGTTTTTTAAAAAATCAGTGACATAGAGAATCGCATTTGAAATTCTCCTCAGGCTCTATGTACTGCTGAGGCATCATGTGCAGTAGTCTTTGCTGCACAGCCTGCCGTGCTTTTTGTTTTTCATTTGTGTATTCTGACACATGCAATCTTTTATTTAAATACTAAGTAGCTTTGACTGTTACAGACAAGTTAACTCTCACAGGGCCCAGCATAGTCAGGACTGACTTCTCTGAAAACTGAGCTGGAGTCGGGGGCTGTCAAATCCACGTACCCCACACTATCAAGTATTGTCTATGCTACTCATTGCATCTTAAAATCAGAGAAAGGACGAAAAGAAATCCCAAACCTTCATGACTCCATGATTTTCCTCTTTCATGAGCTTTCTGGAACAGACAAGCCCTGGTGACTTTCTAAGTGTTACTTTTTTGTTTTAAGAAAACAGAAACAGCAAAAGCATGGTGACCTGGGCTGGTAATCCCAGCCTTTGGAAGGCGGAGGCAGAAGGATCAGGAGTTCAAGGTCACCCTCAGATATATGAGAGTTTGAGGCCAACCTGGGATACTCGAGAACTTGTCTTAGAAAAACAAAACATCCAAAAGAGAAGAAAAAGAAGGAAGAAGAAGAAGGAAGCACACCAAAACAGCTACACACAAGGAAAAGCTCTGAAAGAAGGAGGAAAGTTCAGAGTTCTTACGATGACAATACAGTAAAAACAAAACTAGAAGCATGTTTAAAATTCAAACTAGGATTCTGATTTTATTGTGGAAGGGTTGATAGCATGTGGGAATAAGCGTGCTAGCCACTAACACAGCCACCAGCGTTGGCCTTGCTTGGTGACGAAGGGCTCTATGTCTGTCTGTGTGTATGTTTAAGAACACAGTGTTCAAGAACAGATAGCAGGCCAGCTGTTTATAAACACATCTTCCCAAGTTCCAAGAATTTTCTGGCAAAATATCTTACATCATCTTGGAAGCCCAGTTTTCAAGAATAGGCTAATTAGCTGAAGACTGGCTTAGGGGATTGCTGCTAAGTGCTGCATGTGCATGTCACGAGGTAATGAAAATGAATGTCTGAAGGCCATTCTGCACTCAGCCTCAGGCTGGGCGTGCTAACACATGCCTATAATCTGAGCTCTCAAGGCTGAGGCAGATAGGAAGTATAAGAAGTGCCTGAGCTAAAAAACTCTCTAAACAAGACTGAGGGAAGGGGTGGCGGGATAGGTACACAATCTCAGGAGAGAAAACCCAGCTAAGAGGGTTCATTTGTGGTCTCTTCTTCCAGCGCAAGTCACCCAGAGGAAAGGTGTCAGGTGGGCCTCTGGTTTTCTTTTAAAGAAAGGTTTTTCCTTTTCATTTTTTAAATTTCATTATTGTGTGTATGCGTGGGTGGGTGGATATGACATGGTTGAGGAGCGTGTGGATATGGAGACCAGAAGATAACTTTGTAGAGTTGATTCTCTAAACCTTTACCTCGATTCCAGACATTGGATTTAAGCTGTCCTTACCTACTAAGCCATCTTGCCAGCCTCCAAGGAAACTTACTTGTGCTTCTCAGAAGTAAACATGGCTTTGTGGGCTCAGATTGTCCTGCCTCCCTGCCTGTATCTCAGTTCACCATGAACCACAGTGAGAGGCTGGTGAGAACTTCTGAGTTCCTTAGATTAGGATTTACCTACCTGCAGGAAGTGAGCCAAAGCTCATAGTACTCTGGCTCAGGAAGTGAGCCGCTTCCTGACACAAGGGACTAGCACCTCCTCCCTGAGAAAAGGTGAAATTCGTAATGCCTGACATGCCTTTGTTCCCTCTTATCCTTCTTCTATACTTACTTACATTTGCTATGGCTTCTAATCTAGCCTTCCCTAGTCTAGTCTGGCACACCCATCTTCTTCTCCTTCCCATTCCTTTCTCTTCTCTGAGACAGAATCATTTTATGCTGGACCCAATGCTCAGTGCTAAGGTCACAGTGTGGACCACGATACACAGCTCCAGCATTTGCTTTGAAGTCAGACGACCTCACCTTGTTTCTGCTGCTAATCCAGTACTTGACCCTGGGCCCCTTGTCATTCTGTAGAAGAGCTAGTCGCTATTGACACGAAACCAAAAGAAGCTAACATTTCTGTAAAAGAGACCTAAAGCTTGCATACACTCAACGAAAGCAAAAGTTACATAGAAGGCATTCAGACAGAAGCTATCTGTCAGATAGAAACTAGGCCACAGACAGAAGCCTGCATTCTGTTGCTTATCTTTTTAAAATACATAATTTGTTTTGTTTTGTTTTGTTTTTGAGACAGGGTCTCTCTATGACTCCTTAGCTGTCCTCAAACTGACAGAAATATCTGCCTCTGCCTCCCTTAGAGCATTGGGTTGATAGACGGGAGACACTACACCCAGCCTAAACTATATAAAACTTGAATCAGGTGAACCTATTATCCACAAATATAATAACAATAAATACATCTGTAAAAATTTTTCAAATTAAAGCAGCAGTTCTCATAGTTAAACTAGGGGGAGGTTTAGTCTGTGTGTATGCCTGCTTTAAGAGAAAAGGACTTTGTTTGGAGGACAGAGATATGAGCTACGCTGTGCTTGAATTGACATAGAAAGAAGACACTATGTATTTCAGCCCTACTCCCTTATTCTATCCTTATAGCACAGATATCATGAGAAATATTAATGCCCTGGAGTCCTTTTCAGCTCTCAGGATCTTGTGCCCACGGAAGCAGCCCAAGCAGTAGGATTCGCTCATGTTCCGGCCAAGGAAATGAGTTAGAACATATCCAAGGTTTATGTGCCAGAATTGGAATTTGAATCCAGTTCTCTCAGCTCTATATGATGCCAGGACGTTTCCTTTAATCTCAGGGTGGAAATCACACACCATCAAAAGAGACTACACAAAGAACAGAAAGTCTCAAATGAGCATCCTGAGGACAACACCATCATTCTGATACATCACCACAGAGTTGCTCACAGTGCCTCCCTATTTGAGAAGAATTAGAAGAGAATTGAGCCAGATGTGCTGGCTTAACCCTCCCTCTCCCTCTCCCTCTCCCTCTCCCTCTCCCTCTCCCTCTCCCTCTCCCTCTCCCTCTCCCTCTCCCTCTCCCTT
>NW_021604635.1:6542541-6577215 GCF_004785775.1 Grammomys surdaster | reverse complement strand
CTCCTCTGCCTTCCTGCTCTCTGCTGAGCTCTCCTCTGTCTTCCTGCTCTCTGCTGAGCTCTCCTCTGTCTTCCTGCTCTCTGCTGAGCTCTCTGCCTTCCTGCTCTCCTGTTTTTCCTAACCTTCTTTCCTTCCTCTCAAATTCGTCCTTGAGTCTCTGCTTTGTTCTGCTTTCCAGCTTCTTTCTCACTGTGAACTGTTTAAGGATTAGAAAACATTTTTCTTCCTTCCTTTTTTATAAAAAATATTTATGCATTTTAATTTTATGTATTCAAGTTTTTCTCCTACATGCATGTCCATTATGAGTCACCTGGTGCCCATGGAGGTCAGAAAAGGTATTGGAGTCCCTGAACCTGGAATTACAGGGGATGGTTAGCCAACATGTAGGGCTGGGAACTGAAGTCAGGTCTTCAAGAGCAGCAAGTGCTCTTAACAGTTGAGTGACAGCTGTGGCCCTGTTCTTTCCTCTCTTTTTATTTCTTCCATTTGTTTTGGGACAGGATCCCAAAATGTGTACCCCAAGCTTGCCTTAAAGTTACAGCAATCCTCATGCTTTAGCCTTCTGAGTGCTGAGATTACAGATTTATGCTACCATACTGGGCTAGAAAGCATTTTTAGATCAAGTGACACCATCTCAGCTCATCTAACTGAGAATCTTCATGAGTTGTGGGCCCTTTTCATTCTGCACAACCTGAGTCTCTGGAATTTTTTGTTCAAGACTCAAGTACAAAGAAGTGATGCTGTGGATCAGGAGTGTCTCCAAGGGTCTCAGTTCCAGAATCTCTTTCCTCAACAGGATACAATAGCATTTTCTTTTTGTGCACTTGCTTATCATGTGTGAGATCTTAAGTTCAATTCCTATAGAAGAAAACAAAATAACCCACGTCTTTTGGGCCTGTGAGATGGGTCAGAGAGTAAAAGCACTGTTTGCCGAGTGATGGCTTGAGTTAAAAGTCCCAAATCCAGAGGGTAGATGAAGAGCATTAACCTCCACATGTTCTCTGGCATCCACATGTGGATATTGTAGATCATGACACACTTGTGTCCACATATGTCCATATGCACATACATGAATAAATACATACAATAATAAGTGCTTGGCTTCTTAGCATTACCCTGAGTAAGGTCAATGAAAAACTATATCAATTGGAATGATAGTGTTCAATTTATTACATGCTTCAATTAATTAATGATTGTTTTAATTAAAGAGCACTTAGAATATTATAGCCACTAACATTGAGAGTTGTTTCTCTGGCAACCCTTCTCAGAAGGTTCTCTTCAAGTACTGTCTTCCCTGCCTGCCTCTCTGGGAGTTGTCTGTCCTTCTGAGGACGTCTGATCCTCTCTTTCTTAGTCTAACATGAGCTATTTTCTTTAGAGTTTTTTTGAACTACTTTAGCAGCAAGACCTTTCCATCTGGGTATTTGTCTGCCGATCATTGTCTTTGACAGCTAGTAGTTGGCAAAGCTGTAGCAGAAACCTGGGCTCCTTACTATGAGAGTGGGGCCCTAGCTTCAGGGTGCCATATGGTCTCTGAAAGTAGCACTGGATTTTCATTTAATTGACATTTTTGTAGATCATTGACAATAGCATTAGCGGGAACCAGCTCTTTTAATTGTCAAGGTAATCCCTGTCTGTGTTTGTGCAGATGTTGCCGTGCTCCTGGGGCAGCTGGTGGTGTGTGGACTCCTCTTCAGCAACATGGACACTGCCCAAATGTAATCAACATGGAAACCTTTCAAATTACCAACAGATTATTGCTCTGGGTGCCAGCACATTTGGTGCCAAGACAGCTTGCTTTCGATTTTGTTTTGTTTTGTTTTGTTCTGCGCTGGGACAGGTTGCAATTTCAAATACTTTGTGTGTGTGTGTATGGACTGTGAATAGAAGTGTAGGTGCACACAGAGTTGACAAGCTGTGACAAACAGAAAGGCATATATGTGGCATATAGGGAAGGATGTAGAACAACGCAGGGAACTGCTGTGTCCCTGTTCCCTTTGCCTTACAATCCAAGCCACATTCAATAAAACTCTGTTTAACCCTGGCATCATGCTATATGCTTTAAGGAACACCAAGTAAATAAATGACATTTTCTGCCTTTTAAGGACAGTTGTGAGCAGTGTGGTCACAATGACTATGACATCAGTGAATCACCAAGACAGAACCAAACAAGAGCCTAAAGTCTCTGCACATAGGCGTTCTATCTGTTATTAAAGTCCAAAGAACACAGGGCCTAACAGCTCGGTTAAATTCATTTCCCCAAATGCAAAAGTAACACCTCACCTCAGCCAGCCTCTGTTTGATATGGGTATATGGTTTTAGTTTTCTCCAATCTCTCAGCTGCCCTATGAGTGGCCTCTCTTCTCTACAGGCTATCTATTCTCCAGAGAATCCCCACTTCCCCGAGGCATCTGAATGATGCTCTCACATAGTGAGAATGGTGAGATGGGAGAGCATTATGTGTACCACTGGGTATGACAGCTGTCTGTCAAACTCCAAAACAGCTGGAGCTTTATGATGTCACTGCGTAGCAAGGCTGTACTTCTTCAGTATGCTGCTGCCTGTCTCCCACCCTGAGACCTGTTAGATAACTTCGGTAGAGTTAGCACTGTTGCTGTCTACCTGATTATGCGTAGTTTTCTCAGTTCAATATATTCCTTTTGTATCCACTATAAAATTCTTTGGAGAAAAAGAGAAAGAGAGAGAGAGAGAGAGAGAGAGAGAGAGAGAGACTCTTGCTCTTGGATTCTGTTCTGTTGTTATTACTGCTGCTGCTTTAACTCAGTATTTGAGACCGAATTATTTATTTTTAATTAATTAATTAATTTATTTATTTATTCATTTTACATCCCAATGTCATCCTCCCTCTCCTCCCTGTTCCCCCTCTTGAGTCTTCCCCCCCATTTCTTCCTTCTCTTATCCTTTAAGAAGGGGAACCCTCGAGGTAAATGCCCCCACACCCAGCACATCAGTCATTGCTGGACTAGGTGCATCTTCTCTCACTGAGGCCAGCAAAGCAGCCCAGTGAGTAGAATGGGATTCACAGGCAAGTAAGAAATTCAGGGATAGCCATTGTTCCAGTTGTTGAGGAACCCATAACAAGAACAAGCTGCACATCTGATACATATGTGCAGAGAGAGAAGAGGCCTTAAGTCCTGTCCATGCTCGCTCTTTGGTTGGTGGTTCAGTCTCTGAGAGCCCCCAAGGGTCCAGGCTAGTTGCCTCTGTTGGTCTTCCTGTGGAGTCCTATCCTCTTTTGGTCCCTCAATCCTTCCCTTTACTCGTCCACAAGACTCCTAGAGCTGTATCTAATATGTGACTGTGGGTTTCTGCATCTCTTTCTGTTGGCTGCTGGGTGAGCCACGCAGAGGACAGTTATTCTAGGCTCCCATCTGCAAGCACAACAGAGTATCATTAATAGTGTTCTAACCTCAATTTTAGAGGCTGGAAGATCCATAGAAGCAACGAAGAGTTGGCATTGGTTCTTGCCTAGGAGCTAGATCTCAACTTGGGCCAGTCATTGATTGCCCATTCCCGCAGTCTCTGCTCTATCTTTAGCCCTACAGTCCTGTAGGAAGGGCACATCTTGAGTCATTGGTTTGGTGGGTGAGTTGCTGTCTTTATCCCTTCATTTGGAGTCCTGCCTGGCTACAAGAAGTGGCCACTTTAGGTGCCATATCCCCTACTGCTAGGAATCTCAGCTAGTGTCTCCACCATAGATGCCCTGGGGCCTGGCCCCATTCCAGGTCTCTAGCATATCCCAGAGATTGCCCCTCCCCCACCGAGTTTCATTCTTTCTTCCCTGCTCTTTCTACACCTGATTCCTGCTCCTTCCCTCCTCCTCCCCTTCCCCACCCAGTTCCCTTTATCGAACCACCTCCAATATCTATTTAATTTCCCCTTCTGAGAAAGATTCAACCATCTGCCCTTGGGCCCTCCTTGCTATTTGGGTCTTCGGGTCTGCAGTTTGTAGCATGGTTACCCTATACTTTATAGGTAATATCCACCTGTAAGTGGGTACATACCATGCATATCCTTTTGGGTCTGTGTTACCTCACTTAGTATGATATTTTCTAGATGCATCTATTTGCCTGCAAATTTCATGATGCCCTGGTTTTTAATAGCTGAGTAATATTCCATTGTGTAAATGACCCACATTTTCTGTATCCATTTTTCAGTTGGCAGACATCTGGGTTGTTTCCAGTTTCTGACTACTATGAATGAAGCTGCTATGAACACAGTGGAGCAAGTGTCCTTTTGGGATGGTGGAGCATCTTTTGGGTATATGCCCAGGAGTGGTATAGCTGTGAGACCAAATAATTTATAAAGGAAAGAAGTTTATTTGGATCTCAGTTCTAGAGGCTGGAAGATCCATAGAAGCTAGAAGAGCTTGGTTCAGCATCTGTTCAGTGTTTTCTTGTTACATCCTGATATGGCAGAGAGTATCCATGGCAAGCAATAGGCATCCCCACAAAGTTCTCTCTCTCCCTCTTTCTCTCTCTGTCTGTCTGTCTTTTTCTCCATTGTGCGTGTGTGTGCGTGCACGTGTGTGCGTGCACGTGTGTATGCATGTTCAGTGTATGCACATGTATACACATGGAAGTCTCTCTTGTCTTCCTTATGACTCTCTTCTTTCTTATTGAATGGTGCTTTCTCACTGAACATGAGCTTGATGCTTAAGCTGGATTCGCTGACCAGTGAGCTTCAGGGAGAGCCTGTCTGCTCTCCCACCTACCGCCCTTGCCCTCACACAGCAACACGCTCAGCTTTTGACATGGATGCTTGGGACCAGAGAACCTCATTCTTGCATGGCAGATATTTTCCTGACTGAGCAATGTCCCTGGCCCTGAGAGTATTGTTTCATAGCAAAGTCACTCCCTTGGGTACTTATTAATTCATTAATCCACAAATGAATTAATTTATGGCCTCAAAGATCCCAATTCAAAATACCATTTAAAACATGTATGAATTTGAAGGATACAAACTATAGAGCCTGGGAAGATTTTTTTTTTTAAAGATTTAGAACAGTTTTATTTTCTTGGGTGATTTTAATTAATCAGTGGCCTAAATTTAACCGATCAGTTTTTATTCCAAAATCATGGATTTTGCAAAGAGTTCTGGAACCCACCAAGAAGCCTGAGGCCCCTCTCTTCATTTTTAAGCTCTTATCAGTTACCAGGGTCCTATGCACACTCACTGTGTCACTCACACAAGCTCCATTTACAATATGGTTGAATACCAAGGCAGCCTGTCTATCACAAGTTGAGAAATCAGGCAGATCTAGTGACCTTTGAAATCCCTTTAGTTAAACTTTAATCAGAGTAGCTATAAGCTAGTCTGGAATTTCTCTGTATTTTCCTCACATTTGCTTTTTAAAATGTGTCATTTAAAACATATGTTACCTTTAATGTGTTCCAAATCAAATCAGGTTTAAAAATAGTCTTGACCTTAAATCTGTATGCTACTTTATGCCATAAAACAAAGTAGTAAATATTAAGAAGTGTTATTTCATTTTAAAACTTTATAACTCTAGCTCTGTGTGGTTTCATACACTTGGAACTTACAAAGTAGAGGCAGGAAGATCAGGACTTCCAGGCCAGCTTTGGCTATGCAGCAAGCTCTTGATCAACCTCGGTTACCTACACAAGACCCTGTTTCAAATACCAGAACAAAACGAAATCAAATAAGAAAAAAAAACATAATTTTCATAAATTAAGACTGTTTCCAAATTTGGACAAATCATTTACATTCTGTTCCTTCCTCATCCTGCCATAGTGTCTGAGACTCTTGCCTTTGTTTCTATCTCTGGAAAAGGATACTGTTTTACAGCTTCCACCATTTTTTTACGATTTGCATCTAGAGTCTTCCCTAAATGTAAAGACTGCCGACTGTACCCTGGAGTTTCTGAGTGTTCTGTTTGCAAGGTAATGACGTCAGTGCTGAGCTTTTCACGAAGGACTCCTTTTCATTCTCACAATGCCAGCAGTCAGCTGTAGTTGTACTACTGCAAAAGGAAGCTTAAAAAGGCCAAGGAAATTGCCAGGGTCATGCTACTCGCCTGAGCGAAGCAGACCTTGTGTGCATCATCGCTGCTTCGCACTCCTGTCCCTAAGCTTGCTCATTTGGAAACTTGGTTCCTAAACTCCAGTCATACACATACACTTTATCACATCCAGAACATCCCCTGGTAAGTAGCACCATCGGAAGTCTAGAAGGAAGTGATGCTGTAGTTGGTCACAGTTGTAGGTGATTGCAAATCCAGCAGGCGTTGTGGAGGAAAGCGGATTGGAGCGAAAATGTAGATAAAGCCTCGGCCCGCAACGCCTGCCTCGTCTCACAATGCCTCGCCCTGCAGTGTCATACCCCACATTATCTCTTCCCCATCACGCCCACGCTGTTCTGAGTTCTTTGTATTTGGGGAAGTATCTTTGGTATTCAATTCCCCTTTCATGTTGTATACATTGAATTTCACTTATCTATCAGATTTGCCTGTGTAACATGTAAAAATGAATTATACTTGATATCAAAAAGAAAATCACAAACCTTTTAAAATTATAATTGGCAGTTGAAAAGCAAACTTCAAATGATAAATAACAAGTATAAAATGGGCATATCATGCAGGAACTTTTTTTTTTTTTTGACCTGTCACATTCATTCAGCTACTGAGGGAATATTTTTAGATAATTGGGACCAAAACCAAGAACTTCAAAGCAATAGGAATCAAAGTAAGCTGACACCTGTTTGGAGTCTAAAGCTGTAAAGACAACAAATCCAAATGCAGAGCTTAATGATCGACAGAGTGTTCGTGGACATGGAACGGAGACACAGTTCCTCTGGGTGATCTCTCCGCATCATCACGAGCTATAGGTCCTTGGCTTCTTCTGCCCTCTTTGTAACAGGTTCCACCTCATTGCTACCCATGCTCTTGACAAGTCCCCCGAAGACAAGAATGCATTCATTTTTCTTTTCCCAAAGCAAATAATATTCAATGTGAAAAAAAGAAAGTTCCTGATTAATTTATGCGGCTCAGAAAACCAAAACTAATAAAGAGATTGCCTTAAAAAAAAAAAAACCACCACCAGACTGTAATATAATCAGGAACTGGGTAAACGCCACAATAGACGGAAGTGAAGTGGGCTGACCTTTCCCAAGCTGTTTTAAAGCTGACATGAGGGTGGAAGTTGCTGGTGTGGTTTTGTTGTAGCTTGTTTTCCTAAGGAATTTGAAATAGTTTGTTCTTTTAACTAAGAGGGGAACAGAAAAGAATACGCCCATCCTCTCAAGGGGGAAAAAAAAATCAGGAATGCAGCAAAAGACTAACCAAGAACTTAAACAAGAAGTGCCATCCCTTCCTATTGAGCCGACTGTTCCTAAATATCAGTAGAGTTTAAGGGAGACAAATAGGCAGAGGCTGGGCCGAGAAGTAAGTTAAAACGTGATCTCAGCTCTTAAGAAGTTCACAGTTGAATGTTATGTTTGAAAGTGATTTAGTTTTCAGATATGGTCTCATATGGCCCCTCTGGCCTTGAGTTTTCTATGAAGCCAAGGATAACCTTGAATCTCTGATCCTGTTGTCCATACCTCTGGAGTGCTAAGATAATGGGTATATGCCACCTCACCAGGTTTATGAGGTACTGAGGATCAAACAGTGCATGTTGGACAAGCACTCCACCAACAGAGACACAACTCCAGCTTGAAAGTAGTTCATTTTTTCATCATCTGTAATTATTAGCTGTTGCTATAATATTTATATAAATGGTGATTCTTGGCTTGGTCTGCTCTTCATATGTTTCTTTCTTTTGCCAGGTTCTCATGAAGTTATTTGTACTGGCTTTGAACTTGTTGTGTAGCCCAGGATGGCTTTGAACTTTTGACTCTCTTGCTTCTGCCTCTCAACTACTAGGACAACTCATATATGCTACCACAATGAATTATTCTGAGATGTCTATCACGGCACCAATACTGTTTGTCTTTTCATTGAAATGCCCTAATAAGTGTACCAAAACCTAGGGACATTATTACCTATGCGTTTTTATTTGCATCTATAAAAGATGGTTAGTGAGCTCATGGCACAGTATTCTAAGTGGACTTGAACAATAGTCAGATTCTTCAAATGGAACACTGAAAGTGTACTTTTAACAACTACCATGAGGGGCAGCGACTCACAGTCAGTCATGGTATAGATTGTATCTGCATCCGAAACTGTACCGTGTTTGAAAGCTTTAACACTCAGAGGAGTTTAGGTTAATAATTGCTTTGTTTTCTATTGCCTTCCTTCTCTTTGCTCCATTCCTATCTCTGGACTCATGGGAATGGCTATCTGTATTATCTCCCATCCTTTCCTGATTCCTGGATGGGGCTGTGTGGCTCTCAGCTGTAATCCTCATAGCAACATCTTTGCATGGTCTGTCTTTCTCCCACACCTATACTCGCCAGCTCTCCAGCATCAGTCCTGGGTCTGTGCACTGACTCTAAAGCAAAACCTCATTGTCCTGTTGATGGCAGTGATGCAATCTCACTAGCTTTTGTTCATCTGTTCCCTTGTTACTTCTTATTCATTTTCTATGGAAATGTTGCCAACCTTCTTTTTATTCTCTTCCAGACCTACTTTCTCAAACACCATATTTTATTGTCTATGGTTTCACATAAAAAAAAAAATAGAAGCCATCAGGCTTGATTCCTCTCCATTTTTGTTACTGGAAACCAGTAGTGTTGTAGGTCATCTCTTACTCTTTAAGACTCAGTTCCTGAACAAAGACAACACCAATGGATACATTAATATTGTCATGGGAAAGCTCAGGACACCTTGGCTTTTGACAAAGAGCTACTGGCAATCAAGGAATGGTAAGAGCAGAAGAGATAGGATAATCTTCTCCAGGAAAGAGCACACCAATTAGTTATCCAATACCAGGTAATCATCCCTAAAAACAGAAATACAAGTAACATTATATGGACTGAGCATATAAGCATATATATATATATATATATATATACAATCACATATGTGCACACACACATATATGTAAAAACAATTAAAGAACAGACGGCCATGAATAATTTGAAAGAGAACAAGAAGAGGTATTTGCCAGAGCTCAGAGGGAAAGGGAAAGAGGAAATGATGTCATTAGACTATAATTTCAAAAAAAAATTATAACTAGAAAAAGATCTAGTTTAAACCCACCTATTCACAGTGGTGACCCTCGGTCTTTATCTCAATGTGAGCAGGAAGCTTCCTATTGACTGAGCTCAAGTGACATCATGAACATTAGCACTGTCAAGAAGATAAATTCGAGGAAATTAGATTTCAAATTTCCTGCAATCAAATCTCCCTCTTTTCTTTTAGTTTGGGAAATACAACTTGTAGACTCATCAAGTTTGAATTTTACCTTATTTTTAAAATGAAGCAATCATATTGTTCAAATTTTCTCCAGACATGAAGAGAAATCAGTAAGCATTATTCTATGCCTGGTGCCTAACTACTCAGTCTCTTGTATATTCTCTAAACATATTTTTACACATATAAGTAGTTAAATATATTCTTTCTCTCCCGCACCCATATGCATAGGTAGATACTATGTCTATTCTTTATACACCCACCATTTAAACAACAGCAAGTTTTCTAAGTTATATAATACACTCTATTATACAGACATATTGATAGACTGATTAAAGATATTCTTTTAGTTCTCTTTGTATTTTTGTTTTGCTTTGTTTTTTGTTTGCTTGTTTGTTTTGAGACAGGGTCTCATTATGTGGCCTTGGGTATCCTATAACTCACTAAGTCTACCAGGCAGGTTTGGAGCTCACAGAGATATGCCTGCTTCTGCCTCTGAGTGCTGCGCTTAAAGGTGTGTCCCATTACGCTTGACTAGAGATGCTAGTACAATTTCTAAAGGCCTCAGGGACCCATTGCATTTTCCCCTGAGGAACGTTCCTTTAGGAAGGTAACCACCAAGCTACAAGTCCAAGCTGTGAAATGAGGCAGCATAAAGGATTCACCCCTCTCCAGGCAGCTGATCTCCCATACGCGACCAGCTGCCACCTGTGGGAGTGTGCCATCTTGGTCATTCTAACCTCCTGGAGTGTCCAGATGACTACAAACCAGGTCAACCTTGGTTTCATAGAGCCAAACTTGCCAGTTAAGCCTTGTCACCCATAAAATAGTAAAAGAAAGCAAGTCATTGTTGTTGTTGTTGTTGTTGTAAAGACCCTGTGTTTGGGGAAGGTATCAAAACACACACTATCCTAGCATGTAGACAGACCCTAGTCTGTTTCACACTACTATAAATGGTTATTCTTGCCTGTCTTTATAACAAACAATGACAATATTCTATTGACTAATGTATTCATGCCAGTTAGGTTGTGTTAGTATAACTGGGGAATGGGTTCCCAAAGATAGACTTTCCGGATATAAGAGGGTATACATTTTCGTTCTGCAATACACTTTGAAATTTCTCTTGTATGTAGTTTTATTATTTTATAGTTCTTCCTATATGAAGTCACTGCTCTCCCATACCTTCATGACACTGAATTATCAAGCTTCTGGGTTTTTTGCTCATCTAAATCGGAAAGAATTTTTATCTTATTTTGTAGTTCTATTTTTAAAATGAAGCTGAAGCGTTGGGCATGGTGGGTGTACTGTTGGGTTTGCTCAAATTGATACAAACCTAGATAGATCTGGGAAGAGGGACTCTCAGTGTAGTGGCTCTCAACCTTCCTAATGCTATGACCCCTTTAATACAGTTCCTCGTGTTGTGGTGATCCCCAACCATGAAATTATTTTTGTTGCTACTTCATAACTGTAATTTTGCTACTCTTATGAATTGTAATGTAAGTATCTGATATGTGGGTTATCAGATATGCAACCCCCAAAAGGGTCCTGACTAAATGTGGAGAACCACTCCATTAAAGCCTACTTTGTAACTGAAAATTTTGCTACTGTTATGGATCATAATGGAAATATCTAATATGTAGGATATTTCAGATATGTGACTTGCAACCCACAGTGTTTGAGAAGCACTTTAATAGAAATATTGCCTCCATTAGGTTGGCCTGTAGGCAAGTCTGTGGGAGTATTTTCTTGATTAATGATTGATGTAGGAGGACCCAATTAACTGCGGGACATGCCACCTTCAGTAAAGTGGCTGAGCCTAAGTGAAAGCAGGCGAGTCAGTAAGCACCGGTCCTCCATGGTTTCTACTTCAGTTCCTGCCTTGTTTTTTCTCAGTGACGGACTGTGATCGGGTGTTATAAAATGAAATAAACTCTTAACTCCCCAGTTTCTTTTGGTCGTGCAGTTTTATCACAGCAACAGTGTAAAGAGAATATCTTGTATATTGTATGAATGTATCAACTGTCAATTAAAAAGCTTAAGGCTTAGGTAGGAAACAGAAAGTGGGACATCTGGGAGGGAAAAGAATTCTGGGATACAGCCAGTCTGGAGAAGATCCACCCAGGACGATATGAGGAAGCTGACACATGGTACCTGAGCACAGGAAACCAGACATGTGGCAAAATATAGATTAAAAGAAACGGGTTATGATTCTAGTCAGAGAAAAATCTAGCTATCTGACCAAGTTATTTGTAAATGCATTTTGAGTCAGAGTCTTATTTCTGGGAGCATGGAACTGGGAGGCAGAATCAGGCCTAACTTCCACATAACAGAACGCAAATTAGGACAATGATATACTCCTTTAATATCAGTACTCAGAAAGCAGGGGAAAGCAGGGCCAGAGGCAGGAGATCTGTATAGATTCAAGGCCAGCCTCATCTACATAATGATAGCCTGTTTGGAAGTGGGGCAGTCAGTGGAGCCTCTGATAGCTAGAAGTTCCTCTTGGATTCTTCTACCACCACTGCTATATTATTATTATTGTTATTATTATTATTAAATTATTGTTGTTAGTGGTTTTTAATCTAGGTGGTTTGTCACTTATATTTACAACAGGACTCTTCTGGCTTCTATGTGCTCTTCAGGCAGGAAACTTGTCTTTTTCAGGCAAAAGAGCCTTTCTGTAAGAGACCACCACCACATCCCATACTGTACTGATTGCGGCACAGAAGAACATTTATTCCCTCACTGAGTTCCACAAATCAAGCCCCCTTTCCTAAAATAATCTGGAAGGCGTATTGATGAGATACAAGGCTGCTATATTTTGAACAACCATATTTAAAATTCTAGAACTTCAGGGCTCAGCAATATAGGAACATGCCTACATTGTATGATCCTTCCTTGCTGTCTGTACTTACTGTTAGAATTTGAGCGTAGTTTGGACAGACAACACCAAAGCTGATCTGATCCGGTTCCAAGGGAAGGGGTTTATTTGGGGAAGGGAGTGGGAGAGAGGAACGGGAAGATGGCGAGTGAAGAGAAGAGGAAGAGAGAGAGAGGTTGGGGTGATCCCAACTATTTAAGTGGGTGATGACGTGTGAATTTCCCAGGTGTAGGTGAGCCAGGTAGGTGAATTCTGGGAGTGGTTGTCCCAGCAATGTAGGAGTCGCTGGCCCCTGAATATGATGTCACTGGGTTCAGACTTATACTAACATACCCCACTTTTTCTTATTATAAAAAAGAAAAAAGGAGAGGGGAAGCCAATGCTGAAAGGGGGATCGTGAGTCGTGTCTCTCTTAAACTACTTCCTGCTGTGTAGGGGCGTAGTCCATTGGGGGAGGAGCTGGGTTTTTTTCACCATTGGGGCCCATTCTGTGGATGTGTGTACCAGGCTCTTTTGTGGACAGCAACTGGTGATCCTGTAACAAGAACTGATTAATAAACTGGTTAGAAAAAATACCAGGAGGATGACAAGAAGGGTGTTACAGGAGAGTATCTGGACTGAGGGTCTCACATTCCCCAAAACGGTATTTCTTGGGGGTGCTGGCGAAGACCATCTTCTTTGGCTGTCAGGACACCTGGCATCTGTCGGTTCTGAAGCACCACAGCTGGAATCTCATGGGCTCCGTGTGTAGAAACGGGTGTCTTTTAATGTTGGTAGAAGAAGTGGTTGGTCTGTGAACCTTAGCATATGTATCTGAAAGGACCAGTGCTCTTGTATCTGGGCAAAAGGAAGCAAGTACAGAGAACATAATATTTAGATGGGATATCAGATGTAGGAATGATTCTTGGATGCAGTTTGGGTTGGTTCTTGGCATCCGGCTATGGAGCAGTTTCTTGACCCTGTTTGGAAAGACTGTTATCTGTGAGTGTGTCTCTCAAACCTCGTACATCCAGGTGTGAAGGCTGACCTGGATAGTAACAAACAGCAGGGAGAGGGCAAGAAACACGTGTCTAGTCCAGTGGGGTCAAGCTCGGCTGTCGGAGTGGAGTCTCATTTTCTGGGATTAAGGACAAGGTGGTGGTCTCGATGTCCTCTGGAGCTTAATAGAGCACGGTCCTGTTAGAGTCGACGTGTATGAAGGAGAATTGATTTTAGATGGGGGGGGTGAAGGGCTTAAGGTGAGACAGGTGGACCCAATGAGGGAGTCCTTCAAGTTTAGCAGCTTGTATGGATCACAGCAGGCCAAGATGGTTCCACGAGGGAGAGTTTATTAAGAGAGTGGGAGAGCAAGAGGAGAGAGAGAGAGAAGTAGAGAGGAGTAGAGGCTGGCCATGACCACGTGGAGAGAGGGGGAAGAGAAGGGGAGAGGGGAGAGGATAACCTGCAGGTGCTCAGGGTTGAGGAGCAAGAGAGAGAGGAGGGGCCAAGCAGCCCCTTTTATAGTGGGCAGGGTTACCTGCCTGTTGCCAGGAAACTGTGGGGCGGAGCGTACCTGGCTGTTGCCAGGTGACTGTGGAGGTGGAGTTTAACAGATTGCTAACACTTACTGTCTAGTCTGTGACTTCTCTTTCCTCTGATGCTAATTAATTAACTTAATACCACAAGCAGCAAACCCTAATTTGCTACCTTACACAAGCAGACCTCTGCTAAAGATCTGGAATGCTGGTGGATGGGACAGGACTTTAGCCCTGGCAACCTCTCCCACAGTAATTCATTTTAATTGCTTTTCACCCTTTTTACAGGCTCCCCAGAGACAGTGTAACTTTGTGAGTAAACTGATTCAAAACGACATGATCTATGAATCTATGTGAAATATGATTTAAATATTCAGGAACAAATACGTAAAAACTGGGTAAGGAAGAAAATGTGCTTCTCTTCTCCTGAGGAATGCTTTCACCTTAACCTCTTGTTTCTCAGTGCCCACTTCTGGTTCCTGTAAATCACTGTCAGGTTTACCTGAAGACCCAAACTTTACCACTTGACTCTTCTAACTTCACTATTCCAAGTGCTCAACAGTTTTAGAGAAAGAGAAGTCTAGCTTCTCCTTTCACATTTCCTGACTCACACATTGTGTTAGAGAGTAGATGTTTAACAATGACCACACAGTGAGACACTTAAGACTTAAGCATAAGGGATACTGACTGGCTGCCTCTTTCCAAGATAGACTCACTTTCATTGAGAAAAAACAAACAAACAAACAAAACAAATTAGGTACTCTAAACTGCCATCAATTGTTAGGTTTCAAACAAATGGCTAAGGTGATGTTTAACATGTCAAAGCAGACGCTGGTCACCAAGTCCTCCTGAGCTGGGATGCCCCTCCCTCAGCTCTTCCTCCCTACATAACCAGCAGGTGTGTCTACCCAGGTCTTTTTTGTTCTCTCAGACTCCAGGCCTTTCGGCTTCTGACTCTCCCTTGCGTTTCCCTCTCTCTGTACCTGGACAAGTTCAGTCATGTTCACACGGGACGCTTCCCGAAGCCTCTGCACCTGTCTCTACCAGTGCTCTTCCTTATATTGATACTAAACGTCTCGAGTCTCGACCCCTTAGGAGCAGTGTGCAGGCTAGTCTTGTGTCGAGGTCACAGACAAACTGGAGTTATCTGAAAGGAGGGAACCATAACTGAGAAAGTGCCTCCAGCAGATCTGGCTGTAAGGCGTTTTCTTAATTAGTGATTGATGAGGGAGTGTCAGCCCATTGTGGGCGGTTCCATCCCTGGGCCCATGATCCTGGGTTTCATAAGAAAGCAGGCTAGTCAAGTCAGGGAAAGCAAGCCAATAAGCAGCACCCCTCCACGACGTCAGTGCCTGCCTCCAGGATCCTGCCCTGTTTGAGTTCCAGTCCTGACTTCCTTCATTGATGAACAGCAATATGAAAGTATAAGCTGAACAAACCCTTTCCTCTCCAACTTGCTTCTTGGTCATGGTGCTTTGTTGCAGCAACAGAAACCCTGACCAAGACAAACAGTCATGTCCTCCTTTTATTTCTTTTTCCTCATTCATTAATAATTTTGTTTAATTCCTGTCAGATGAACTCGGCACCTGTCTTTCCTATGTAAGCAGGGCTTATACACTCTCTTTCTCTTGTAGTTCTCAAAAGATTCCAGTCAGATGTTCTCCCCCAAAACTTACTTGGTTTACTATACTAAAAGAAAAGTGCATTGTGCTACTTGCATACATTTCATCCAGTCCCTGAACATATAAGGAAAGTCATTTCACCATGGGGTGAGGGCATCTCTTCAATATGCTACTAACAGCTGGTTATTTTCAATCAGAATATATGAAATCTTCTAATTGAAATGATCTCTAATAAAGTTTGTTAAAACTTACAGTCTTACAATGCTCCTCAAATTTAAAAAGATGAAATTCTTGGGCGAGCAAGATGATTTAGTGGGTCAGAACACCTGCCACCAAGCCTGTTGATGTGAGTTCAATATCTGGGTCACACACAGTAGAAGGAGACAGCTGACTCCTAAAAGCTATCCTCTGATCTCCACACATGGGGGAACATGACAAACACACATACACTGATAAATATGTAACAGCAACAAAGATGAAAGTGTTACAAGGGAAAGAATCTTAAATCCCAATGGAATAAGGCCCTAGAATCTACTAGGGGCATCACTAGAATCTATACCCATCTCAAATGATTTTACTGAAACAACTGTATCTCAATAATGAATTAGGAGCTGGGCAGGGCAAGTGGTCTTAATACCAGACAGTGTTAAAGTGCTAGCATTCCTGCTACAACATTACATAATAAACAAGTTTCTATTTATCTATTTTACGTATATGAGTACACTGTAGCTGTCTTCAGACACACCAGAAGAGGGCATCAGATCCCATTAAAGATGGTTGTGAGCCACTGTGTGGTTGCTGGGAATTGAACTCATGACCTCTGGAAGAGCAGACAGTGCTCTTAACCATCGATTCCTCTTTCCAGCCCCAGTAAACAGATTTTACGTCTGGCTTTGGTTGCATGTGTTTGAATCTAAATGCACATGTTTCTACATTACAGTGTAGCAACTTCAGCTTGTTCGAAGAGCACCCGTGTAATGAAGACAGGCGAGTTAGTGGGGATTCGGATAGCACTTCTGCTGCCTTCTACTGATGCCCTTTGGATATGCAGAAATAGTTTGTTCATAGTTCCAAATTGGGGCCTTCTTTCACTCAGAAACACAGAGTATCTGAATGCATTGTGGTTAGAAGGTGCAGGTGTTCGTTAATTTTCTTGTTGCTCTGACAAAATCCCTTGATAGAAACAACTTATCCAGGGTAAGATTCTTTCAGCTCAGCTTCTGATGGGGAGTGCCTGGCATTATGGATCTGGAGAGGTAGTAACTTCACATGATGGCCAAACTTAGCAGAGAGAATGGCAACAGAGCAGCCAGGGAAGACGCTTTAAAGGCTGGACCTCAGTGACCCAATTCTACCAGCCAGGCTCCATGGGCTTCCAAAGCACCCCCCAACACATATCTAGTGGAAGACGAAGTGTGCAAGCACATGAACCTGTGTAGGGCATCTCACATTCAAACCACTACTAAGGTTCAAATATCTTTGAGGCTTTCCCCAACAACAGCTCATCAGTTTCTACTTGCCTCTTGAACACTCAGCAGGAAGGCTACTGCCTTGTGAGAAGTCTCTTTGGGAACCCCTCTGGATACAGAGAATGTTCATCAGGTGTCCCTGGTCCAGTCATCCCACCCAAGTCCAAGTCAAGGAGAAACCTTGGGTCTTCTCAGCCCAGCAAACACCTTGAAGAGAAGAACCCAGATGATATGGCCTCTGACTGGCCATCCCAGCATCCAGGTGATACAGCCTCTGACTAGCCATCCCAGCAGCCTCAGCTATTTTAACAACCCCAGCTGTGGTCACATGCATCATGTGTCCTAGATAAACTGTCACTTCTATGCCTGCCCTAATTGTGATCTACAGAAGACTGAACATTATAGGCAAAGCCATACATTGTCTTTGGAGATGGTTTATAAAGTGTGTCTGCTGGTATGCTTATCGAACTGTATATGTCAGTTATATTTAAATAAAACCATTGACCTTCTTAATAAAAAACAGCTGCTGTTTAGGCCACTGAATTTTTTTTGGTGCTTTGTTATAACCTGAACATGCACATCTGTATTATTATTTCTTGATATTAAAAAAAAGTTATCAAAATACAAATGATATAACTTTACTTTTTTATAGACTCAACTTGTTTTGATCATATCTAATCCCTGTGACAATTAAATGAATTCCCCTTTAATTATTTATTTATTGATATAATGTTTTTTTATGTAGTCCTGGATGGATGGATATGTAGACCACACTGGCCTTAGAAGTCCAACTGCCTTTGATTCCTTAAGCTGGGATCAAAGCTATGAACCACCACACCCAGCCTACTTGGAACAAAAACATATTTACTTATTGTGTGTATATATTTGCACTTGTATGCTTATGACATCGCATGTATGGCAGAGGACAACTCCAAAGAGTCTATCACTGCTTCCACTTTATTGAAGCAAGGTCCCTCTTGTTTCTGCTGCTGGGCTGTGTACTCCAGGAGAGCTGGCCTATGATCTTCTGGGAGGTTCTTCTATCTTCATCTCTGTCTTAGTTGTGATTACTAGGTTACTATTGCTATGATGAAACACCATGAGTTGGCTTATACTTCTACAGCATAGTCCATCACTGAGGGAAGTCAGGAAAGAAACTCAAACAGGGAGGCAGGCCCTGATGCAGAGGTCCTGGTGAGGTGCTGCTTACTGGCTTGCTTCTCATGGCTTTCTCATTAAGAAAATGCCCTATGGCTGGATTTTATGGAGGCATTTTCTCGATTGAGGCTCCCCTTTCAGATAACTCTAGCTTGTACCGACAATCACCTATTTCTTTATAGAAGTACTGAGATTACAGATACACACTCCCTACCCCATCCTTTATACATGAGTTTGTGGCTGGAAATCAGGGTGTTGGATTTTTTTTTTTTTTAATTAGCACCTTTATAACTGCAGAGCTATCTTTCAATGTGAATTAGCTTTCAAAAATCTGTTATGAATGCCTATTTTATACTAAGGGTATTTTTATTTTTATTATTATTATTATTATTATTTAGCTTGGGAGACTTCCATTTAAACACAAAGCCCTAGGCTTCATCCTCAGCTCTGTATAGAAGTATGAAATCAAAGCCATCCTGGGCTACAAAGCTAGTGCCAGGGTAGCCAGGGCTACAAAGTGAAACTGTGTCACTAGAAAGAAAGAAAAGAAGAGAAGGAAAGGGAGAAAAGTTACTGTTTTTGTTATTTAGATTTCTTTACATACTTTCTCTTGTTTGAGAACTTCATATGAGAACATACTTATGATACATCTTGATCAATCCGCCTCCTCCCATTTCTTCCTTGTTCCCCAGTCACTATTCTTCCTTAACTTCATGTGCTCCTTTTAAAATTCCTCTGAGTCCACTTACTCTGTGTGAGTGTAGCACAGTCTGCTGCAGCATAGGCTTTCAGAGGCCACACCCCTGGAGAAAGTAAACTCTCATTTTCCACCTCTGCCACCGATAGCCTCTTAGCTAGGGGTAGGACTCCTCGCCTGCTCCATGTTCCATGCTGGGATTTTGTTGCCTTGATCCTGGCACACAGTCACAGCCATTGTCAGGCCATATGTACAATTTCCCTGCTGTGTCCAGAAAACACTTACACTATAACATCCTCTGCCTCTGCCTCTTGTCGTCTATCCACTCCCCCTTTCCCTGTGATCTCTGAGTATCGGGAGGAGGACTATGACGCAAGCTGAGCATTGCTTACTCTCGTCTTCTGTATATGTTGATATACATACCATGTTAATCTCTCTCTTAGGGTTTCTATTGCTATGAAGAGACACCATGACCATAGCAACTCATTAAAGGAAAATGTTTCATTGAGGCTAGTTTAAAGGTTCAGAGGTTTAGTCCATTATTGTAATGGCGGGAAGCATGGAAGCATTCTACATCTGGATCCAGAGGCAGCAAAGAGAGAAGCCTTAAAACCCTCATTCTTTCTCCAGCAAGGACACCTACTCCTAACGGCGTCATTCCCTGTGGGCCTTTGGAGGCTATTTTTATTCAAACCACTATCTACTGCAAGAAAAAACTTTTGGGACATGGGTTAAGAGATGAACTAATGGTTATATGATACATCTTAGGAGTCAGTTAAAAACTATGTCTGTTTAGCAGAATAAAAATAGCAGTAGGTTCTTCCATAGGCACTCTGATGGCCTATCTCTGGGCTCTTGGCCCCACTAGTAGCACAAAGCATAAGTTCCAACTTGAGGAGTGGAACTTTAATCCAATTAAAAAGTGGTTGGTCAGTCCTGTGTTACTGCTGTCACTATTGCAGTGGTTGGTCACTCCTGTATTACTGTGGCCACTAGTGAAGTAGTTGGTTACTCCTGTATTATTGCTGCCACTAGTGCAGTGGTTGGTCACTCCTGTATTACTGTGACCATGAGTGCAGAAGTTGGGTGTACCTTACCAAGCCAGTCAATATTATACCTAGTGGGGTTCACAGCTGGTTAAAGTGGATGATTGCTTTTATCCACCCACCTTATGCATAATGTCTTAAAGCACTAGGAATGCTAGCCAACAGGAATAAAGCTTCTAGTCAGTGCAAGTTAGATTGACCCACATTCTATGACTCAAGTATGTGGTACTTTCAGTAATAAAGTCTCAACGTCAAGTTCTATAGAGTAACCCCAAGCAATGACAATAGATTGTAATGTTTGGGATGATGGTGGTGGGGGTCTATAGGACCTGACTGGTCAACATCTCCAAAAGGTAACACATTCTGGGCATTAGGCCTTTTATTTGATAGTCTATGGTTATTGAGGGTATCATCCTCCCCAACCATTATAGAGTTATTCCATATGTATGTGTATATGTATATATGCTTATATTTTTCAAAACCTACTTTGATAAGAGTTCTCAAATACTTCTATCACTGTACTAGCCCACTGTCCAAAGATACGGGGGAAAAGATGGTAAATAGGACAAAAGGGTGTGGACCTATTTAGAAGTAGCTCTTTGGGGTAATTCCAATCTCCATTTATCAGGATACCAACATTGCAATTCAAGCATGTCACCAAACACAAATCAGCAACTGTGGCATGATCTAGCACAAACTGCCAGTCCTCTGCCAAATTGGCACGAGTCAAGGGAGTGACCAGAACCAGCCAAAACACCAGGAGTTCCCTACTGTTCTTCTCTCAACAAAGTGAAGAACAGCAAAGACAGGAGATCAACAAAGAGTTCCACAGCTAGCTATGCAAGTGGCCTGTCACTGTCCCTTGAGTCCTACTTCTACTCCCTCCAAATATCACGTGGCCTCTCACAGCTATTCCTTCAGTAAAACATCACGAGTCTGCTTCAGCAAAATGTCACGTGAATCTGTATCACATGACACAACCAGAAATTTCCACAACATATTAACATATTATATACTATATATGTTTTATATATGTGTGTGTGTATGTGTACATATATATATGCATATGTATGTATATATATGAAGGCCTACAGTAATAAGTTTTTATCTAGCTTTTTCTAAAGTCTTTATTGTTGATTAACACATCCTATTCTAACCTATTTTTGGTGCTCTGTTTAATCTTTCCCACTCCACTATTTTCAATCCTCACCTTGTATCACCTATATTCTATCTTTCCTCTTGGGAAAGACCCTATCCTAATTGCCATTACTAGGTTCTGATGTCTATGGATACTCCAATATAAACACATACATCCAAAGACTCAGAACTGGCATCCACACATGAGCGAGAACAGGAGTTTGTCTGAGTGATTATTTCCAGGTCTGTCAATTGACAAGCAAATTTAATTTTTATTAACAGATGGATAATATTCTCTTGTGTACCATATTTTCACTGTTAATTTATCAACTAATGGACACGTAGACTGTGCCCGCTTCCTAGCTATTGTGAATACAACAGTAACAAACAGGGATGAACAGGTATCCTGTATTAGGATGGAGACCTGTGCTAGCTGGTTCTTGTCAACTTGACACAAGCCTAAACAAAACGAATCTCAACTGGTAGATCTCTGTCTCTCTGTCTTTCTGTCTCTCTCTCCTGACCCTTCTCCCCAGTGTGTCTGTGTGTATACTGTACATGGCAAAGCTGGAGAGGTGAGCTGCCTAGGGCCTTTGGAGCTCAGGTGACGAATCCCCTTGAGCCTTTATGTTGCTCATACTGTTGCTGTTTGCTTTTGCTTTCATTGTGACTCTGCCCTGGTTCTTCCTTCTTGGAGTAAGAAAATATTTAACTTATCTTGACTTTACAGTAATTGGCTTTTTCTTTTTTAAATTTTATTTTATGCATATGAGTACATGGTAGATGTCTTCAGACACACCAGAAGAGGGCATAAGATCCCACTACAGATGGTTGTGAGCCACCATGTGGTTGCTGGGAATTGAACTCAGGACCTCAGGAAGAAGAGTCAGTGCTCTTAACCTCTGAGCCATTTCTCCAGCCTAGTAATTGGCTTTTTATATTTTAAAGATATTGAATTTTAAAGACTGTGGAACTTTTAAAACTTGGAATGTTTTATAGCATGTTATTGATATTAATATGAGATCTTAAAGATAAACAAGAAAGGAAAGGCTATTATTTAAAAGTATTTCATTGGTGTGTCAAGTTGATGACAAGTCAGTTGTTTTGGTAAGTTTTTTTTTTAACTTGACACAAGCAGAACTAAATAAATACAGATATAAGTAAAAGCAGTATTCCCTCCATGGTCTCTGCTTCAGGTCCTGTCTGAGCTCCTGCCCTGACTTACCCATGACAGACTATAAACCTGAGATGTAAACAGACTGTTCCTCCCCATGTTGCTTTTGGTCCTGGTCTTTATCACAGAAAACCAAGGCATCTGATATCTTTGTCAATTTATTTCTTTAGTGTAAGTCTTTTGCTTCCTTGGCTATATTTATTTTCAGAATTTTTGAGGTAATTGTGGATGGGGTCATCTCCCTGATCTCTTCCTCTATGTTTGCTTTTGGTGTACAGGTACTGATTTTTGTATGTTCATTGATTGTCCTGCTACTTTCCTGAATGGACTCATCATTTGGAGACGTTTTCTGGTGGAGTATTTAAGATCTTTTAGGTATAGGATAATATCATCTGGAAATCAAAGATGCTTCGTGTTCTTCCTGTGCTGGCTAGTGATTTTTTTTTCAACTATATACAGATATATGGGGGGAGGGGGCGTGTCAGGAAAGAGAGAGAAAAATATAGAGTCAGAGACAGAGAGACAGAGAGACCCATCAGTTGAGATGCCTTTTCACCAAATATGTTTAGGCTTGTGTCAAGTTGACAAGAACCAACTAGCACAGGTCTCCATCCTACTGCAGAGATGCCTGTTCATCTGTCTTCATTACTGTTGCATTCACAATAGCTACGAGATGAAAGTAGTGTGTGTGTCCATTAGTTAATAAATGAGAAGAGGGAACTTCAGTTGAGACTATGCGCTTGTCAGATTTCTGTGAACAATCCTATGAAGCCATTTTCGTTATTAATGATTGATGTTCAGGGCCCAGCTCATTGTGAGCAGTGCCATCCCTGGGCAAGTGGTCCTGGATGATGTAAGAAAGCAGCCTGAGCAAGCCAGTGGGAGCAAGCAGGTAAGCAGCACTCATCCATGGTCTCTGAAAGCACTTCCTGTCACAGGTTCCTGACTTGAATTCTTACTCTGACTTCCTTGGATGGTGGAGTTTAAATAGTATAAATAAGCTAAAATAAACTTCTTTTCTCTACAACATTGCTTTTCATTATGCTTTGTTTCAGTTGTAGAATCCCTAAGATATTTTCCCGTTCGTACCCCTTTTATCTCCTCTTGTCTTACTGCTACCTGAAACATCAAGTGCTATATTGATAGCAAGTATTGAAGAGAGTGAAGATTCTTGTCATGTTCCTGATTTTAGTGGAAATTCTCCTAGTTTTTCTCTATAAATGATGTTGGCCTCGAGCTTTCTATATGTTCACTTTATTATGGTTACATATGTCCCATTTCCTTAAATTCTTCAGCATTTTTATCAGAAAGTGATTTCGTGATGTTTTCTTTGACATTTTTTGATTAACTATTTTGGACTTGTTTATTCCTGTAACCTCTTGGGTGTTCTTATCCTAGTACACACATGGAAGTTTTCCTTTCACTCTTCTCTGTAAAACTGGATTAGATGTCATACATTTCTGTAATTATATTTGGGGATAGAAACCCTAGTTGATATTGTATGTCCTGCTTGTTTTAAATAAATTTGCATTAGTGATCTGGTACATTGTAGCAGCTTGTGTTCTCATGCTAATTGTGTTGATAACACAATTGTGTTATTTTTGATAACACAATTAGCATAAAAAAACCTGTTTTCAGAGTCCTGCAGGTAGGCTAAAGGAAGCCTGCCGTCATTTGGAAAGGTGCCATTGGCCAATGGCTGGGCAGGGGGACAGAGATGGGACTTTGAGGATTCCCGGAGAAGAAACACAGAGGAGGGAAGGAACAGATTCCTCCATTAGAGAGGCATAGGACAGACCACACCATGAAAGAGCAGGGGAGTGAGACCTGCCAAAATGTAGGTGCAAAGGGAAAGTGGCCCCATGGGAGGGATGCCCAGAAGGAAACAGGGCACCAAAGATAAAATATAGATTTAGAAAATGCTAACTCAGGAATATCAAGGGGAGTGTGTGCTAGCATTGAGGAGGTTTGGACATACCCAACCACTGAGCAAGTTAAAAGTTATTAAATATAAAGCTTGCATATGAAGCTCAAGAAGAAAGAAAACCAAAGTCTAGATGCTTCAGTCCTTCTTAGAAGGGTGGACAAAATACGCAAGGGAGGAAATAAGGAGACAAAGTATGGAGCAGAGACTGAAGGAAAGGCCATCCAGAGACTACCCCACCTGGGGATCCATCCCATATACAGTCACCAAATCCAGACACTACTGTGGATGCCAAGAAGTGCTTGCTGATAGGAGCTTGATATAGCTGCCTCCTGAGAGGCTCTGCCAGAGCCTCACAAATACAGAGGCAGATGCTCGCAGCCACCACTGGACTCAGCACTGGGTCCCCAATGGAGGAGTTAGAGAAAGGACTGAAGGAGCTGAAGTAGTTTGCAACCCCATAGGAAGAACGACAATATCAACCGACCAGATCCCCCCAGAGCGCCCAGGGACTAACCCACCAACCAAGGAGTACCCATGGAGGGACCTATGCCTCCAGCTACATATGTAGCAGAGGACAGCCTTGTGGGACATCAATGAGAGGAGAGCCCCTTGGTCTTGGGAAGGCTTGATGCCACACTATAGGGAAATGCCAGGGCAGGGAGGCAGGAGTGGGTGGGTGGGTGGGGGAGCACCCTCATAGAAGCAGGGGGAGGGAGGATGAGATAAAAGGTTTCTGGAGAGGAAACCGGGAAAGGGGATAACATTTGAAATGTAAATAAATAAAATATCCAATTTAAAAAATATATAGAGGTTGCTCGTGGGTGTCTTTAATTTTTGAATCCAGAGCTCACGAGCAGGTGCAGAGCCACGTGTGCACCTACTGGGAGATCAGAGCAGTGTAACTCTCACTACTACAGTACAATTCCTTCCTAAGTTATATATGCTAAGCATGGTGGCTTCGGCCTGTACTACCAGCACCAAGGAGTCTGAAGCTAGCCTAGACCACAAATACAGAATTTAAGGACAACCTAGCCTACAAAGTGAGACTCTATCTCAAAAGCCCTAGTGCTGTAGCACAGTGGGTTCAATGTCCAGCATCAGACCAACTCAGAATGGTAGTGTGTACTCATAATCCTAGCACTCAGGAGGAGGAGACAGGATCAGAAAGTGTCACCCACAGCTACGTAGAAGCCTGAGCTACCTAAGACTGTTTCAGAAAACAAAGCAAAGGAAAACAACAACAAAAACATAAAACAATATAAAAGAAGGCATATGCTAACAATATTTTTGGAGCATTAAGCTGATTCTCATTTTTTAAAGATTCCAGGGAGCATTGGTGGCACATGCTTTATATAGTCCCAGCTACTTCGAGGGCCGAGGCAGGAAAATCAAGAGTTTGAGGCCAGTCTGAGTGAAACTTTGTCTCAAAAAACTCAATGGAAAACAGAGGTGGACTAGGGATGTAGTTCATGCCCACAGGACTGAGGCCCTGTTTATCTCTAGCAATGAAAAGCAATCCTGACAATAACTTACACCTCTTAAAATAGCAGGAAGCAGGAGAGTGAGAGGGCTCAGAGGAAAAAACACATGGAACAACATGAGCCCCAGAACCTACATGACAGGAGAGAGATGATTATCATATGCTCTCCTCTGACTTCCACACACATAGCCTGCCATTTAAGTGCTACACACATACACACAAATAAATATGTAACAAAAATTTTAAAATATTAGGAGGTGTTTTAGGGTTTCTATTGCTGTGAAGAGACACCATGACTGTGACAACTCTTATAAAGGAAAGCATTTAATTTAGTCTGACTTACAGTTTGGAGACATAGTTCTTTGTCATCATGCTGGGAGGCATGACAGTAGGTATCTAGACACAGCGCTGAAGAGGTAGCTCAGAGTTCTACATCCAGATGGGCAGGCAGCAGAAAGAGAAAATGATTCTAGGCCTGGCTTGCATTTCTGAACTCTCAAAGCATGCCCCTAGTAATACTCCCTCCAAGAAGGTGGCATCTCCTAATAATGCAACTCCCTATGAGACTAATGTGGGACATTTTCACTCAAAGCACCATAGAAGGAATATAAAGAGATATTTTTGGATTGTTGTAACTTCATCACTGAACTGGTTATCTCAAAGACTAGAGTAAAATAGCACATTGTGATGGTTTGTATATGCTTGGCCCCGGGAGTGGCACTATTAGAAGGTGTAGTCCTGTTGGAGTAGGTGTGTCATGTAGGTGTGGGCTTTAAGACCCTCACCTTAGCTGCCTGGAAGCCAGTATTCTGCTAGCAGTCTTCAGATGAGGAGGTAGAACTCTCAGCTGTGCCTGCACCATGACTTTCTAGATGCTGTTATGCTCCCACCTTGATGATAATGGACTGAACCTCTGAACCTGTAAGCCAGCTCCAATTAAATGTTGTCCTTTATAAGACTTGTCTTGGTCATGGTGTCTGTTCACAGCAGTAAAACCCAAAGACGGAAGGTGGTACCAGGGACTGGGGCATTGCTGTGATAGGCCTGACCATGCTTTTGTTTGGAAGAATGTGGATTTTGGGACTTTGGATTTAAAAAGCAGTGGAATGCTTTAAGCAATACTTAATGGGCCACTCTACCAGGAATATGGAAGACTTTGTTACTGAGAGTGATTTGAATTGTGCGGACTTGGCCCAAGAGGATTTCAATATGTGGCCTAGAGACAGTATTGGTGAGGAATGTGGCCACGTTTTGCCCTTGTCTGAAAAGTCTACCTAGGGCTAAGGTGAAGAGACTCAGATTAATTGCATTGTCAAAGAAGTCTCAGAAACATCCATCATAGACTTTGTTCTCTGGTTAAGTTTCATGAAGAACATTTCAAACAAGTGAGCAAGCTGAGAAAAGAAAAATGTAAAATATATGGTAATGTTGGACTCTAAGATCCAAACCAGGGTATGCGCTTCCGCAGAAACACACACAGACAGGGGATTTGCTGCAAAAACATGAGGTCTGATGACAATAATAACCAGTGCACTGGAGTTCTCTTGAACGCAGGCAAGAAGAACCCTGAGCAAAAGTTGGGAGCAGTTTTTATACAGAGTTCATGAGGGCGACCACAAAGGCTGACTTTCCCAGATCCAGTCTCTAGGTGACTCAGATTTGCTATGACGATGAGTGTCTTCCGTTTTCCCAGGTTTACCACGTTAAGGGCCCAGCTTCCTGACCACCTCACATCCTGGGCCCCTCTCCTGGAATGTGTCTACATGCTCTGGGCCTTCCTCAATCGCAGGTGGATTCCCTCCCCTGTGGTCTGAGGAATGTTAATCAGCCTCTCCCTTCCTCTTCTGAATGTTAATCTAGCACTTGCTCTCTGACTAAGGAATGTGCCCCTCCCGGGATGTGTCCTGGGACAGTGGGATTCTTTCAACTTTAAGTTGGAACTGAGACCTGAAATCCTACAGTTCGAGTATTAAAGGGGTACCAGGAAGTGAAATGGAGATCAATCTTGTGTTCAAAGATATTAAATTGAATTAAGGGAGTAGTGACCGTGGGGCAAGATCCCACCCAGCTAAATTTAGGCTTAGGAACGGTAAAAAGCCTATAACCCCAGAGGTAAAGACAAGCAGATCTCTGCGTTCAAGGCCAACATAGATCAGAACAAAGTCTAGGTGAAGAAGAACTTAAATCCAGGCTTAGTGGACCACACTTTCAATCCCAGTGCTCAGGAGAAAGGCATGCAGATCTGAGTTCAAAGTCAGTCTACAGAGCAAGTTCTAGAACAGCCAAGCTTAGGTAGTGAAGGAGCTGGAAAACAGAAATCTGGTGATAATGTGATAGGTAAGGGGACCATGTTCCAGCCCCAGCACTGGGACAATGCAGGTTAGCTGGAACTAAGAATAGTAGTGATCACGAAGAGATCAGTATCACTGAGGTGAAATCTTCTGGAAAGTGTTTTTTGAGATCACAAAGAAGCTGTGTTCCAGAGATAGCCAAGGTTGTACCTTGTGCAGCAGCTGCACTTGGTACTGGTAAGAGCCATCCAGTTGGTACTGGCTTTGAAGCATGACGGTATCATGAAGAGCAGCTGAGGCTTGGCACCATGAGAGACCATGGAAGGCCATTGGTGAAGGTGCAGCCTGAGTTGTAGTTGATGGGCCAGGACTGAAGGAATCATGCAAAGGCATTGAGGCTTGGCACCATGAGGAGAGCCCCATGAGAGGCTATTTGTGAAGGCTAGTTACAGAAGACTCCAGTGTATTGGCCAGTACTATGGGATGATCACCAAGAACAGCAGCAACAGTCGAGTGGATCAACTTGAACTTAGAGTGCTACAGAGGGCAGAGCTGGAGATATGAGGCCAGCCCTTTGGAGGAGCATAGAAGATTATGTGTGGATCCTAGACATTGAAACAAGAAGCTGTAATATTGAAGTTGCCTTTGAGACCTCAAGATGTTCAAGATGTCAGAACCATGAGATATCTGCTGAGGAAAGCTGCTAACAGGAAGTGGAAACAGCCCAGGAGAAAGAAGTTTGTTGCAGTCAACAAAGATAAAAAAGGAATTGAAGATTTAAAGACCACTTTGGCATTAGCCATGGATATGTAGAGTTTGGAGTTTGCCCTGCTGGATTCCTGTTTTGCTTTGGGGGTTACAGTTAAATGATTGGATGAATCTCAGAAGAGTCTTTGAACTTTGGACTTCTAACATTGTTGAAACTGCTACAGGTTATGGGGACTTTTGATGTCGCACTAAATGTATTTTGCATAATGCTATGTTTAAGTATCGCCCCCCACCACCACCCCGACTCATATGTTTGAACAAGCCTATGGGGGCCAGGGAGTGGAATATGGTGGTTTGTATATGCTTGGCCTAGGGAGTGGCACAATTAGAAGATGTGGCCTTGTCGGAGTAGGTGTGTCACTGTGCGTGTGGGCTTTAAGACCCTCATCCTAGCTGCCTGGAAGCCAGTATTCTGCTTCATCTTCAGATGAAGATGTAGAACTGTCAGCTCCTCCTGCTTAGAATCCATCATGTTCCCACATTGATGATAATAGACTGAACCTCTGAACCTGTAAGCCAGCCCCAATTAAATGTTGTCGTTATAAGAGTTGCTTTAGTCAAGGTGTCTGTTCAGAGCAGAAAAATTCTAAGACATATATTATTAATTTTCCACTTAATAATTAATATTTTATAATGTAGCCTGATTAAGTCCATAAGTTGACTTGGAGACACCTTACCAGATATCTCAAAATCCTTCTTAAATTTATCTATTGTACCCATCCAATGTTTGGCAGTTCATTAAAGACATTAAAACAATTTACTTCAGTTGGTATTTATATTTAGTAAGAAATGTTATTTCATAGTTGAACTCAACCTTCCCAAACTTCTTCACACTAGCTAGTCTTGACATGGGAGATACCAGGTGCTAGAATATTCTTAGTCTTTTTGAACACTGCCAATGTCTGTGACCTCCCCTATTCATAGTGAACCTTTTAACATATTGCCAGGTCAGCGATACTGCTTGTTTAAAGTATGCTGCCTCACCATATGCAACATACATGTCTCTGGAGGCTAAAGACTTCTCCCAGTGCTTGTACATTCCATTTTTCTTAGTATACACAAGAAGGCATTATGTTGATGGATTTGAGTAACATTTAAATATAATTACATTATAGTCATTAAAGGGTAAGAAAAATGCCATGCATCTCATTTTCATTTATCTGAAATTATATCATGGAAGACTTCTCCACATCAAACACCAAAAAAATTAATTAATTAAAATAAATAAATAAATAAATAAGTCTATGCTAATTTTATGCATAAATCTCCCTCACTTCCCGCAAATGACAAAAATCTAAGTATACTCAAATTCCTTATAGAAAACAGAGTAGCACCTGCTATACACACACACACACACACACACACACACATACACACACACACACCCTGATGAAATTCTTTCCAAATTACTTGTGATACCTGGTACAGTGTATGTGCTTTGTTACACTGCATTTTTTATGGAGTACAGAAAGATGTCCACACATGATATATATATATATATCAACATTTTCCAAATTATCTGAGGAACAGGAAACCTTAAATCCTCCAGGTTAGCCTGTCATCTCTACCCTTCTAAGGCACTTTCTAATACCAACCTCAGAACCTTTGCTAATTACTTAGATCTGGAAATTAAAAAGAAAGACAGCCAGTTTTAAAAGCAATCTTATGGCGTTAAAATAGGGGAAATAATGAAATCTAGCTTTAAGGAGCCTAATGGAGAATTGTAGGTCCGAGACTAGACTGAGCTACAGCGAGAAACACCCATCTCAAAAGGAGAAGATAGGAGACAGAAGAGGGCATTTACATCTCCTTCTTAGTATCATTAATTTGATTGCCTCAGCAGACTATCCTTACCATGTCGAAACAAAGTTCACAGACACCTGGAGTAAGAATTTTTCCACTTACATATTCCCGATTCCATAAGTGTGTGTGTGTGTGTGTGTGTGGTGTGTGTTCGTGCATGCGTGCGTGTGATTATGTGCAGGTGCTACTCTGTTTTTTATAAGGGACGTGAGCGTACTTAGATTTTATTATTTGCAGGAAGTGAAGGTACTTTGTTTCACCTTGGCACGTTGGGGTGACTAGATTTGGAGAAATGAGCGGAAGGAAAGGCATGTGAGGAAGAGTAGGAGTCAAGATTCTAGCACACCTTTAAAAGAGTCTGATGTGGTGGCATTCCTGAATTCCAGCTCTTGAGTGTTCAGAGTTCTAGCAAATGAACGTAAGGATGAGCCAGTATGCCTTGTCACCAGAAAGGATTGCTGGGGCTCATGCTCTCTTGAATGTGCTCAACGTGGGCCAGTGTTGCTGAGTACAATGTAGTCAACGCAAACATCAATTTAGCTGCCTCAGCAACAGAATCTTTCAACAGAATCCTTCAGCCTAAACTTGTTTACTATAGAGATGATTTTACTTCTTTTTCCTCCTTGTATGTCCAGGAGCATACCACGCCATTTTGCTGTGTATTTAAACTCCATTTAGCCTTTCAGGGACAGAAACAAACTGATTATGTGGTATTCTCATATTGTGTTGCTTCAAGGTTGCTATCGTTGTAATGTGGCGTTAGAACCTATAATTACCTCCAAATTCCACAGAGTGCTAGCCGTCTTATTTTTGAACATTGAGGTCTCAGTAAGTATGTTTAAAAGAGTGGTTCTTCACGTTTTCAATACATAAAGTTCACAGTGCACTTCTCCAAGATGTGAGTTAAGATATGCAAATGAACCAGGCAGAGGTGGGGCATGCTTTTAACCACGCCTCTTTGAAGTGGGGAAATCTCTCAATTTAAAGCTAGCCTGGTCTACAGAGGGAGTTCTAGGACAGTCAGGGCTACACAGAGACACCCTGTCTTGAAAAATCAAAACCAAACCAAAACAACAAACAAAAAAGATAGGCAATGAGATTCTATTTGGGGGTCCTGAACTTCTTACTAGATGCTCCTAAAATCCAAAATATTTTTACAACTTCGTCATAGAAATAGCGATCATCTAAAATAGTTTCCCAAATGATTCTAACTCTTCCATTCTGGAGGGAAAGCTGTTAGTTCATTAGGCAGCTCAAACCAGGAATTACCATTTGGATTACAAGAACCGTAAGTATAAACAACGACATGTTTCCAATCTGTGTCCTGGAAAGAGGATTTTAAAAAGGCTTTCGAGGATGAAGAAATCATGAACAAAAATTGCTCCAGTTTTTCCCTGACCTCCCTACAACTAAAACAAAACAAAACCCGCAGACATGTAGCTGTGAAAGTTGATTTTATGGCTCATGCTTCTCCTGTAACTAAAGGGGAAATGGAAGGGGAAAAGGTAACCCCATTGGTTTTAATCAATTATGCCCTTATTTAATACTCAAAAAAAAAAAACCATTAAGAACACAAAGAGCTCTAAATGAACTCTGTTGATATTGACATGGCATTTTTCCTTCTCGTTTTCAGAATGGCATTCTTGGGCATAATATCGAGCACTGCGACTCAGATTCCCAGGAAGAACTGAATGATCTGTGGATTTTTTCGCTACACCCTGCTTTGAGTACTATCACCTGGCTGAGAAGCAGAGCGGGGACAATGTTCAAGCTATAGTGATTCTTTTCAAAAGGTGAAATAGAACAGCCCACGTATTTAGCCAATTTTTAGCATGTTCAAAGTACATGGAACTACATACACCCCACTCCAACCAACTTCTAAGGGATCTGTTTAAGGGGAGTTCACCTGTGCTTGGTGGCACACTACTGTAATCCTAGCACAAGCAAGAGGGGTGCTAGTTCAAGACCAACCTGAATGATACCATGAGCCTGTCTCAAGGAACTAAACTAACACAAGAGTCCAGAAAGCACTGCACCCCATCTCCTAAACCTGATCGGCAAGGCTCAGTTAAAATTATATCCATATTTGGAAAAAACATGGATGATTTGCTAAGTTTTGCCTTAGCCAATAACTCAATGAGTAAGGCTTTACATTCTAAGTACAGAATCAAGCATGTCTCCTTTAAATCCTAAACTGAGTGATAGTAACACCTTTAACAATTTTTCCCCTAAAACTTTAATTAAAAAATAAAATTTGTAAAACACCCTACTTTAGCAGGCTTGATTATATCAACTGGTAAAACTTTATTTTACAAGCAATAGGAATTGGACCAAATGATTATTATAATCCAGAGTAAGTGTTCATAATCACAGCAAATGCCACTGTACACACTGCCAATACAGACTTAATAACACGATTCTCAACTGTACAAGAGTTATTTATTTTCCTTAATCTCAAAGCTATTTTTAGTAGTACAAAAAAGCCATATTAACATTTTTTTTTCCATTAGAAAACAACAGGATGTACAAAACTTTGGATGAAAAGTATGTCAAATTGCATTTAGCCACTTGGAGGAAAATCCACCGCTCCATCAAACCACCCAAAGTGTTTTAGGCAGTGATTAAAATCAAAATAATGCATCTTAATAAATCTCAGCGGTTAAAAGAACAAACCTAGCAATATAGAATACTTTTCTACACAGTTTTTTTAACTACTCAGTTCAGGAGTTATTTTTTTAAAAAAAACCCATTTCAGTTGAGTCCTACTACATACCAGGCACCATATTTGGCCAACTAGGGGTTGCGAACAAGTTGGTTAAAGCGGGAAAGACCCACAAAGCAGTCCTTTGGTTACCAGGTTTGACTTTAATCTTCCAAAAACTCAAGAAACTCAGGACCAAGTTGACTCTTTCAAACGTTACTTGGTGTCATTAGCAAGGAGGATGTTTAGAAAGAAAAGGAACATTAATTTTGATCCATTATTCCGATTAGAGGAGCATTATCGAAAAGCTAATGCTGTTATCCTTTTTTAATATGATGTAATATTGAGGTGCCACCACAGATATGGTTCAACTTTACCCTGAACTCCACCCTGCACCCTGCTCAAGAGCACAACAGGTGGACTATTTTGCATTTAATAAAGCAATGGTAAAAAAAAAAAAAAATCAGTTTAGGGTCCAGTGAAGTAAAAATATCCAGTTATGAGATGGAAAATAAGCAGAAAGTAAACTAGTAAGGATTAATATAAAAAGAATTATCTTTTCATTTGATTAACAAAATGCTAACACTTTGATTTAAAAAAAAAAAGCTTGCAGCTATGCTAATGGTCCAAAACTGACTACATGTCCACTCAACACCATTACTTCCTTACAGAAACCTGTCCATAAAGTATGGCACACATTTCGAGCCAAACGCTGAGGCTTATTCTATATAAACCATCAACATTTAAACATGTTTGGCCGTCTTTTCATGACTTATGTGCAGTCTGAACTCAACACTCTTACTGATTATAAAATGTAAGTTTCTGGACCTGCAATGACAAGAAAACAGTTTATGAAATAGTCTCATAAGACATTTGAAATAGTCTTAGGGTCAAGCCACGTTTGCATTAAGTGACTTATTCTGGCATGCTATAACTACAGTAAAAGTAATTTTCAGTTTTAAATGCAAATTAAAAGCAGATAAATGGTAACAACTGACACAGTATAAGATCTTCCTACATATGTAATTTGACACTGATTATGAATTTCAGAGCTTGAAAACTTCATATCAAAAACCACAGCCAAATGTACTTTTGATGGCATGCAAGGCCTTCCTAAAAATTAACCTAAGACCTAGAAGTCAGCCTCAGAACATAAAAAAACACAACAAATTTGTACATTTTATTCACATTTATTTTTTGCTTTTAGTGTGCTCACAGAAAACTAGAACACCTTAAGCAGGAGTTGAATAGCAATGTTTGTAAGCAACGTTACATTCCAGCTCTATGTCAAATTGGTCAAAGCTCCTCCAGTATTTACAAAACACGAGAGACGAGATGCTACACAAAACCATTGCATCTGAAGATTTGTTTTTCCTTTATTCTCAAAGACAACTGGAAAAGAAAGCATTGTCTGCTGTAATCAGAAACATACCACAGTATAAACAGTAACCATTCCACGTATCACAGCTTGGTTGAGTTTAAAATTTTGTGTTTAAAAGGTCCAAGATGACTGCAGTTTTACAAAAATGGGCAGGGTGGAGACTTGCAAACTTCATGTGCTTCTGAAGGATATCAAGATTTGTTTTTATACAATAGTCACAGTTAAAAACACCCTGCTGGTAATACATAATTACACTTTATTAAGGTCATAAACCAGCAATAAACAATAAAG
>NW_021604635.1:6527901-6537541 GCF_004785775.1 Grammomys surdaster | reverse complement strand
TCGGCGGTCGCG
Organism: Grammomys surdaster; assembly: GCF_004785775.1. Lineage (NCBI taxonomy): Eukaryota > Metazoa > Chordata > Mammalia > Rodentia > Muridae > Grammomys > Grammomys surdaster. Next base: position 6,537,529 of record NW_021604635.1, on the reverse strand, counting down.
CCCTCCGCCTCAGCGCCCTCGCCCGCCTCCTTCTTGCTCTTCTTGAAGGAGAAGCCGCTCAGCTTGAAGGACTTCTTGAAGGAAAAGCGCTTCTTTTTTTTTTTCGGGGTCTCGCTGCTGGGCGACGGCGCGGCCCCGTCTTCCGCCTTAGGCGACGACGTGGAGGAGGCGGACGCGCCCTCGGCCTCGGCGGCGGGGGAGCCGGGCTCGGCGGGCTCGGCCTCCGCAGCCTCCTTGTCGGCCGCGCCGGCGCCCGGCTCAGTGGCCGCGGCGGCCTCATCCTTGTCGGCCGCGGCGGGGGTCGCGGCCCCGCTGCTCGCAGGCTCCTCCTTGTCGGCGGCCGGGGCGCTGCCGTTGGCCTGCAGCTCCTCCTTGGCGCCCGGCTCGGCGGCGGCGGGCGACGCGTCCCCGTTCACTTTTACGTGGCCATTCTCCTGCGGGGCAGAAAAAAAAAAAGACGGGAGCGTCACTCGGAGCGGCCGACAGCGCCGCCCACCCTGGGCCAGCTTAGGAAGGGACCCGGCCGCTCGACGGCACGTGCCCGGCGGCCGGGGAGTGGACACAAGTCGCCCACTTCGGAAGGGAGCCCACGCTCGCCATCAGGCTACCCTTCCCTCCGCCTCGAGCGACCGGAGCTGCGCGTTCCCGGGTGGCGCCGGCAGGGGGCGCTGCTTGTCCACCGCGCGCAGCGCTGCGGGGCGCGGGCGGGAGGGCGCTCAGGGGCGGGGCCACCCCGCCCTGCCTGGCTGGGCCCTGCCCGCAGGCCGAGGCGCCCCCGAGCCGGGGATCGCGCAGCCCCGGAGTCCGCAAACAAAGCTCAGGTGGCTGCCCGGGTCGGCCTCTCCCAGGCTCGGCCACCGGCGGGGCTGGGGAAAACCCATTATGTCTGAAGTCTGGCCTCTGCCTCCACGCCCACCTTCGCCCAGAATTCTGCATATCGGGGTGCGCCCGGGCAGCTCCTTTTTGCATTTTTAACGGGTTTAAAGCCTCTTGACAGAGCCCGTCTTGCCCCAAGGGGTTTAGAGCAGGCCTTATTATTTTGGCTCTAGGAAAAGAGGCGTGGTGGGTGCTCGGTGTTTGGGAAGCAGCCACCCATGGCCGACCTCTTGAGCCCACCCAACCATGGCTCTCTGCCTGGGTCGCAGCAGCACTCGGGTAATCCTCGAGGGTGGCCGAGGTGCCACTCAAACGAACAGTCCAAACCAAAACACCAGAACTGCTCCCCTCTTGGCAGGCAGGAAAGGGTCTTCGAAAACCCACTGAGTCCCACCACACCAGGATACCATGTAAAAGATCATATGGGTGTGTAATTACACAGCTAGCAAAAAACGGGGGGAGGGCCACGGAAGGGCACTTGGAAAAGCTGCCTGTCCAGCTCTAAGCAGCCACCTTTCCAAGAACCCGGGTGTACTGCCTCTGGATACAATAAGACAAGCCTTCCCGGTTGCTTTTCTCCACCGCCATCCGCGTTGGCTCCCCCCTTCCTACACACACACATACACACGCACGCGCGCACACACACACAACCACACCAGAAAGCTCAAAGACGACCCAATCTCGACAATAAATACGTGAGCCACCCAAACACCACTGTGGCCCCAAATACGAATGCAAGCTGGAGGGGCGTTGGGGAGGGGGTTGCATCTAACTAGTCACGTTCAGCCAATCTCCAAACCACGCCATTTTAGACGATGTATCACTGTTCCCCCTACTCAAGAATTCGCCAGGATCCTTACGGACCACTCCTTTGGGGGGGGGGGTACCCTTCCTATGAAAAATTGACAATTTAGGCTATCGTTACCCATTCAACTTTCAGACTAGGATCGGGCCACGCTCCCCTCCCCGGAATGCACCTCGGGCGCGACCAGAGGGAAGGCGAGGCGTCCAGATTAGAGAAAGACACCCAAGAAATGACCAGAACCACAGGTAGAATTTACCTGCCCATTAGCTTTGGAAGGCGACGAGGCCACAGCCGCCTCCCCAGGCCTCTCGGCGGCGGCTTCTCCCTTCGCTGCGGTCTTGGAGAACTGGGCACCCATGCTGGCTTCTTCAACAAAGAAACTCAACAGATCCACGAGAGGAAACAAAGAGCCTTGGGTTGGTGTAACGACGGGGCGAGCAGCAGCAGCAGCGGCAGCAGCAACAGCGGCGGCGGCACACACACCGGAGGGAGGGGGTGGGGGTGGCGAGGAGGACAGAAGAGACCCGATTAAATACACTCCGGATAAAAAATTTTTAGTCGAAGAGATCAAAAGCAGCAGCGCAGGAAGGAGGGAAAAAAGGTGGAAAAGTCGAGCACAAAAAAGGAGCCCAAGTGTAGTTTTTTTAAAAAAAGAAGTAATAAAAAAATCCCAGATTTGTAGCCGCACTGTAGACAAGAGGAAAATGGAGAAATCTCCCTGGTTGCTAATAAGATGCGGGGTCCAACGCCCAAGTGCACAGATGAATGGGCTCGCGGGCGCTGACGCGGCCCCCGCGCGAGCTGGCCAATCCGCGAGCCGCACACAAAGCAGGGGGCGGGGCCTGCGCTCCGGGCGAACAATGGAGCCGCGCTTTGCAAACGGTTTGAAAATCAGCCTCAGACCGAGAATTAATGTCTTCCAAATAAATAAATCAATTAAAAAATACGTACTTCTCGTCTCCCTCGGCCTGAAAATAATAATGCATCTCTTGATTGGCTTGCTTTGTTTGGAATTAATTAACCCGGGAGGGGGTACTTATGGATGGAGGCGGAGAAAGCTTTAACTTGACTCGCATTGACTCTTGCCGGTCTATATCCGCGTCTGTCTCTAGCCACTCTCTCCCCTCCCCCATCTTTCCCGTGTGTTTACGTGTATAAGTGTGTATGCGAGTGTTAAAGACAATGGGTAGGACTTGTATGCTATCAGAATTTTTTCCCTCCGCGCTCCATAAGGGTTTCACAGATAGTGCGCAAGGATTTTTTTTTTGATTTTTGTTTCTTTTTTTTTTTTAACTGCTGCAATTGCTAAATCGTCCCACACTGAAAGGTATTTAAACCACGAAGATCGAATTTCATCTAGCGAGATCTCCAGTTGGAATTAGGTCTGTAGGCCAGATGTGGGAAATGCAAAAGCAGCAAACAGCCTAAGCTGTACTCCTTCCTTTCTCCCAGAGGCGTGAAATAAAATATTTTAAAATTGGTCCTTGGAGCTCCTCAAATCGCGTCTCTCCAGCTATTCCAATTAGCGATCATTTTTCCACAAAACACTGTGAGGACCATTTGCAGAAGATCGAAACTTGCTAGCATTTTATCACTGTATGAAACGACATAATTAAATTTTCCTCTGTGGTAAAACGAGACCGAGCCTTGAGTGTACGAATCCATATTTACACTTGGGAGACAGCTACTCTGGTCGACATGGGTTGTTTTTCTAGCCTGCTGCCAGCATCGGAGGGAGTCTCATTTTGAACTTGTCGGTGCACAGCATCAAGTGTGCTCCTGGAAGAGAGGCAACAGCGAGGAAATTTTCTAAAAGGCCGAGTCCTAGTCTCAGAAGAAATCGCCTGCAATGTTGAGAGACAGCAAGAAAATCCCTGGAGACTCCACGTCTAACCCAGGCTAAAGGCAGAGCTCTACAGCCGTGTGTAGGATATCTCTCTCGTTCACTACAGCCCTTGTCACCGAAGTACCAGACACTTTTAGTGTGTGAAAGACCAGACGCTGATCTAATGTATCTGGAAGGGAGAGGGGATAGAGGACACAACTTAATAAACATTCCTCTACCACCCATATTTTCGCTCATGAAAACATCCAAACCATCTTTCGGCGATTGCATTTAATGACTGAGCATCGTGAACGATGGAGGCGAGAAGCAGTCGAGGGAATGGTTCGTTTCTCTTGGTGTTGGCTCGGAATTGTCAAACAGTTTTATTTTCTGTTCATTGTAGGGAAATAGGTCACACTTTGAGTGAAAAGGACAGTTGGTTCAAGCCAATAACCCTTTGTTCAAGTGCTGTTTGACAGTCACTGAGCAGAACATCGTTGCGTGAAGTTTCATCTCCTGACTGTCCAGTACCTTTAGATACATTATTCAATCCCGAAGTCATATTCCACAGAGCAGCTGGAAGGAACATTTCGTCGAAATGCATCTTGCCAACCAACGTGTTAGCACACGTAAGGAAGTCTGCTGGCCTGGCCTGAGAACCCAGCCGCCAGGATGGACGCGAATCGCTCATTAGCAGTTCCAACTTGAAAAGCCAACTGGGCTGATCCAACACCTCCATCCAGGAGATTCCCAAAAGCTCAAAAGGCAATCTGTGCACCCACCCCCACGGGAACCTTGCCCCTTCCTCTGCGTCTCCCTCCGGTTTTAAATTGGGGTGATTGCTAGTTCGCTTTCGGATTTTTTCTCGCAGACATTCGGGGGCTGCTTTTATGGCTCCTTTGTTAACAGGCTGTCGTGCAGCTTTCCCCCCTTTTCTTTCTCCAATGCCTATTTGCCTGGTATCGGCTCGTCTCCGGGGCAACCGCGGGGAAGATTCGGAGCCGGAGGCGCCGGGAGGGGGAAGGGGCGGAGCCCAGAGGAGTGGGGGCGGGGAGGGGCGCGAGAGGAGGGGCGGAGGGAGTGGGTCAGGAGGAGACCCCCCAGGACCCACGCGGAGCAGATGGCCGCGTCGGGGCGGAGCCGGTGAGCGTCAGGGGAGCGGGGGAGCCAATCCGTCCCTGAAGCAGCGCGGGAACGAGCCAACGAGAGTAAACACGCGGGCTGTCCCCCTGCGGTCCCTTCTTTGCAGCTGAAGATGTGATTTCCTTTGGATAAGAAAACGCATTGCCAATGTGGTTGGAAAGCTGGCGGCCCCCGGGAAAACGGGTTGGGAAGCGGGTTTGGGCCGAGCTCTGAAGTCTCCCTCTCCCCTTCCTCCCTTCCCACCCCGACTCAGGCACCCACTAAGCCTGGCGGGGATGGAAGAGGCGGGTGGATGGGAGAGCGGGGCGGGGCTGGGAAAAGGGAAGAGATTGACTCTTGCTATGAACCATAAGGAATGCCAGCAAGCTAGTGGAGCTGCTGGTCTTTAAGCGCTAGAGTTCCCCCAACAGTTTGGTGGTCTCCCCGTGGAGTTAAGGGTTTCGAGGGTGGAAAAAACCGCCAAATGCATTTATATAAGTGAGATTAAAGAACCCAGAAGGACATTAAAAATAGGAAACTGGCGCCTGTAGCCAACTCAACGGAGGAAAACAGACTCTTATTCTCCATTTGCACTGTTTATGGAGGGATGTGGTGTGTATGAGCACAGAGTTTTACTGTGCAATCCAGGCTGGCCTTCAACCCTTCGCAGCCCAGGCTGGTCTAGAGCTCATGATTCAAAGGGTCAAGTTCTCAAAGGCTGGCGACTAACAGGGGTGTGCTATTACTGCCAGATCCGTGCTACCGTTTTATTCTGGCCTAGTGGCACCATAGGTAAAGATGCTTGCCCTCAAGTCTGAAAACCTAAGTTCCATCATCTCAAGACCCAGATAGTGTATAGACAGAACCAACTCTTGAAAAGTTTCTCTGACCTTGACATGCACTGTGGGACATACCCTCATCGCTGGCATACACTACACAAAAATTAAATCTAATACTATGTAATAATCTGTACACAGTCTTCCTTAAGGGTAGAATTGAGCGTGTTGAAGAGATCTCGAAGTTATTTTTCCATAAAACATTAGCATTTAAACTTTAGACATTGTTTTATAATATCTTGAGGGCATGTTGTATGTGAGAACCTTACCATGTAGGACAAGAAAGAAAGACAAAGACAGTCCCTGATCTCTGGGAGCTTACATTCAGTAAATCAATTTGTTAGGCTTTAAGTCTTTCATTTGCCAGGGGGAGTCACGAGGCAACGAATAATGAAGCAGCAGCAAATCTCAGTACTTCCCACATGGCAAGAGAGAGTAGACACAAACACATAAACGCAATGTCAAATGGCTATGCTCTGAAGGAGGACATAAGGAACTCTAAGGAAGTGTAATATAAGCAGAAGAGTTAAAGAACCTTCTAAATGTGGCGTTGAAGTGGGTGTCTAAAGATGAAACAGGATTGAGCCAGGGAAAGAGGCAAAGAGCTGGGTGCAGAGGTGCAAATAGCCCCTGAAGAGAGAGAGAAGAGTTTGTGATTAGAGATGGATGGTGGCTGCACACTGATGCGTTTAAGATGCACCACAGGAGAAATCAGAGGCCAGGATGGTTTAAAATGTCAGTATAGGACGGAAGAGCACTTGCCCTGCAAGCATGAGGACCTGAGTTCAAATCCCTAGCACCGGTGTAAAAAGCCAGCCCAGGTGTTCGAGCAAGCCCAGTGCCAGGGAAGATCTCCAGGACTTCCTGGCTGCCAGCCAACTCCAGGTTTAGTGAGAGAGTAATAGGCACCTGATTGTAGAGAGAGTATCTTGTGTATTGTATGGATACACCACTTGTCAATTAAAAAGCCTATGGTCTATGGCTTAGGCAGGAAATAGGTGGTGGGACATCCGGGAGGCAGAAAGAATTCTGGGATAGAGCCAGGTGCCTGAGATTTGCCTGGGAAGATTTGAAGAGAGGAACACATGATACCTGAGCACAGGTAACCAGCCATGTGGCAGAATGCAGATTAGAATAAAAGGGTTATGTTTAGTTGTGATCTTATCAGAAAAGAGCATAGCATTATGGCCAAGATATTTGTAAAGATATTTTGAGTCTGAGTCTTATTTCTGGGAACATCGGCCTGGGAGGAAGAACTAGGCCCAACGTCTACACCTAATATCTCCTCTGATCTTCATATCTATGCACGTGGGAATAGGCCCTCCACACACCATGTATATACCACTACACACACACACACATGTGTGTGTGCACGCACACATACATGCACGCACACGCACACACATATACACACACGTGCACGTACACACACACACTTGTTTATCAAAGTATGGAATAGTAAGAGTTCTAAGTGGAAATACTTTCAGAATCCAGGTCATAAGGATATGCAACAGATAGCAGGTAGGATCTAAAAAAATCACTCTGTGTAACTAATGCTATAAAAAGATGAGCAGAAGAAGAGAGACTGAAGAAAACTGAAAAGAAACTCTAAAGGAATAGGCAAAAAGAAAGAAAGGAAGGAAGGAAGGAAGGAAGGAAGGAAGGAAGGAAGGAGGGAAGGAGGAAGGGGGAAGGGAGGGAGGGAGGGAGGGAGGGAGGGAGGGAGGGAGGGAGGGAGGGAAAGGAAAGGAAGGAAGGAAGGGAAAGGAAAGGAAGGAAGGAAGGAAGGAAGGGAAGGAAGGAGGAAAGGAAGAAAGGAAGAAAGAATGTGGTCAGGAAAGTTATTGGAGATGTGGTATTGAGGAGGAATGGCTCATTTTGCCAAATGCTGGAGGGCAGTCAAATAAAATAAAGACTGAAGACATTATTGCGTTTTTTTTGTTTTTTGTTTTTTTTCCAAATGAAGCCTGACTCTGTAGTCCAGGCTGTCCTCGAACCCACTATGTAGTGCAAGCTGTCCTTGTGTTCTCAGCAATCTTCTTATGTCTGTGTTGAAGTGCTGAATTCACAGGCATAAACTGCCATAGCTAAACTCCTAGAGCAGTTTTTGTAGCATGCTGAGAGAGGACGTGTGTTTAGGGCTTCATGTGTTGAGCATAAATGGGAATACGCTTTTAAAAAAATAAAGCTTGACTGAGCAAAGACTTTAGAGAGACAAAGTAAATTTTGTTATTGCCTTGAATAAAGGTATTAGAGCATGTTTGATGGACTGGAAATGATTTCAGGAGAAAGGCCAACGTTATAAAGACAAGAGAGGAAAAACTGTGGACAAGGCTGAGGATGGTTCAGCTGGTACAGTGCCAATCCAGAAAGGAAAAACTGGTGTTCAGATCTTCAGTGTTCATGTAAATTCCCTGCACATATCTCTAACCTCAGTGCTAGGAGTAGTAAGGGAGAGAAAGGTGGATCTCCCAAACACATTGGCCAGTCTGTCTAGTCAATCAGTGATCTCCAGTTTCAAGGGCAACCCTGTTTCAAAAAATAAGGTGGGGACCAGTCAAGAAATATAATGTCGACCTCTGATCTGCACATGCAGGCATACACGTATAGGAACATCTGCATATTGCACAAATATACACACTACAAAATGGAGAATGGGCTAATGATATTCTTGAAAAGGTAAGAGGGGGAGAAGATATACATATATACTATATATGTATATCTTGTTGAGACATGTCCAAGTGACTTCAGGTAGTCTTAAACTCTTAGCTGAGGATGCTCTTTATCTATTGATCCTTCTGCCTCACTTCCTACATGCTGGGATTACAGACATGCACCACTATACCTGGCTAAGACAGTAAGTGACTCTTGAAAGAGACTGGGTCATTTGAAGTAATAAGAAAGAAAGGGTGGGTACAAATTTGCTTGAGGAAAAATGAGAAAAAAAAAAAACTCCCTTCTGGTGGTTTCTCTTTTCTCTTGGTGTCATGAGCTAAGTAAGAGTAAGGAGACCAGAGAGATCTGAAGTTTGGTTGTGTTTTAGCAGATGCAGAATAGTGATAGGAAGGTGCAGTGTTGCGACTCCCAGGCGCTTACTGGAACACCTCAGAGAAATCGTGAGTTCTCAGTTCAGTTGCATACAGCCTTTTCATTGAGTAAGAGTGTCCGTTACAATCCTCTTGAAGACTGTCAATCACCCTCCCAACCTACTCAAGCAAGGAACAGAAGTTGAAAAAAAAAAAAAAAGAAGATGAAAATGACGTTGCTGTTACCGAGCTCAACTGTGGTTAGTTCTGTATGGTTTTACACAGATGTATTTAAAGGAGGGAGGGACTCACCGTGTGCTCAACAGTCACTGTTGGAGTCTGTCTTCAGCTTGCCTTTTACCTTTAACTCCCTGGACTTGGACCATTGTCTTCATTGTAGTGGGGAGTTGTCTGTAAGAGCGGGTTTTTTCCTCCAGGCCCCAAGCTCCAAGACATAACAACTCTGAGTCTCAAATATATTTGTAAATACCTAGGCCATATAGCTAGCCATGTTTCTACTGGTTTATAATTTAATTATCCTCTTATTCATTTCTAAGTTCTGCCACATTACTGTTTACCTGGTCCTTAGTTACATGAGACCATCTTCCTCTCTGTTAAGGGCTTGGCTCTATCCCAGAATCCTTTCTGCCTCCTGATAGACACCTTCTATTCTACTCTTTCCTATAGATCATAGATCTTTTGTTTGTTTGTTTGTTTTTGGTTTCTTTTTTTTCTTTTTCCTTTCTTTTCTTTTTTTTTTTTTTTTGTTTTTTGAGACAGGGTTTCTGTGTGTAGTCCTGGCTGTCCTGGAACTCACTCTGTAGATCAGGCTGGCCTCGAACGCAGAAATCTGCCTGCCTCTGCCTCCCAAGTGCTGGGATTAAAGGTGTGCACCACCACTGCCTGGTGGTCATACTTTGTTTTTTTATTGACATGTAGGTTTTATTTTTTATTGACATATGATGCCACCATACAGTTCACAATAGATTTCATTTTACAGTCAGATTCATAATTGGTATTTAACAAGGTCAGGGAAGAAAATGCAACAGTGTGTTAACCATTGTCCATTGAGAGTTCCCTGGTTTGTGTTCTTTATTTTATTTTATTTTATTTTATTTTATTTTATTTTATTTTATTT
>NW_021604635.1:6521420-6527891 GCF_004785775.1 Grammomys surdaster | reverse complement strand
TTTATTTTATTTTATTTTATTTTATTTTATTTTATTTTATTTTATTTTATTTTTTTCATTAAAAATAACTTTATTCTGTAGCAGGTCATTTTTCTACTGCTTCAGCATTTTCCTCTCAGAGAACACAAGTTTTAGAACTGGATCACTTGGTCCTTTCTCTTCTTGTCGCCTCCCAGTTCAAAATGCTTGCATCTCTTAATGGTGAGCATCCTCTTGGATCTGCAGTTGGGATCAACACACTCAAGCCTGAGCACAATCTTCTTTGTGGTTTTGGCCTTCTTTGGAAAAAATTGGCTTTGTCTGCCCACCGTAGTCACTCTGCTTTCGATCATAACGCTGCTTTCCTTGGGCATACAGGGAATCCTTGCCCTTCTTATACTGAATCACTTTATGAGGCTGATGCTTGCCACATTTCTTACAGAAAGTCCTTCAGGTTTTAGGTACGTTGACCATCTTTGCAGTAGAAGTGTCTGCGATGAAAACGTGAGACCGGCCGCAACGATCCCCGCCTCAACCGCACACGCTGAACAGGAAAGGGACCATTAAGAACCTGTAAGAACCCAAGTAATTGTACTATCACACAGCAAAATAGTAAAAGCACACAGTAGGAACATTATTGGGCTTTAAAACACGGGTGAAACTTGCACTTCTGTAATTTTAGGGTTTGCTGCAGTGTACCATATGAACAGCCCATGCCACTCATGTGGAAAAGTCCTCTACAGTTAGGAAATTCAGAATAGAAGAAGCAGGGGCCAGCATGTCTACAAGAATAAAGTTAGTCAGGCAGTGGTAGCACATATCTTTAATCCCAGCACTCAGGAGGCAGAGGAAAGAAAATCTCTGAGTTTGAAGCCAGCCTGGTATACAGGGTGACTTCTAGGACAGGGAAGGCTAAAATAGAGGAATCTTGTCCCAAAACAAAACAAAATAAAACAAATGAAACAAATAAAAAGAATAAGATTTCTGGAGCTTTGGATTTCCTCCACATATATAGGTACTCAGTACAAAACCAGTGTAACCTCATGCTGGCTAAGAACATACCAATGGAATTAGCATGTTTATTTTGTATCAGGAAAGATGGTAGACAAATAGGGTAGATTTTAGACCAGTGAAAACAAAGCCCAAAGAAAAATTTAAACATTTCTCCAGAAAACTCTGGGATTTCCCCTCCCCCTCCCCCATTGCCCTTGGTAGTAGGGCAAAGTGACTCCCTGTCTAGCCACGTTCTGTACAGATCGGCCTGGTCTTAAATACTCAGTGATCCTCCTGCCTCAGTTGCCAGAATGCTGGACTCACAGAGTGAGCTACCACACCTAACTCTATAGAAATTATGACTCAAAGCCCACCCACAGTAGTATCTCTTAGAATATGCTGTTCTGACCTTCTAGGAACAGGTTGGAAACGTTCCCTGTGTGCCCGTGGAAAAAATGACTGGGAAGGAAGAGCAGGCACAGCTTCCCTTTCAACTTGTTTTCCTAGAACACGGGAGGCTGAATACTGATGAGCAATCTCCATTTTTACTGAAAGGATCAGGTTCCTCATCTTACCCAGTTACCTGGATTTCTTTCCCATTGCTATAGTACTCAGAGCTGGCTAGCCAAAATTCAAAGAATGGGTTCCATATGATTAAAAACAACAACAACAACAATAACAACAACAAAAACAAGTTGACTCTTCAACAGGATACTGTAGAAACTAGGAAGAGGGTAATTTTTCAGTGTTATTTTAAAGTTATAAATACCTTCAGATATTAAAAAGGAAATTAAGGGCTGGAGGGATGGCTTGGAGGTTAAGAACTCTTGCTGTTTTAGCACAGGATGCAGGTTCAGTTCCCAGCACCTATATGGTGGCTCCTCATGGTCTATTACTCCAGTTCCAGAGGACATCCTCTTCTGCTCTCCACATGCACCATGAATATTCAAGAACACTCATACACATAAAATAAAAATGAATAAATATTTAAAACAGAAAGTAAATTAAATAAGTGACTAAAATTACATATTTAAGCTGTTAATGGTTCTAGAAACTAAAGTATAACATCATATCAAACATTTTCTTATAATTTTGATTTTTAATGTCATTTTTAAAAAAGACATATTTGTTACAATAAATAAATGTTCCTCACCTCTACCTAAGGGAGGAAGATTTCAAACCTTGTACATTCTAGCAAGTTCTTCGTACCAGTGATCTACATCTCTAACTCAATTTAAAAAAAAAAAAATTAACAGTTAGTTGTAGTGGTCCAAGTCTGTAATCCCAGGGAGGGTTAAGGAGGAGGATTATACATTCGCAGCCAGCTAGTCCTAGACCAACCTAGCCTTCATAATGATATCTGTCTCAGTTTTAAAAATCTTCCACTAATGAGAATCTCAGGAAGTTTCCCTTGTTTAGTGGACTTTTCATTGACTCAAGCATTGCATTACAGATTATCATAGGACAGCTGGTAGGACGTCATCCTTCTTAGCTTTAATTGTTAACTTGACATATACTGGAATTATCTGAAAAAGAAGTCCCATTTGAGGAACTGACCTATTGAACATTGTGTTTATTGTTAATTGATATAGGAGGGTCCAGCCCACTGTGGGTGACACCATTCCCTAGGCAGGTGGTCTTCGACTATTTAAGAAAACTAGCTAAGCAAACCATGGGTCTTCCAGTGAGCCAGTCAGCAGCATTCCTCTATGGTACCTGCATGATGTGCAGCTTGTCACTGGCTTTGCTTGGTGATGGACTCTGGCCTAAAAGTGTTAAGTCAAAATAACTTTCCTCCCTAACTTATTTTAATCAGAGTATTCTATTAAAGCAACAAAAAAGTAACCTAGAATACACTGACTTCCATATGCTTTACAGATACTTTGGCTATTCTGTAAGTGTTTCTGTCCACTTCCCTTCACTTTCAGTCCTGCCCTTAGTGTCTTAAACATGGATTCCTACGTGCTGTTTCTTGTCCCTTTGAAAGTTCATTGGTTGAGGTTTACAACTATGAAAATGATTGAGTGGCAAGGAAGAGACTGGCATCCTCACAGTATGATTTCTCAGAAACCTCACAGAGAGATCATGTCGAATCATGGTTTTCTTTCTGAAAACATTTCTGGTGTTCTCTAGCATCTTTGGAATAAAACTGAAGTCAAAATTCACAATGCTTATTGCCTAAATTACTTCCTAAGTCATCTTTTGTCTCTCAGGAGCATTGTATTTATAAGTGTTTTTCTTATTCTGCTTCTGAAGTAGCCCACCTTGTGTGTCTCCCAAGGCTTCATCAGATCCCATGGACTCCACTGATAGAGATTGTCTGGGTCACTGACCTATAAGTTTAACTCTTGCCTATAATTGATTTAAGTTTCCCTTTAGACAAAATCTAGAATTACAAGATTTTAGTATTGACAGATTTTATAATATAGAGGTAGAAGAACTCTTCCCAGGTAATTCATAACTAACATTCTGAAACCCTTTAAGGAGGCCAGATCTCCATCAGCGTGTCTTCCCTTTCTTTGAAAAAGGTGCAGCTCTTCAGGAAAGAACCTTGACTTGAACCTTTCGGCCTTTGAACTCTTGGCTTGCTTGTCTGACTTCACCACAGCAACAGTTACATCAGCTGTATTTCACATCAAAATGGGTCCCTGAGAGGGAGAGAAGAGAAAATGACGATTACCAAGAAGATGTTTCCTCCTCAGTTTGTCATTGAGACTAGTTTTCCTTCTGGGTCAGAGCATTTTTCCCATCTTCATTGTGATGTTCTCTCATTCTAACAGTTCCCTTAGCACCTTTCTCTGCTGCTGTTGCCTGTTTCTGAATGTCCTGAGGGCTTTGAGCTTAGACTATACAATGACCAATAGTTAAATAAAAATAGATAGTAATTTCCCCTGAAGGTGAATTCCTATTCTTTATCCAGAGGAGAAAAACAAAAGACCAAAACCCTGCAAATCTTCATCCACAGTATTGACTTTTTTATTTTAAAAAGTAATTTTTTAGGAATCTCTAATAATGACTGAAGAAATAATTGTTATACTTGAAATGTCACTATTTTTGAAAATCATTTTCAATCTATCTTCTTTTTACTAGAATAATTCATTCAACTTGGTAGGTGGGGGGTAAAAATTATTTCACATTATGCAAGTATCTAGTTTAGGCAGTAATTGTAGTTTAATTCTCTACTGACAGTCCATCATTAAAGAGTATTTAGCAAATTTCAGACTATCTGATGAAACATTAAAGTGGATTTTGTGATATTATGAAGATATTAGCATAATTCTTATCATAGTGGGTATCTATGCGTAAAGAAGACAACAATATAAAGCTGAGATTATTGATTCCCATTGGCACTGAATCAGAACTCATGGAAACAAGTAATTCTTTGAAACTATCACTTTTATCAGGTCGCCCATCAAACTAATGCTGATGATGATGGTCAAAGCAAGTTGAGAACTCTTTGCATCTTGTTTGTCCCTTGACATAGATGAGAGGCAGGGATGTCAGCTGAGGAACTAGCTCCATCAGGTTGGTCTGTGGGCATGTCTGCAGATATTCTCTTGATTATTGATTGATGTAAGAAGGATCAACCTACCCTGGTCACCAGAGCTCTATAAGAAGACTAGCTGAACACAGCCCTAAGAACAAACCAGTAAACTATGTTCCTCCTCTATGGTCTCTGCTTCAGCTCCTGCCTTCAGGCACCATTTGAGGTCTTCAGTGATGGGCTGTAGCCAGTTAGTGAAATTAACACTTTCCTGCCCAAGTTGGTTTTGAATTATGTTGGGGCAACAGAAAACAAGCTTTGAACCCAAACATATAATTAATTCTGAGAGTCTCTTATATTTTTGTGGTGTTCTCAGGCCTACTATATATACAGTTAAACCTACTTTTTCTCTTGTTACAAAGAAAAAACAATTATCTTGATACTTTACAGTTGTGTGTGTGTGTGTGATTTTTGTTTGTTTGTTTTTGAGATATAGTCTCATAGTCTCGAGGAACCTAGGCTGGCATTGAACTCACTGTATACACTATGTATCCTATCTCCACTAAAATGCTGAGGTACAGCCATGATCCATAAATCCCAACTGCCCACTATTTGAAAGTTACTGGTACATACTTGCAATCTAGTAATCTATTTAGACTAGAGGCTAAAGTAGGTGGTGTTTGACTTTGTCTGGGCAGTATACTGTGGTAGCTTGAATGAAAAGTCCCCATAGGCTCATAGGGAGTAGTGCTACTGGGAGGTGTGGCCTTCTTGGAATAGCTTTGCCATTGTTAAAGCAAGTGTGTCTCTGAGGGGTGGGCTTCTCAGATGCTCAAGCCAGGCCTAGCGTATCTCACTCTCTTCCTGTTGCCTGTGGATCCGGACATAGAGCTCTTAACTTCGACTTCAGTAACCATGTCTGTTACCATGTTCCCCACCTTGATGATGATGGAGTAAACTGTAAGCCATCCACAATTAAAAGATGCTGTAGTCATGGTATCTCTTTACAGAAATATAACCTCAAGATACTGTCTTAAAATTTAAAAATAAATGAGAGTAGTACAGAGATTTCTAAGGAGAACGGTGGAGATTTGGTTAAAATGGGCAGGTATATGGTAGGATATTGCAATCTGTAGCCAAGAGTCCAGCGTATAAAAAATCCCAAGAAGCACCATGTTTCCTTGCTGGTTTGTATTCTAAAATACGGAGCTTGAACAGGCACTACTGAAGAGACACTGATGGTGAAAAGGAACTGAATTCTATGGAAAAGAACACCACCATGGAACAGCCACCATGTAAGCAGCAAGTGCATCCAGGAGAGTTCTATCCCCAAGAAGACAAACAAGGAAGGCCTAAATGCTCATTTGTAAAGAAATATTTGAAATGTAACCCTCTCCCTTTTTTCTTAACTGTTCTCTTGGGAAGCATTGGAAAAGATGTAGGAAAAAGATGACTGGGATTATCAAAAGTCATATTGGGAGTAGCTGGAGCAGAGGAAGCCCCAGTGAATGTGTAAAGGGACAGATAAAGTCCAGAGAGAATTTATATTGTTGCTATGGGGACCACCATGTCAAGGACCCCAATGCCTCAGACCTATGGAAATAGTAAAGCTTCCATGGGCCAGGCTCAGAGAAATGGCAAAGCCTTCCACTGTCCTGAGTACGAATGTTGTCAACTGATTGTTCATTAGTTAATGCCAGTGAACAGTTAGTACCCACCAGAACCATGGTTTCCTCCTCATGCATATTTACAGCTTAAGACTGCTCCTCTATGAAGACCTCCCACTCAGACAAGCTCACCCCTAAGTGGTAGTTTGAATGAGAATGACCCCCACATACTCATATAGTTGAATGCTTGCCCCTCTCCCAGTTGGTGAATCTGTTTGGGAAGGATAAGGAGATGTGGAGGAGATGTGTTACTGGAGGTGATTTTTGAGATTTAAAAAGCCCCCACCATTTCCAAGTGAAATCTCTCTCTCTCTCTCTCTCTCTCTCTCTCTCTCTCTCTCTCTCTCT
>NW_021604635.1:6473171-6521410 GCF_004785775.1 Grammomys surdaster | reverse complement strand
CTCTCTCTCTCTCTCTCTCTCTCTCTCTCTCTCTCTCTCTCTCTCTCGCTAGTGCTTGTGGATCGGATATTAACTCTAATCTTCTTCTATAGTACCTACCTGCCATGATATTCATGGACTCATTCTCTGAAACTGTAAGCAAATCCTCAATTAAATACCTTCTTCTATAAGTTGCCTTGGTCATGGTGTCTCCTCAAAGCAATAGAGCAGTAACTAAGACACTCTTATCCTGTGCTATATATAATAAACACTTGTAGTTTTAGGGTTTGTATAGTGAGTGGCTTCAATCAAAGTGAGTACAGCCCATATGATTTCAACTTTTCTCTACAAGACTATCAATTTTTATGACATTATCTTATGACATTCTATAGCACCCCAGCTAGCTTTCTGGGATGAAGCCGTGAAGCTTATGGACAATTCTTGACAGCACAGTTGTAGTAGACCCTGATGATTTCATGGAATGCTGTCTCTTTCTCCCAGCAAGTCTACCATTCTCATGAGAAAGATGTTCTCCCTTGAACACTTCATCAGAGCCTTAGTCAGGAGAGTCAGCAGGTCGGAATTAATGGTAAACAACAGTTAGAGAAATTTGCATTTTGAAAGTCTCATCCTTCTCACAGAAAATCCAGATGGGGTGATGAGTTTTCTTCAGACCTCCCCCACTCTCTGTCTCTTTTTCTTTTTTTCCTGAGTGTTAATTAAAAATCGTGTTAGCAACAATGTGTGAATAATGTGTTTACCGCTGAATTTCTTTGGGCAGTGGTTTGCTATGGATATGCAAATTTTATTTTTGCACGTTTGCTTTTCCTCCAATTTTGAATAAAATTGTCGAAAAGATAATTTATAATAATTACAATCCTCAGAGTTGTTATTATTCTTATCATCAACGTCTTTGAAACCCATGAATATAGCAGAGAGCCGAGCTATGGATGAAATGACAGCTTTGGAATCTAATAAACTATGCTTGGAGTCCAAGCCTTGCAATTTCCTTACTTGTAATATGAGGCTAGGTGACATCTTCCCTCAGTGCGACATGGGGATGGGAAAGACATCCTCTCTCAAAGCTTTGAGGGATTGATTTTAAGGGTCTATTATGGGAAACTCTCCTGTACGAGGTTTACATCATTAAATGGCTCTGAATTGGACTCCAGATGCAAGGGTGGAAGAGTTGGCATGGGAATACCAGGTTCCACCTGAATCTGAAGACCAGTGTGGCAAAGAGCTAGCTTCCAGTCACTTCACAACTTCCAAAACAATTTAAAAGTCATTTTCTGACAAGACACATACTGATGCCTCACCAAGAAAGACACTTTCTCTAGATGACTTTGCTCTGACCAAACACCTGACTAAATGCAATTTTATGAAAGGAAGGTTTGTTTTGCTCACGGTTTGTAAGGGTAGCATCTGTTATGACGGGAAAGCATGGTGGACGTCATGGTGCTGGCAGCATGTTGCTGGAATTCCTCAGTGGACCATCAAGTAAAATTCTCTGCTCATCTGGCATTTTCTCTTTCCATTTTTATTCAATTTGGACATACTAGACTACGGTATGGTGTCACATATACAGGGCATATACTGGCTAGTTTTGTCTCACCTCGACACAAACTACAGTCAAGCTTGGGAAGAGGGAGCCTCAATTGAGAAAATTCCCCCACTAGATTGACCTGTTTACATGCCTCTAGTGCACTTTATTAATTAGGGATCGTCCTAGAGTTTCTATAGCTGTGACAGAACATCATGACCAAAAAGCAAGTAGGAGAGAAAGGGGCTTATTTGGCTTATACATCCACATTGCTACTAATCATTGAAGGCAGTCAGGACAGGAAGTCAAACAAGACAGGAACTTGGAGGCAGGAGCTGAGGCAGAAGCCTTGGAGGAGTGCCGCAGACTGGCTTGCTTCCCCTTGTTTGCTCAACATGCTTTTTTATGGAACTCAGCTGGCCCTCCCCCAACAATCAATAGTTGAGAAAATGCCTTACAGTTGGATCTCATGGAGTCATTCCCTCAACTGAGGCTACCTTTTCTCTAGCTTGACTCTAGCTTGCATCAAGTTGAAACCAAACCAGCAGTAGAGTGATTGATGTGAAAGAGCCCAGTCTTTGTGAATGGTTCTCCTTGGACAAATAGTCCTGGGTTGTATAAGAAAGCAGGTTGAGCAAGCCTCGGGGACTAAGCCTGTCAGCAGCACTCCCCCATGGCCTCTGTTCCAGTTCCCGCTTCCAGGTTCCTGTACTTAGCTCCTGCCCTGACCTCCTTCATGATGGACTCTAAGTTGAGAAGTGAAATAAACTTTTGCATCCCAAAGTTGCTTTTGGCCATGGTCTTCGTCACAGCAATTGAAACTAAGACAGGGTAGGTCTTCACCACTCTGTAACGGGTTGGTCTGGTCCTGCTAAGTACTGTAGCCCAAGACCTGGTTGGTCTAAGACAAGCAGATCCTCATGTAAACAAGCTTTGATTGTGTAAATCTCCCCTCTTAAGTTATTCCTGACTGGTTAATAAAGATGCCTACAGCCTGTTGTTGAGCAGAAGAGAAGTAGGCAGGGCTTGAGGCTCTGTAGCTTAGGGATCTTGGACAGAGACCACGAAGAGGAGAAGAAGAAGGAAAGAGACTCCACAGTGTAGGTGGATCGTGAGCACATGGCATGAGGGCCAGGTTGATGGAGCAGGAGAGGCCCAATAGGAACATTCAAGTGATATCTTGGGGTTATAGATAGGGAAGCAGACAAAAATATCTCTCTGGAGAGTTGATAGCTGTCTGATTCTATGCTTTTAGGTTTATTATTAATGTAAAAGGTTTTGTGTCTTTTATTTGGGAACTATATGATCAATGTAGATTATTTGGGCTAACCCCCCCCCCACCCCCACCAAAATAATATTTACCACCACACCACACAGTTAAACCTCTCCGGAAACACTTTCACGGGGACACTAGAAATGATCTCAAGTCCAGCCAAACTGACAACAAAGATTAGTCATCATGCCAGCTACGATGGGTATTCCTGGGTATCCACTTGACTACATCTGGGATGAACTACAATCCAGAAATGGAGGGCACACATGTGATCCAGATCCTTGTCAAAATACACAGGTTTCTGACCGCATCTTGACATGGGATGAGACATGCTTTTGATATAGGTCTTGAGACACTGTGGTCCTGAAAAGCTTAGGCCCAGGCAAGCTCTTAGGAGACAAAGCAAGCAGAACTCTGATTTTAAGGCCAGTCTAGGACAGAAAAAAGTCCAAATCCAGGCACAGTGGTATACACCTTTAATTTGAGCCAGATCTTCTGCTAGAGGCCCACATAAGGACAATGGAAGGAGGAAGGCTCTCTCTTCTTTGCTTCCTTGCTCGTACTTGCCAGCACATCTGGTGAAACCTTCCACTTCAGGATTCTAGTTTATACCGAAGACCAAGCGAAACATCTAGCCTCATGGGACTGAGCAGCTAGTAAATTCTTGGACTTCCTATTAACAGCTGGACAATGTTGGGTTAGTTGGACTGTAGACTGTAAGTGATTGCAACAATTACCCTTAATATATAGAAACATTTCATAAGTTCTGTGACTCTAGACAACCCTGACTAATACATCAGCTTTGCACATCAGGCTCAAAAACCTTAGAACTTAAAGAAAATCAGACACAGAGAGCAAATCTTATTCTCCTCATATAGACTCCCCCTCCTCTATCATCCAGTTCAAAAAATGACGACCAGCCCAGACCACTGCCTTACAGGGTGACTATATTAGGTTCTTTGTAGCCATTGTCTTTCCTGGGGGAAAGTTACCAACTTTTAACTCATGCTTATATTGAAAAACAGACTTGAAAGTTGCATGTGTGGAAAAAAAGGCTCATAACAATAGCCATAAAATCTCTCAGTGCTTCTGTTTCAGATGAGCCTTTATAAAACCTATAGTTTTTATATAAATATAGAAAAATAATAAGAAGAATGTGGATAGAAAGAAAAATAAGTCTTCTGGGTTTCTACATTGCCAAATAGCAGTGCATAATACTATACTTTGAAACTTCTTATTTATTCTTTTTATCCCTTGAGTTGGAATCTCAAGCTGGCCTCAGGCAGTCCTTGCTTCTGTCCCCTGTATCTGAGAATCCAGGCATGTACAACCATGCTTGGCTTCCCATTAAAATTGTGGTTTGATTTTTTTGAAACAGCCTGTTTATGTAATCCTGGCCAAGCCTCAGACTCACTGCAATCTTCTTGCAAGCTTTGCCTCACAAGGGTTAGAATTTCAGGCCTGCATTCCCAAGACCAGTTCCATTAACATACACACACACACACACACACACACACACACACACACACACACAGAGAGAGAGAGAGAGAGAGAGAGAGAGAGAGAGAGAGAGAGAGAGAGAATAAACATGCAGCTAATATTTGTGAATTCGTGTACACACATAGTGCACGACTCCTTTTTTATTTTATTCTTTTGAGACATGGTCTCTTACTAAATCTAGAGCTCTCCATTTTTCAAGCAGACTGGAAGCACAGAAGGTTTCCCAGAATCCCTATAAAACAATCCCACTCTTTTTGTTTGTTTGTTTGTTTGTTTGTTTGTTTTTTCGAGACAGGGTTTCTCTGTATAGCCCTGGCTGTCCTGGAACTCACTCTGTAGACCAGGCTAGCCTCGAGCTCTCGAACTCAGAAATCTGCCTGCTTCTGCCTCCCAAGTCCTGGGATTAAAGGTGTGCACCTCCACTGCCCGGCCAATCCCACTCTTTTTTAATAGCTGTGTAAATTTTTGTTGTTCATACAGAAAATGTTAAAATTTATTTAGTTGATGAATATTTGGGTAATTTTAATTTTCTCTGTTATATCATTAATATTCAAATACATATTTGTCCACATGTGTAAGTCTTCCTATAGGATGCGTTGTTAGGAATAGCATTATTTTTGTTGGGTGTGGTGCTTCTTCATGGTCATCTCAGAACTTGAGATGTAGAGGCAAGATAACAAACTTCAAGTTCTAGACAAGCCAGGGCTGCATAGCAAGACCCTGACTTAAAATGATGTTGGTACAGAGAGATGACTCAGTTGGGACCACTCACTGCTCTTGCAAAAAACTGGAGTTTAGTTTCTAGTAACACATTGGGCAGATTACAATTACCTGTAACTCCAGCTCCAGGGTCCAGATGTCCTCTTCTACCCCCGTCCCCCACCCCCAAGAGAGTGTGAGCATATTCACACAGAGATGCAGAGACACAGACACACAGACACACACAGACACACAGACACACACACACACACACACACACACATAAACAACAAACTTAGTGCATGATGTCATACACTGTTAATATCAGCACTCAGAAGCCAGAGGCAGGTGGGATATGTCTGAGCTCCAGGCCAGCTTGGTGTATATATTGAAACCTTATTTTTAAAATATAACTTTTAAAAAGATTTTTTTTCTTTTAAATTCAAAGGATGTAGCTTTCAATATATTGGTGGCTGTTGCCAAATTAATCCAATGAAGATTGAAATCCTGTAATTGTGCACAGAGAACAGAACAGTGATTAAAATGCCCCTTTCTGATTCCCTTATCAGAACTACCACCTATTGATTGGTAATTTGCCTGATAGAAAATCACAAATAAAATAATGAGTTTTTTTTAATATTCTTTAATCTTTTTAATTTCACTCATCATCAATTCTTTCATCTTATCCTGTTGGATTATTTGTTTCTTTTTCATTATTGATTTAGGGGAAGCTAGTCCTTTTAATCTACAACAATCAGCATATTTCTATCATGTGTTGTGGCTATTTCCTTTCTTGTAACATGCTCTTTTAATGTGGCCTTTAACACGGACCACATCTTTTACTAGGTAAACATGTTTTGAACTTAAAATTTCTAAGCTTACATATACCACATGTAATCGAAGGCCATAGAGGCCAAAGCAGGACTTCCAATGACCTAGAATTAGAATTACAGGTGAGTATGAGATGTCATGAGGATCCTGGGAATCAAATGTGGATCTTCTGCCAGAATGCTGTGCTGAGCCCGCACACCAGCTCCTTAGAAAATTTTCATGTTTTACATACTCAGTTGTTTATGACTTCTGGTTTTTGGTTTAAGAGTGACTTTGTGCCTTAAAAATATATGTGTTCTTCTGCTTCTTCCTGTTATAGTTATCCATGTGCTGTTTATGTTGATGTAGCATGGAGTAGAGGTCTTGCTTGACTTTCTTTGTGTCCTGCCAATTAGCCTGACATGAAGCACTTATGATACACTAGTTTCCAGAAAAACATGGGCTGGCCTGAAATTTATCAGTCTCTAGTCCTTCCTTCACCTCTCAGCTCTGAGGTTACAGGCACATACTACCACACCCAGCATTTATGCAGGTCCTTAGGTCCAAACTCAGGTTCTCTAGCACGTGCAGCAAAAGCTTTATTCCCTGATTTATCTCCATAGTTCCTACAAGTTAAAACATTTCCAATCCTACTTAAAAGCTTCAACAGTGTCTTAGTCACTATTGTATTGCTGTGAAGAGACACCATGACCAAGGCAACTTTTATAAAAGAAAGCATTTAATTGGGGGTTTCCTCACGAGTTTCATAGGTTTAGTCCATTGTCATCATGGTGGGGATCATGGTGACATGTGTGGAACTAGAGCAGTCGATGAAATCTACTTCCTTATCTGCAGATTGACTAAGTGAGAGATTGGGACTTTGGAATCCTCAAAGCCCACCCTGAATGGTACGCTTCCTCCAGCAAGGCCACACCTCTTAATCCTTCTAATCCTTTCAAAAAGTTCCACTCTCTCTGACTAGGCTTTCAAATATATGAGCCAGTGGGGACATTCTTATTCAGAACACCACAAATAGCTTTGTGGTTTACTAATTGCTGCTGCTCTATTCACATGAGGCCTGGGTTCAATCAGGCAAACCTTTTGCACTCCATGCCGGAGGCAGCTGCATCTGAAAAGAGAACCACTGGAATCTGGTGCCCAGTCACAGAGGCTGGAAGCAGCCCTCTTGGGATGCCGGTGCCCCAGCTTTTCACTGAGGAAATTGATGCTTCTTTGGCTGACCCATATCTGCTCTGCTAAAGGACTTTTGGAAGAGAGCTTAGCACAGCATAATTTGCCTGCTTGGCAGTCCTGTTTCTCTTTTAGCCAAGAGGCAAGGGGTTCATCAAGCCGAAGTTGAACCTTCAGCTTTCCTTGAAAAATCATAGTGGTTATTGTAAGACTCAGCAAAGCCTTTGAACTCCTCAGGCATGCCAGGCAAATTATAACTTGGTTCCTGAGTGAAATATGAGTTTCTTTTTGAACTGCTTGGCATCCTGGGTACAGAGTTCCTGGGCTTCCATAACCAGCACCAGGAGTATTTTTGGTTCATAATTATTGATGATGCTTCTTGTTTCTAGCTTTAATATATATTTTATTTTAATGTGTATAAATAAGCCAAGATAACCTAGTCAGTAAGTCTAGTCAAGCTAAAGTCAAATTACATAAGAATTACCAAATGATTCCTGAGGAATCATTTTATAAACCCCAGATTTTGGTTTACTGTCCATGTCCAGTAAAATACCAGATCTCTTTCTAATCAAATGTGACAGAAATTCATGAAAATTCATGAATCATCTTTAAATATGACCTTTTAATAACATGAAAGTTTCTTTCACCAATCTGCACATATTTTTTGAGTGCTTCTGAACTTAGAGATGCTTAAAGTACTGCTGTTCAAATGGTTATCAACCTGTGGGTCACAGCCCCTTTAGCAAACCTATCTCCAAAAATTTTTACATTGCTATTCATAGCAGTAGCAAAATTACAGTTATGAAGTAGCAACAAAAATAATTTTTTGATTGGGGGGATCACCACAACATGAGGAGCTACAGGGTCACAGTACTAAGGAGGTTGAGAAGCAGTATGTTAGATTCTGTCATGAGAGGAACAATGGTTCCAGAACCTGAAGGTGATGACATCTTACTGTCAAGGCTGAGTTATGGTCAACCATTCTTTATAGAGAGTGAAAGGGTCAGCACCCAGCTTACAGAGAATAAAACATTGAGGTACTCCTGATTTACTAAGTTGACAATCCCAAAGTACAGCACACAAAAGTACAGTCCTCAGTGAAAGAAGATACTTAGATAGGGGCTCCTGGCTGAAATTCCAGCATTTGGAAAACTAAAGTAGAAGGATTGGCTTTAGTTCAAGTCTGCCTTGTTCTGTACCATGAGTTCTAGGAATGCCTGGTTTAAAGAGTACAACACTGTCTCTTCAAATTATTATTAATAATAAAATAAATGCTATTTTAAAAATTGTACTAAAATTAGAATTCTTTTTTTTTGAAAAATAATTTTAGTACACTTATTGAGAGCAAGTATGTGTGTACATGTGCGCACATGTGCGCACAGGTGTGTGTGTGCTTGCAGGTACATATACCATGTTGTGGTATGGAGTTTAGAGAATAATCTGTGGTCTGGGGTAACTTAAACTGTGACTTTTCTTCTGGAGCCAACATCAACATGATCGGAGTCAACATCATTTGTGTGAAGTGCTAGGTAGTTTCAAGTCTGGGTGGGCAGCAAATTAGTTTCTTAGGAAGCTGCACCTAATACCACAAGCTATTAACAGACATTTATTTTCTTGTGTGGCCCTCTGAGACAGTATCTACTCATGTTTCCACCCTGGCTTCATGTCGAAGTACCATTCCTTGCACTCTCCCAGTCTCAGCTGCAATCCACACATGCTATCCCCATCTTCCCTCTGCATAGTTCTGTGACCCCTCTTCTTATGAAGTCACTAGTTATTAGATAAGAGACAAACTTCAGTGTGCTGTGACCTCGTTTTAACATAATTACACCTACAAAGATCTCATTTCTAAATAAGGTCACTGTAATGACGTACTGAGTAGAAGTGAGCTTCGGGGAGGCACCCTTCAACACATAACAGGCAACTTTGTCTCTGTTGTAACTACTCTTCCACAACAGTAGCAAATCCAGAGAAGCCATAGGAATGATTGAAAGTTTAATATCTGAGTTTTACCATAACCTTAAACATACTCTTTTTTTTTTTCAAAATAATATTTTGGATACACTCAGTATGTATCCCTGGCTGGCTTGAGACCTGCTATACGTCTAGGTGAGAACTCCCAGAGATCTACCTGCCTCTGCCCCCTAAATGCTGGCAATAAAGTCCTTCTTCAGATTTTTACACTGGAGTTCGTAGATCCACAGTGTTAATGGGTAGGCAGAGAATTCCAGGGTAATATTTCTTCCTCCTGCTCATAAGCACAGGAGCCAAATTCTGAGAAAAGATGTTTGTGATTTACATTAAGAAACTTTCATGCCGGGCAGTGGTGGTGCACGCCTTTAATCCCAGCACTTGGGAGGCAGAGGCAGGGGGATTTCTGAGTTCGAGGCCAGCCTGGTCTACAGAGTGAGTTCCAGGACAGCCAGGGCTATACAGAGAAACCCTGTCTAGAAAAACAAAAAACAAAAAACAAAAAAAAAAAGAAAGAAAGAAAGAAAAGAAACTTTCACTTGATAGCCCTGTGTTCCAGCAGAGAGGAATCCAGGCTGACCCTCTGTGAGACCTGTTTGGGTGCATCATTCCCGACTCCCCTTGCCAAACTTTTGGTGAGGATTTAGCTGTCAAGATTAAGGAGTGATGTAGGCTTAAATGAAGAACATGGTCTAAAGTCTGTGTGTTAAAGGATTAGAACATTTCCCTCTGGGTTTGGTGTACACTGGGCCAAAAGTTTGAGTATACTTTGGGGGAGATTTTAAATGAAAGGCATCTTGTGACTCAATACCACACAGCATTCTGGGAAGATGCTGTCAATCCCTAGACACTGGGCAGAGGCCAGATATTGAACATCTGAAAGGACTTTATCTCCAAATGCTAAGATTCAAAAAGGTATCCAGGGCCAAAAAATTTTCTAAACTATCTGATTTATTGAGCAAATTGCTTCTAGTAAAAGGTATGTGATGTTACATAGGAAATTATTGTCAAGGGTTGTGATTCTGTAGTTGACTTTTCTACTCACAGAGGCAAGATGTGCTTATGATAGACAAAAGCAATGCCAAAATGAATAACATAAAAATCAAAATTCCTCACAATCCCAATTCCCAGAGATAATTTTTGAAAAGATTTTGGTATTCATTTTTCCAGCTGTCATGCATGATTTTAAATACATGCATGATTTTAAAGAGACTTTAAGAAAAAAGCTCGTGAGCACAAAGAGCAAGCATGATTAAGTAGGTGTCATGTCTAATTATGCATGAACTTCCCTATGTTGACAGTAGGAGTTGTGGTCGCATTTCTCATGGCTAAGGGATATGTACATAGTTTGGGTTGTTTCATTTCTAGTAAGTGCAGAAGGATTTAGTATACACATGCACAGCAAAGTCTCATTATTTGGAAAACGCTGTCTTCCTTGGGTTGTGCTATAGACAGACTAAGAGCAGGCATCCACCTTCTTCGCTGACATCCAAATTTTAATTTGGTTTATCATCTGCAGCACATGTAGAGGTGTCATCGTGCTGAGAATTGGAAAATTCGGTGAGCCAGCCTCAGTTTGATTTAGGGAGGACTCTGCTGCCAGGATTGCAAGTGGGTTTTGTAATGACTACTGTAGTTTACAGACTTATTCAGCCCAGAGCACAGTGGCTGAATTATTACCGTTCTTAGACAACGTGGACAGTTTTGTATGAGAAAGTAGATAGATAATCCTCTGTCTCTACACAGAAGTGGATAGGCAGGTCCTCACACTTAGGATGAGCCTACAATATGCCAACATACTTTATTACCAGTATTTTAGGAAGTAAAATGGGCTTTGCAGCAACACACACCAAGACACAAATCTTTCTTCTTGTTATCTGTAGGGCTTTAGGGAACTTTCCTCCCTCCCAGATTACCTGCTTCCTACATATTTCTTTTTCTGTCTTTATAAACTTCAAGTGTGCCTTGGTGATTGCCAGGGTGGTAAATGTGCTTGAACAGTTGGGCAGGAGCAGGGTTTAGACAGCAGTGTTTTAGAGAAGAGACTGCCTGTGGGAACATTCCGGATGTTTTTACAAAGCATGATGTACACATGGCAGCTCAGGCAGTTTGATGGGGTGTGGGTAATGTGTAAAATCTAGGGCAGAGGACACCAGGGAAATGGGTTTCGAGTATAGCCGATCTTTTCCAGTGAAGCACCTCCATGTTCTGGGCAGAAGCTGGAATCCTCATTAGTCAAGTGTGTACACAGAGGTATGAATGAGCTTCATAAAACTCACCAGGAAACCACACACATCATTGCTAGTGCTGTTCTAGAGTCAAATGTAGTCCAACTTGAAAGTTACAAGGCCGTAATAAATATTTGGGAACTGTCTCAATCCATTTGGGGTACTATTACAAACTATGTGTATTACATAATTTATAAACAACACAATTTTGAACTTGGAGAGGACAGAGCATTCCAGCCATCAGAAAACCCGAATTATGTAAGAAACTCTAAAAAGACAACGGAGACAAAACAAATACTATTTAAATATTTTATGCAGTGATCCAGCTATCTTGAATAAGTTTTCATTATGGAACTTTAGAAAAACAAAATTTATATGATTCTCTAAAGTATAATAAGGCTTAATTGATCTTCGACATAACGTTTCACTATTACAATGATTAATGCTACTTGTCTCATTCCTAAGCTAGTTTGGTTGTGATGGGTACTAATCAGGCAAGAGGGGTGGACTATAATGTCATAACTGTAGCCTTTAATTACATCTCTTCTCTATATCTAGCCGAAAATGCCTCTTATTGTCAATATTTTGTAATTTTTATACTTCCGACTCTCTTTGTTTTCTTTTCGTTTATTTTCTTCCTTCTCCCCCCTCTTTCCTGTATGTTTATGTGAGAGATAGAGAGTGAGATTTACTATGAATCTCAAGCTGACTTTGAACTCACCTTACAGCCCAGACTAGCCTTAAGCCTCAAGTTTCAGAAATTCTTCTGCCTTCTATTGTATGTCATGTATAATATTTTCCTTGACATTATTCAGAAATAACAAATTCTAAAAACTTTTTCATTATATTACACAGAATGACTAGATAGTGTTTTGATGTTTTCATGGTCTTTTGTAACTAGAATTAGGTATTTCCAGATAGGTGGGGTGATGCATGCCTGTTACCCTAACTCTTGGACAGCTAAGACAGAAGTCATGAGTTTGTCAGTCTGGGCTATAGTGAGACTTGGGCTCAAAGATATTTTGAGAATGTGGAGTGAGGGAGGAAGAGCTTTTCCCCAAGTGAGTACTAAGGAGATTCTTCTAGAAATTTCTGTAACTGTGACTCTTCTAGGTCTATGTATCTTTTAACCTTTGCTAAAGAAACAAAAATACTCAAATGACAGTGGCTTGAGTAAACATTTATTATTTCTCTTGTTTCTGTGGGCTAGTGTGGCTGGAGTTGGATGGTCCTGGATGCCCCCTACACACACCACACACACCACACACACACACACACACAAATATACAGATACATACACACACACACACAGACATACACATACACACATATACCCATATACACAGATGCATACAAACACAGACATACACATACACACACACATATACATACACACACAAATACACAGATACATACACACACACAGAGACATACACACACACATATACACATATACACAGATGCATACAAACACAGATATACACATATACACACACATATACATACATGTAGATACATATACACACATACACAGATACACACACACACACACACACACATTGAGAGTCTCATATAGGAGACATGAGTGGTATGGTTGGCTACAGCTTCCTTTTGTATAGTATCATTTTACAGCAAGCCTGTCTTGGTTCAATAGGCTTCCCAGTAGCAAAAACATAAGGGAGTAGGTGTCTCACAATCAAGGTTTCTCCCCACACATTTTCTACGCATGTCATATTTTTCAATATCCCATTGTTCAAAGCAGAAGACAAAGTAAAGCCCAGGGTCAAGGGTGAAAATACCGTGTGGCATCTAGACTAGCAGCAGGCGTAGAGAAATCTGAAGTTGACCCCAGTCAGTTTCTGTAGAAAAAGTTCTTCCTGTTCAGTGAGAGGTTGTCTGATGCTTCAGAGGATGTTATGCTTTCAAGCAAGATTTATTATACATGGTGTCTATAAAGTTTCAAGAAACCCAGAAGTTTCTCTAGTAAGTTACAGGTTATGATTGGTTTCACATTTCATATAAAACCTTTTCAGGCCTCATGAGGGAACCCCTGAACATGATCTTGGTATGACATGTATTTAAACACATGTATATCTATGTTAACACTCTGACCTTTTTTTTTTTTTTTTTTTTTTGTGAAGACTTGAATTCAGTTCTAATCTCTGACTGGTCTGGAAGTCACTGTGTTGTCACTGAGGCTGCCTTTGTACCCATGATCCTCCTGCTTCTGTGTTCTGAGTGCTGGCATTACAGGCATGGGCTGCCATGCCATGCTTTGGATTCAGAGGTAATTTTTCTTGTAGATTAAAATATAATTACATCGTTTTTCTCTTTCCCCCTTCTCCCTCTAACCCTTCCCGTGTACTGCCCCTGTTCCCTTGTTCTCTCTCACATTCATGGCCTCTTTTCATTTAATTGTTATTATTCTCTCTCTCTCTCTCTCTCTCTCTCTCTCTCTCTCTCTCTCCCCCCCCCCCCACCCCAGTATTCCTTAGCTGCCATATTTCTTTGTCTAGGACTAGGGCCCCTGTTTTTGTTTTCATTGTTGTTGTTGTGGTGGTGGTGTTTGTTTGTTTTTGATATTTAAGACACCATGTTGTTACTTATGTACCCAGAATGGCCTTGAAATTTTGACAATTTTCCCTGACTCAGGCTGTGAAATATTAGAATGGGAAGCATGTATCACTATGCTTGACTCTGTTCTTGTAATTGAGTATTTTGTGTTCATGCCGCTCTGATATACCTATGAAGCACTAGGGTGTCCAACTGGTCATTTAATGCAGTGAAGGGCAAAGCCAGACATTTTTTAGAAGAGTTTGTAATTTTTTCAGCCATGAGTTCATTTTGCTGGTTTGTTTGGTATTTTTATTTGTTTTATTTTGGTTTGATTTTATTCAAGACAAGTTTCTCTGTGTAGCCCCGACTGGCTGTCATGGAACTCACTCTGTAGAGCAGGCTGGCCTTGATCTCCCTGCCTCTGCCTTCCTAATGCTGGGATTAAAATTGTGTCGCCATGTCCAGCTTCAGCCATGCTACTTACATATCATGTTCTTTCAGTTAAAAGTGTGGAGACCTACAAATGTTTTAAAAGAAACATTTCTAGGTCTGCAGATATAATAGCTCTATTGGTAGAGTGTTTGCAAGACCTGGAATTCAATACTCAACACTGACTAAAACTGGGCATGGTAATTCACACCCATAGTCTCAGCACTTGAGAGGTGAAGGAAGAAGCCCAGAATTTGAATGTCTTTCACAGCTACATATAAAGCACCCATGACACCCTGGCTAAGAATAAAAGGAGGGGGAGTGGCTAAGAGAAGACTGTGTAACACCAAGTGAGGTGACCCACGGCTATCAACCGGCTCTGAGGCAGAAAAATCTAGAGTTCAGGGTCAGAGTGGGTTACATAATGAGAACCTGTCTCAAAAGTAGCCAACAAGAAGCAAACATACACTATGCATCTATAAAAACGATCTTTTAAAATGCACATTAGCAACTTAGAAAATTCCCTCTTCCTGAGTACCATTTCTTTCTAAATATACTTAAATATTTACAGAATACTTTTCAGCATTGTACTTGCACATCTATCGAATTTCACAAATGTAACTAGATGATGAATACTAACAATTTTTGTGGCCACCATTACTGGAATAGGTTGATCTTATGTCTTTTCATAAATTTCAACACACGTGCATGTGTATGAGCTTGTATGGTTACATATATCTGACATTATATGCTATGGATATCTGTGACATTTTATGTTTTACCTGATATTGACATATATATATATATATATACATATATGTTTTATTTGACATTGCATAGGCATGATGCTTCTACAGAGCCTGCCAATTTTCCATATACCTTTGGCATTGATGAGATAAATTATTCCAGGGAGCAGTTGGCTCCAAGAGACTTAGGTAGAGATCAATATTCCTCAAGTTTGTACTTTCACAGAGGAACTGGAGAACACCAACCCTTTCTCATCTAGCTCCACTGACATCACCTAAATGTGCTTAGATGTGGGGACTCGGGTACAAGTGCATTGTGTAGCCGGTATCTACTGTGTCCCCTGGCACAACGCATCACTTTGACAGAATGATCCGGAGAAACACTGATCTGAGGCCCCATGAGTCAGGTAGGCCATTAGTTGGGCTTGAGTTGCTTTCTTTCATTCTTTCGTCATTGATCAACCTACCTTATGAGCTTGGTGGGAGGTTCTCATGAGATAAACTGTCTGTAAATCATTAAGAACTATAGAAACACAAACTATAATATTAATGTTCCTGAGCGGTGTCCCAATAGAAGGGGCTGACATAATGATCTTAAATTCCTAATGATTGCATTCATAAAAATGCAAGGGTTTGAGAACTATTTTTTTTAATTTTTATTCATTTTAAGGATTGATTTATTTATGTAGTTATATAGATATGGTTACTTTTCTGCAAGCATATCTGCACAGAAGAAAACGGCATCATGAAATTGTGAGCTACCATTTGGGTACTGGGAATTGAACTCAGGACCTTTAGAAGAGCAGTGGGTACTTTTAATGACAGAACCATCTCTCTCTACCTCGGAACTATTCTTGGTACTTCTGTATCTTTAAGTGTAGAAATATTTGAGAAGTATCTCAAGTTTGGAAATAGTCATAATCGTTCAGGATTGAATAAAGCTAGGAGCTAAGTCTAGTCATGTTGTTCCTGTCCTCTTCATTAGGAGGCCTCACCCCACAGAAGAACGGAGGGGGTCTGTAGATTCCCACCCCAGCAGGCTTTCTAAGATGAATTAACCTTCCTTCTTCTGCCTTGTGACCTCATTTTCTTGACTCCACAGCTCTCAGACCCTTTCTCAGACTTGGTCTGGATTCTTTTAGTGTCTTCTAATTATATTCATAGCCTTGGCTTTCAGGCCCAGGCATCCTTTAAGGCTAATTTATGGGCTATTTTGAAAGAAATTCTCTAGCATTTTATAGGGACTTTATTTACTTTAATGAGACCTCATCAATGTATTCATTACAAAGAACCTCACTGGTTTGCTTTTCTGCCCTGGGCACTCACTCGCCTTCTTTGCCCCCCTCTGCAGGAAATGTCACTACGGGCAGAGGCCTCATGCAGAGAAAAGATGTCTCCTTATTCAGTGGAAGCAATTTCTGTCTCCTGTGTTGCTTCAACTGTCACAACATTCTCAAGCATGAGCTTGACTTTCTTGATTAATATTTATAGCCTCCTTTTTGAGCACCTGTAATGTCCGGGGCTGCGGGGGTGAGTGCTGTACATGGCAGATGAGTGGGTACAGCCTGTTCACCCACGGAGGCCAGAGTTGTGCAGTGGTCCAGATGTAAAAACAAAAGCCTACTCTGTTGTAGACCAGAGAACTTTGCCATCCTGTATCATCCCAGTGCTCAATAAGCTGGTATACTTCACTGGAATCTGAGCAGAAGACCCTGACTCGGGGTCCACTTGCTACTGTATTGTCTTGTGATTTTTGACACCTCCCTGAGATTGAGACTTCATATATCCTTCCTGTAGTACAGACACTGAGGGTAGTTGTTTGTCTGGGCTTGTCAAAAACAGGACAAATGATGTAATTTGTGCAGCTGCCTTCAAGATATTCTTGTGCTCCTATAGGGTTTCACGCTGGGATATTTTGCTCCCCTTGGAAAGTGGAAATTTATAAGAGTAGGTGAGAGTTACAGGCCTCGAAAGACAATGGCCCTGACTCGGTTGGCTCCTCCGCATACCATGCTTTGAATGGCACAACACCGTACCACACCTCTGCTAGCTTGGGATAGGACTGGGCAGAGTGCAAAAACAAAACCAAAGCAAGAGGTCAGACGACCATGTAGATGGAGAGCAGCTACGTGAGCTTCTCTCAAGGGATTAGATGACTTTCCATGACCACCTTATAGTTTGGTTCCAGCTTTACAGTTAATGCATTTATTCACTTATTACGACTCACAAAGTTGAAATATATCTTAGATAATCTTAAGTATACTACTTAAGACATTGTAGAATGCTGCCTAAACTTTAGTAACTAGGCCAAATGTTGCCTTTTACATTTTCCCTCTGATTCTAGCAGATGCCATGAATATTTCTCTCCTTGGCTTCCTTGCCCCCTAATGTTTACAGAACTTGTATTCTGTTAACACATAATAAGATGACTTATGTGGAAGTTTTATTTTCTGCTCTGCAAGTCTTTGAATTCTTAAGCTTCCAGGATAGGTTCTTGAAGGATACAGACAGTTGGTGGCATATAACAGAAGATACATCCAAAACGAACAGCCAAGCAAGAGGTCACACCATCTGTACACATGGCGTCTGCTGGATGGCAACATCCATCCATGCGCTCTGAGGATAAAGATCATATGATCTGATGGGTAAAGGGAGGAAAATGGAAGTAGGGGGTGTGTTCTGGTGGAGACAGGAAGGGCATGTTCAAGGAGAGAAAAGCACTAGCAACTGGTAAGCTCAAGAAGGAAGAAGGCACCGTTGGGGAGTGAGGATGATGAGGTTGTACAGTAATTAACAACTGGAAGGTGAGATTGCAAATTAGACACTAGGGTAATTTTCCTCTTAAGAAAGCGAGACTAGCTGCCCCAAATTTTCGAGCACTTGGGTGTCAAGGTTACACAGGCATTTCAGGAAGATTTCTCAGGTATGTGAGACTTCCTGTCGGTCTTCTACTTGTGGATCAAACTGCGACTTCTCAGCTGTTCCTACCACTGTTCGCTCGGCCATTGTAGCCGCTAATCCCCAGAAACCATACGCCCAACTCTACACTTTGTTTTGTAAATTGTCTTTGTTATGATGTTTTGTCACAGCAATAGAAGGTAACTAATACAGTGGTGCTGATAGCGGAGGGTATAAGTCACTGTGATGGTTTGAATATGCTTGGCCCAGGGAGTGGCATTATTAGGAGGTGTGGCCTTGTTGGAGTAGGTGTGCCACCGTGACTGTGGACTTTCAACCCTCATCCTAGCTGCATGAAAGCCAGCATATTCTGCTAGCAGCCTTCAGATGAAGATGTAGAACTCTCAGGTCTGCCTGTACCATGCAGCCTGGACGCTGCCATGTTCCTGCCTTGATGATGATGATTTGAACCTCTGAAACAGTAAGCCAGACCCAATTAAATGTTGTTTTTTGTAACACTTACACTGGTCATGGTATCTGTTCACAGCAGTAAAACTGTAACTAAGACAGTCATGGTTCTCTAGAGTCTCAGAAGTTATGGAATGAATCTCTCTCTGTGTCTCTTTCTGTGTGTGTGTGTGTATGTGTATACACATACAGAATTCCATATATATGTATATGTATATGTATATGTATATATATTTGTATTTGTATATATATATATATATATATATATATATATATATATATATATATATGAATTTATTGGATTAACTTACAGGCTGTGGTCCAACAATGGCTAGCTACAAATGGAAAGTCCTAGAATCTAGTGGTTACTCAGTTCCACAAGGCTGGATGTCTCAGTGGGTCTCTGTCTATGCTGAAATCATGAAGAACTATATTCTAATGCTAGTGAAGGAATGGACATGCTAGCAAGATAGGATTGAGCAAGATAAAGGCAAAGAGCCAAAGCTTCCTTTTTCAGATCCTTGTGTAGGCTCCCAGAAGGTGTGGCCCAGAGGAAATGTGGCTCTTCCTGACTCAAGATCCACATCACACATGTGTCTTTCCACCTCAAAAGTCCAGACTATAGGTGCATGCACCTGCTTCAAACCAAACAGAAAATCTTTCACAGGTGTGCCCTCCATTTCTGGATTGTACTACTTTACAGATATAGTCTAGGTGACGACCAACATTGGCTATCACAGGGAGGTTTTGAAGGTGTGGCCTGATTGGAGGAAGTATTCCATTGTAGGTAGGCTTTCAGAGTTTACAAGACTTGTGCCATTTCTAGTTTGCTTTCTCTGCCTCGTGTGTGAGGTAAATGATGTGAGCTCTCCACTTCCTTTTCTGACAACCATGCTGCCTTCTCTCATACTTCTTTGCTGAGATGGATTCTAACCCTCAACCACAGGCTCAAACGAACTCTTCCTTTTATAAGTTATCTTGGTCACAGTATTATATTGTAATAACAGAAAAACAACTTACATAGCAACAAATAAATATTAACAGAAATTTGGAATCTGTCTCAGCATGGCCTACAGCAGAGTTATATTCAGGAAAAAGTAGGAAACAAACATCAGAAGTTGCACACAGGTAGATAAAACTTCCAGCCCCATTCACCAAAATGGGAGATCATCTCCCAACCATCGCCAGGGTCATGACTCTTGGCCTGGGACATTTTCACTTCCAGCATCATAGTTTCTATAGTGAGCTAAAGAAAAAATAGCAGATGCATTTGTAGTCAATTCTCGTAACTGTATGTTGTCTAGACATCCCATTCTGAATGCAAGTTGGACCTTCTCCTAGTCTGTTTTGAGGAACTTTCCAGTTCTCAACCTCCTCTCAGGTTGCCAAGGTGGTCCTGGGGGCCGTTCTCTGAAATGGAAGACAAGAAGAAACGAGAGTTTGAGGGTACAGGCCATTGATACAGGAAGGCACAGCTTGTAGGAGCATGAGGTGGCCACTTGCACTATAGAGGCAGGCGGGAAGCAGCCAGTTATTTGGAAATCTCCTTAGAACGTTAAACAATGGAATGCTATGTGTGTGAATGAGCTGCAAAGACAACACTTCTATGTGGAATTCTAAGACAAGTAAAATTTTTTACCTAACAACCTCAATCTTCTCTCCCCTAGAAATCTATTAATAAGTCACCAAATTAAGATTCATATTTTATTTCCATCCCCTCACAGTTACTGCCTCTATTCATTGGTACTGTATACTTGCTGATTTATTGTTCTCCTTAAAGTTCTAAGAAATCCATTTAAGTCAGGCAAAGGTAACTAGATAAAACTGAATCTGATGTGGCTGGAGAGTGCATCACATCGCGGGGCTCTTTCCTTGTTCCTTCGTGTTTCTCTGTGCAGGAGCACAGCATCCAGAAATGGCTTCTGAGCCCTGGGAAAAAGTACTTTCTGCTTCAACTTGTGTAGCTTTTTAATCGGCTTCACTCCTCCAAGCCTGGGAGAGCTCAATACATCTATCCAAGTGCGGGTGGCGGGGGAGTCAGCTCCCCAGTGCTGGTGGTTCTCAGGGAGCTGGACTCATGCCTGGTTGCTCCTGGGAATTGTGCTGTGGCCAGTGCAGCTGTGGTCCTCCTTAAGCGGTGGCCAAGAAAAGTCCCTTTCTCTGAGCTGTCCTTTTAGTCCATAGACACGGAGGCACCAAGGACATTGTAGGGGGATTCAAATGTTCCCTGTCCCATAAGTATGACCTCCTGAGGTTCTTTCCTCTTTGCCTTAGGCTGGCCTGCAGTTTCCATAGATTACAGAAGACTATAGAGTTAAGTTTTTGTTCCCTCTGGGGACAACACTCTCACTCCCAGGAAGGTAAAGAGAGATATCAGCATAGAAGAATAGAAAATACGCCTCCTTTGTCCTTTCAGCAAAGGAGCTGAAGCAAGACAGGAGCCTGAGTTGAGTCTGTTGCTTCAGCCTGTACCGTGCTGTTAATTTTCCCACAGCACTGACCCCCACTTGCAGAATGAGGCTCTAACAAGATGGTTCCTTAAGCCTTTCCTCACCTTGTATTCTGTGGATTTGTTTTTGTTTCCCTCCACGGGCTGAAGGAGAATGGACACATTCCAAATTAATCACTAAGGAGTTAACTCCAAGGGGTACCAGGAGGTGTTCAGCTCAAAGACAGATACTCCTCATCTTTTAGAGGACTTTTCAGGGAAAATAAAGTAAAGTAACTCCAGGAGATAAAATTGATCCTGGTGTGTCTATGAAATTTGGAAGCTGTCCCCTGAAGTTTGGCAGGGTCATAAACAAAGATTTAAAATGATGACTTCTAGGCTGAGCTGCTTCTGCCACTGCTGTATGATTGTTTGTTTGTTTATTTATTTATTTATTTATTTTGAGGTAAGGTCTCATGCAGCTGAGGAGAAATTTGAACTTTAGTTCATCTGTCTGAGCTTCCTCTTGAACAAGCGAAGGCTTCCTACTGGAAAGACAGGGGCACAGGTTGGAGGCAAACCAGTTAAAAATAACAAGCAAAGCAAACAAACAAAACTGCTTTTTGTTGTTTTGGTTTTTAAAATTTCTTCTTTTGGGGTATAGGAGGATAATGTCTCACTATGTAGCTCATGTTGGTCTTGAACTCATGACCCACTTGTTTGTACCTCCAGACTGCTATGATTCCACGTAGGACTATCCGTCCTAACACATACTGGCTCTTGGCTCTTGGGTAGACTGGTCCATCTTGTCCAGCTCCTGACCATTAGGGATATAGTGCCAACCATTATGTGAAGGAAAAAGGGAGCCATAGAGACGCTTGGCAAGGGTTGGCATCTATACGGTCATGTGTGTTGTTTGGACTGAAATCCCATAATATCTCCAGGCAGTTTAATTCTGTAGTGGGACTAACTTGAATAATTAAACAAAGCAAAGATGTGACAACATTGTGCTTACGGTACAACACAGCTGTGATTTCAGGAGCTCAGGAAAGAGAAGGAGGTGGGGGCATCTGTCACCACAGAAGCATGGTTATAACAAATGATCATTTAGCAGACTCACAAAATACTATAGAACAGAGGGTACAGGGTGTGCCCTGTCAGGAGAGAGAGGGCTGCCATGTTGCCATGGAGTAATACTGAAAGAATTGTTGATCAAGTCATGGTCATGGGTATCTTACAAACTAAAATTCTGTGTCATGGTGGCTCATCCACAATGCCTTCTTTCTAATTGAAAATCTGATATCTCTTTAAATAATTGCTGATAGCCTACAGAAGTGAAAAGGACTAAAGGCTGTGTTGAACGTAATAGGAATTACATATTTGAAAGCCTCCCCCACTCCTTGCCTCTTCTTATTGAGCAAGGCTTAAAAAATAACGAGGGTGTGAAGGAGTAACTGATTTTCTGATGCTAGACGCTGGGATTTCTGTTGCAAAGGGATTCTCTTTTCTTTGATCTGGGATGTGATGGCTTTTTGTTCCCAGGCAGTACAGGGATGCTTTTCAATGGCTTCCTCCCTCCCCAGTGGCATTCAGTCTTGAGGAAGCATTTGCATAGCAAGCATGATCTGCTTAGCCAGTGAGAAGTGAAGCAGTTAAGCTCTGGAATAATCTTGCTGCCAGCAAACATGATCACGGGTCTAAATGTTACAGACCTTTGAAGCCGAGGCCTCGGCCACTTAAGCAATCCCGGATGTAATTCTGCAGAGCAGCACAATTGATGTCGTTTGCATGCTTTGACTTCTAAAGTCTCCAAGAATTGTTAATTTGTGCTTTTGTTCTGTGATTTGACTTCATTTGTAGGATTCTGGAGGATATTTTGGGGGGGATGCTTTTATTAGTTTAGGGGCTGGTCACTATATCTCAATGACTTCAGTGTTTATTCAGAATCTGTAAGGTCCAGAGTTTGGTTCCCAGAATTTGCAGATGACAACAACAGATTGCCTTACAATTCCACCCCCCCCCCATATTTAGCACGGGCAATTCATGTAGTTTACATTAATAAATATCCCAGGGCTAAGGATGTAGTATTATTGGAAAATTGGATTTGATAGTTGGACTAGTTAGTTTTCACTGTCAACTTGACATAACCTAGAATCTCTGGGAAGGGAACAGATATTTTTAAAGAGGAGTTATCTAGTTATCTAGATCAGGTTTACGCGAGGGCATGACTGCATATGTGCGTGTGTGGGATGTTGGGTGGAGTGGAGTGTGTGGGAGGATCTTAATTGAGGTAGGTAGACAGAGTCCACTATGGGCAGTTTTATTCCCTAGAAGGGATGTCCTCAACAGTATAAGAGAGAAGAATGCCAGCTGACAAAGCAAGCAAGGATGCATTTATCCTCTTTGCTCTAGACAGTGGATGTGCTGTAACTGGCTGCTTGATTTCCTGCCTTACTTCCCAGAAATGATAGGCTGTGTCTTCCAATTAAAAACCATTCCTTGGCCAGGTGGTGGTGGCTCATGCCTTTAATTCCAGCACTAGGGAGGCAGAGACAGTCGGATTTCTGAGTTCAAGGCTAGCCTGGTCTACAGAGTAAGTTCCAGGACAGCCAGGGCTATACAGAGAAACCCTGTCTTGAAAAACCAAAAACCAAAAACAAAAACAAATAAACAACAACAACAAAAAAAACCAACAACAGTAAAAAAACCCAAACCATTCCTCTCTTACATTGCATTTTGTCAGAACATGTATCACAGCAACAGAAATAAACTGGAACCACAACACATGTGCACATGTGGACAGTCTCAGTCTTCAGTAGGTAGAGGCAGAAGGATCAAAGTTCAAGGCCATGTTTGAGTTCAAGACTAGTCTGAGCTACAGGAGATCCTCTCAAAAAAAATGAAAGAAAGAAAGAAAGAAAGAAAGAAAGGAAGGAAGGAAGGAAGGAAGGAAGAAAGAAAGAGGAATAGAAACAAAGAAGGAGAAGAAAAATAATACTAATATTTGTCATGTTTCAGAAGTTTATAATTTTTTTCCCTTTCCTTTCTGAAACATGGCAAATATTAATATTATTTTAACTCTTAATCTTGGAAAGTTTGCATTACTTTTCTATGTTGACCTCTTTCCCTCTTTATCTACTGATAAAGGTTCCACTGAGAACTTGCACCTCTTTTTGGCTGTAGGTGGCCTCTACTGTCCAGTGTCCTCAGATTGGCTTTGTGGTGGCTCTCTGGACATCAGCCCAGGAGGCCAGTGAATGAAAGCACAGGCCTTTCTTTCTGAGCCACTCTGCATGGAGTTGCCCTCTCCACTTTCTTCCTCTACCCATCCCTTTCTCCGAGCCCTGTCCTGGTCTCCCATCTAAAAAGTAAGGGCTGTGTGTGCCAGATTCTCCATGGCGCACCTTCCACTGTTACTTGCCCTGTGCCTGTGTGCTCTTACTTGCTTTCTCTGTCTGAAGAGTCTCAATTTTAGTAATCATAAAATGCTTTATTTCAAGCAAACATTTCTTTGGTTCCTGGTGTCTTCTTAGTTCACTTTACTTCAGTTTCTGCCATCAGATTTTTTGCCTCTTTATTTAGCTTCACTCTTTATTTACTCAAAGGTAAAGTTAGGGTAAAGGTCCCAGATATTTCCAGAAACCTACTCTTGTCCCAGGTAATGGATTAGAGCAACAGTTCTCAACCTGCAGGTCTTAACCTCTGGGGTGGGGTGGTGTCCAGTGAACAGGGGTCACCTAAGACCATCAGAAATCATAGATATTTACATTATGATTCATAAAAGTATGAAAATTATAGTTATTACGTGGCAACAAAATAATTTTATGATTGGGAGTCACCATAACATGAGGAAGCATATTAAGGCGTCACAGCATTAGAAAGATTCAGAACTAGTGGTTTAGAGTGTGATCACTGGACACCGAGTACATGGATACAATTCCAGCTCTGATTTATGTTGTTGTACGAATGGAATGAATCAGTTTTCACAAAGTTATTAAAGTAAATCTCAACACGCAACAAGGCTGGCACTCCCAAGATGTCTGCCCGTTTCCTCACAGCCCATGTCTAGCATTGAAGGCTCATGGTCCAATTTCTTATCTCTGTCCTTTCCTTTCATTCCGTTGAGGCACAGACACAGGCATTTGCACATACAAGTTGCTCAGTAGATATCTGTAGAAATAATCTAGGCAGTGCTGAACGCAAGCCTCATCCCATGGAATTGGAACTTTCTTAGACCAAGGCTCAGCCGCATTGCTTTTGCTAATGCTGGCCCCTAACAGAGCACCGAAGATGTGGTAAGTGCTCTGAAAATAAACTGTCAAACCTCTCAATGTTTAACTTAGAAAGCTCCCAGGTCCCAATGATATAAAGATATAATTTATCTTAGAAATACTTTCTTTCTTGTTAGTAAAACTATATATAATCATGCACTGACTAATGGTGAGGACGTGTTCTGAATGATTTATCAGGCAATTTCATCTTTGTATGAACAGTATAGAGTGTTTGCATGGATGATATCACAGGGGCTCTCCTCTTACTCACACCATATATGGCCTGATGTTAACTGAATGCATAAATGTATGTAGCATGACTAGATATATAACTTCACATACAAAATATGCATGTATAAAACATAGTCCATCCAGAAAGAATATGTAATATGCAATTTCATATATGAACATATGTGAATGCATATGAAATTGAAAAAACAAAATATATGCAATTCCTGCACTAAAATATTCATTCAATATATTTTCAAATTTTTCTATGCATCATGCACATATTTAGAAATAATAAAAAGATCATGTTGATCAAACAATGCTTGATATTTTAGGAACTCCATCATTTATGTATATAACTATGTTATGAACTAACTGCCCAATTCTTAATGAATGTCAAACACATGTTAAAAGGATCATCTACTTCTTGTTACTTTCTTCTTCATACATAACCTGTTGAAGGCCCTATCTTCTTATATGCATGGTTTTGGATTTGAACTATTATAATTTACAATGCAACTTCCGAGAAGAGACCATCTATACTACACTTGAACATATTAGTACCTTGGAAATTATAATGAGTAGCTTTGCTTTAATTCTGTTTTGGTTTTGAGTCCTGATATGTGTTCCCCATTGCATGAACCTGGAACGTAAACTGCAATAGATCTTCAGGCCAAACTGGGGACTTAGTAGTAGTGCATCAGTCTGATGCACCTCTGTAGACATGGTTTTTCAGACATCAAAGCTTTGTTCTGGAGTCAGGGCTGGCTAGTAGGACATTTGTATTAGAGCTGCTCTTCTCCCTTCAAGAATGTCCAGGTGTTGGGCTAGCAGGGTGGCTCAAATGGTAAAAGTACTTGCTATACAGGCTTGATAGTCTGAGTTTCATTCCTGGATCCCTTGATAGGAAGAGAAATGAATTCCACAAGTTGTCCTCTGACATCCGCCCATATGCACATAGATATAGAACACACACATAGATATAGAGCACACAACACACACACTTACACATGTACACACACACACACACTATAGACCAGCACACAGAATATACACATGCATGCCTTCCACACACACAAATACATACAGAACACACACACTCATGCCTACCACACATAGAAATACATACAGAACATACATACATACATATGACTACCATACACAGAAATACATACAGAACACACACACACATTCCTACCATATACAGAACACAACACACACACACATGCACACGCACACTCACACACACACAAACATACAATGGCGAAATAGCTGAGCAAAAATAGGACATAGCTATTGACAAAAAATGACAATGATTTAACCACAAAGCCACCCCAACAGTTTGATTAAGACACAGGAAACTGTGCTGAAAATAATCAATCTGATTAAATCTCCCTTTCCTCAGCATGGTGTTGTCCAGGAGGGATTTATTCTGTGTATTGAACCAGGAAACTGGACAGAAGGACCTACTTTGTATAGTCAACCAGATTTTCCAGGAGAGAACTACTCTGTGCAGTGGATCATGAGCTCTCACAGGAGGACCTACTCTGTGCAGCAAACCAGGAACTCACACAGGAGGGACCTTCTCTGGGCAGTGAACCAGATTGCCCAGGAGGTATCTATTCTGTACAGTGTACCAGGAAACCTCACGAGGGGCCAACTCTGTGCAGTGAACCAGGAAGTCACGAATAAACCATCACTTTAGTGTCCCCTTGACATGTACTTATAAACCACCAACACTGTCTCCCTATTGCCATAGAAATGGAAGACAAGAGACAAAAAGAGAAGATGAATTTCAGCTTGAAGTTTATGATGAAATATAGATAATGAACTTACAATGGAAGAATCTTAGTTAGAAAAACTGCAGCAGGATGTTGGCTTCATTTTTTTTGAAGCAGCATGGTAGTAAGTTGATAAGATTTCAAGGTGTCAGTTAAATCCATCTTACTATGACAAAGTACTGGGGTCAATCAGCTTTATGAAGAAGGAAGGTGACAGTTCAAGGTTTTAGTCCATGGTCATTTGGCTCTGTGGCTTTGGGCCCATGTTCAGACAGCATACACCAATCACTGTGGGAGAGCATAGCAGAGAAGTCTCCTTCACATCAGGGAAGCTAGCAAGCACACAGGGAGCCTGGAAGGGGCATGTTCCTTCTTTCCAGTTAGTCCACCTCCTGAAAGTCTGACCACTTTCTTTTGTAGGCTGGAGACACCCTCAACCCTTGGGCCTTTAGAATGTGAGATGGAAGCCACAGCCAAGGTCAAAGAGTGAGTTTCAGGTTGACCTGCTTGTGAAAGTTGTCCAAACCTCTCATTCATTTACATTTTGCTGTTTTGAGTCTAGAGTAAAGGGAGTAACAGGAAGAGAGTAACCAGTAGAAATGTCTTAATGGGACTACAGAGCATTGTGTCTGGAGGATGAAATAACTAGTCAATGTTGTCAACTAGGAACCAAGACAAAAGCAATAAAGGCTACAAAAATCAACATTTCTAGACACTCTTGTGCCTTATAAATGATACCTTTAAATAAGAACTTACAACATGGATGCCAGTTGGTGCTCAAGTAGAATTTTGAATAATTGAATGTAGCATGCTTTCTCAGTGCAATGGCTAATATTACACTTAAGTCAGAGAAATGTTATCTCATCTTGAAGGCCCTATGCAGGGATTTTTAGCAAAGTAGATCTGTCAGTTATTTTCCGAGTCATGTCTTTGCAGGTATTGGTGGAAAAATACGTTTTTGTGACACTAAGTGTTATTTGCATAGAGTTTGTCTTCTAAATGTGTCTAAATGTGTTGTGAGAATCCCAGAATCGGAGAGGACAGTGGTGATTCAGTCAGTCAGCTTGATGGCTCTCTCCCTTTAAATCTGCCCATGGCTTATGTAACACAACAAGATAGTCTATTTCTGAGCACATACTTTGTAAATGATATTAATTTTCCAAAAGATTTTTCCTATCTTGAAGGTCCTTGGACACCAAGCCTTGGCTTTCTCTTTCTCTCTTCCCTGTCAGATAACGTTCATGAAAGGAATTGTTTTATTGACCTGAACATCTCTTTTATGTCCTTGGATGAAAGGCAGGAGTACAAAGCAGTATTCTTGGCGAAAGAGTGCACGCTCACCGTTATAAACACGATAAAATGTTTCAAGCTTCTGCTCTGGGAATGAGTAGATAACAGCACTAATAAAATTAGGACAAAAGACCTGGAACAGTAACAGCATGCAAGGAGGAGAGCTTTGGGATGTTCTGTAGTTGTTTTCCACATTCAAGTGAAGTATTGGGACATTTTTATACTATGAGCATCAAATAGATCCTCAGTTCAAGAATTTGGGAAAAAACCTGCCAATACCTGTATGTGCAGCAGGGAATGGAACCAGCCTAGATATCCATCAGTAGAGAGATG
Organism: Grammomys surdaster; assembly: GCF_004785775.1. Lineage (NCBI taxonomy): Eukaryota > Metazoa > Chordata > Mammalia > Rodentia > Muridae > Grammomys > Grammomys surdaster. Next base: position 6,492,788 of record NW_021604635.1, on the reverse strand, counting down.
GCGAATGAAAATGGGCCAGTTATACACAGTGGATTTTATTCAGCTGTAAAGAAGAAAATGAAGTTATGAAATTTGCAGGGAAATGAATGGAAAGTATTATTTCAATAAGGTAATCCAAACCCAGAAAGAGAAATGTTCTCTCTCATATGTGTATCCTTGTTCAGAATGTCTCTCTGTGTGTATAAATAAGGTGTAGGTCTGAGTTATCAAAGTAGGACAGAAACCCTGAGAGAGGGAAACAGAGATGTCCAGGACAAATAGGACACATGTGACACAAGTGTAGGAAGCAGGCACTAGGAACTGAAAGAGGGTGCAGGGGACAGGAAGAGGGACAGGCGAGTTACCACAAACACATTTTGTTTGAAAATATCATAATGAAATGTAATGGTTTGTATGCTAAGTAAAATAAATTCTTGTATGTAATCGCCCAGCTTACAATATAAAACTGTTACTCCAGTTAGTGCACTGTTCAGTTTTTTATGTTTTTCACTTCTATATAAATAGGAGTAACAGTTTTTGCATTTTCTTATTTATCGTCTGAGCCAATATTGACTGTATAAAGTTGGTCCATGTTAGACATATGCTGTCATTTCTCATTTCATTTTCTATAAGCATTCTACTGTGAATATTTGTCCATTATCTTGTAACAGAAAATGTTATTTATTTATTTATTTATTTATTTATTTATTTTCGTGTTTGCATGGTGTGAAGGTGTGTGTCACAGTGCTCAGTGGACAACTTTGTGGAGATGGCTTTCTCTCTCTACTTTTGTGTCAGTTTCTAGGATTGATCTCAGGCCTTTTGCACAGCAAGCACCTTTACCTCGAGACCTATGGAAGTGACATTAACTTTTTTTTCCTTTAAAGATAGTAACTTGCTACTTGGCCCTAGGCTGTCCTCCTGTGTGACACCATACCCTGGGACTTTTAGATTTTTGTGGTATAAACATTGGTGCCCTGAATCATCTTACGTGTCCACTGGACTGTAGCTTCTGTATGCCAGAAGCCTACTTCAGGGATTGCTGCTCATGGGTGATGTGTATCTTTGATTTACTCAAAATGCCATTACTGCCATTGTACCAATTCATATGCTCCCCAACAATTCCTAAATCCAGTCATTCCACATTCTTGCCAATGTATTATATGGATGGACTTTAAATTTTCGCTTCTCTGGTCATTGTGAAATAAAATGTTGTAATTCCAGTTACTATCTCAGTAACTAACAAGTTTGGTCATCCTTTATACTTTGACTGTTGTATTAGTCTGTTGTTCATCTCCTAACTGAATCTTCTTATTCTAAGATACACACTGTTTCCCCCTTATTTTAGATACTAATTTTGTGTTAATTGTATTATGCAACTGCATTTTGTCAGTTAGACTTCTGACTTCACATCCGCACCCTTGAATTTTGTTTATATTGTGGAAGTCTTGCTCTAATCATCACACGGATTAAAGTTAAGTGTGCAAAGTGACTACAGGTATATACGCTCTCCCATCTATCACTTAGTGTAAAGTATATAACACTCCCAGGACCACAACCGAGTCGCTCACTGCACCTTTTTGGTTGATGCCCCTAAAACTCCCCGCTCCAGGATTTACTCACCCTGCGTACTATGGATTGCTTTTGTCTCTTTAGAACTCTCTTAACTAATTAACTTTTTATCTTAAATTGCCCCCCCGTGTGTGTGTGTCTGTGTCTGTGTGTGCATGGGGGTGGGTTATGCATATTAGAATCAAAGTGTTCATGGAGGCAAGAAGAGGGAGCTGAAGTTTTCCTTGGAGCTGGGGTTGTGGGTAGGTTGTGAGCGGCCTGAGGTGGAGACTGGGGTCTGCTGGAAAGCAGGAAGCACTATTCTAGCCCCTACTTTGAACTTTGAATGAATGTAATCACATTACATGTGCAATGTTTCATAAATCCGGGGGGGGGGGGCCGGGCGGCAAGGAAGGCGAGCAAGAGAGAGCAGAGATGTAGCTTGGTGCTTGGTACTTACCCATGATGCCCTTGGCCTCGGCTTTTATCATTAGCACTGCCATAGTATTGTATTTGTTTCTCTTTTTGTAGTATTTTCTTCTTTCTTCCTTCCTTTTTTTTCTTTTTCTTTTTTCTTTTTTCTTTTTGGTTGTTTGTTTGGTTTATTTTTTGTTTGTTTGTTTGTTTTTCAAGATGGAGAAGTGGGTGTTCTTTGTATTGTTCTGGTTATTCTACAATTCACTCTGCTCACCAGCCTGGCCTCAAACCCAGAGATTAGCCTGCCTCTGTCTCCAGAATGCTAGGGTTAAAGGTGTGCAACACCACCTAGCCAGAAGTTTTAAATTTTTGCGAGGTCCAATTTGCAGGATTTTCTGGTAGTGTTTGCATTACACAAAGGTTTTGATGTTTGAGAGCCCATTGTCTATTCAGGGGTCATGTGTCTTTATGCATAAGCTTGGCGACTCTAATCCTCAGGTGTGTCATCTACCTGGGTTCATGTTCAATACTTTCTACACTAATTTCTAGCTGTCGTGTCCAGCTGCTGATGGATTATCCTTTCCCACAGACCCACACTGCAGGACCGCTGATGAGAGGCCCTCTCCTGGGCTTCTCACTCTGTTTTCTGCATGTTTTTGTCTTCTTTCTCTGCACTTTCCAATGAGTAGCTGTTGGGAGTAGAGGAAGTCCTTAGTGTGTCAAGTCCTAAGCGAATGTGTGGTGCTAACATGGGAATAACCCTCAGATCCATTGAAAAACAGCAAAACCTTTCTCTGGGTCAAGTGTAAACGTTGAAAGTATCCATAGAAAATGTTCACTGTAGCTTTCGCTCCCCCAGATATTTACAACCGGAAGACCACTCCCTTACAGAAACTGATCGTCCTGAGATTAGCTAAGTCTCTTGATCCTGCTGTATATCATAAACCCTGCTTCCTGGTTTCTCTGTAGTGGTAACCCCACCTCCTTCAGCCGTATGCAGCTGCCTCATCCCTTTGCTCAACTTTAAGACACCCTCAGTTCCTACCGTGCTGTGGTTTCTCCACCCTAGATTACACAAATCTGGCTTACCTGTACATGTGTACACATGTGTACGTGTGTTTGTGTGTCTGTCTTTCTTGCATTCCCTTGAAATCCCAGCCAGGTCTGGACCTGAAGCAATGCTGGCTACAGAAGATGTACCTCCTAAATTTCAATACAGGCAAACTTGTTGATCATTTCTCTGCAGTTTATGACTCAGGTATTGTTCCATGTATCCTGATGACAAGTTGCCTTGATCCAGCAGGCTTATGTGACTTACTTATGTGAGTGCTTTTGAACGTTTTTCCCCTAATATTTTGTTACTGGAGCTTAGAAATTAGATTGACTCTGCCTGCTGGCTTTGTCTCTAATTTTGTACTTTCTTCCCATCCCTGGCAGCTTTGATTATTTTTCAATAGGTGATTTTATGGAAGTCTGTGGTTTATTATTGTTGTTGTTGTTGTTGTTATTCCTGTCCTTACTACAGTCAGTGTTCTTGTTCACTGTTTGACTATATCGGTTGGAGTTCTAGGACACTCTCAATGGGCCTAGCCATTGCTCATATAAAAACTTCTGATCCCCATCAAAGCTGCATATGACGCTTGCTGTGTATCTTGTCGAGATCTTTTAATAAGTTGAGTTTCCTTTCTCTTATTCTCCTATTAGTATTTTTGCATTAAACACTGAAAGACTTCATCAGTCAGACTTGCGATACAGGATGCTCATGGCAGCCCTTCCTGTAGACAGGCAATGAAGTCCAATATAGACCTGGATCCCTGTACGGTAATGAACAGCACTGGAAGTAGGCGCACATGTTTAGAAGAAATCTATTGAAACTTTTCAAAGGGTAATTAGAATATTTAAAGCTTAGGCTGGAGAGTATGCAAATTTGTTAAGAGCACTCAATGCTCTTCCAGAGGACCCAGGTTCAGCTCCCAGCACCTCATGGTGGTTCTGGATCATTTGAAGCTCTGCTTTTAGGCAAGTCGATTCCCTCTCTGGCCTGAGTAGGCACTAAGCATGCACACATGTATCCATATATGTAGGCAAAATAAAAATATATATTTTAGAATGAATATCAAATATTAAAGCTAAAAGCTATACCCTGGAACTGGATGTGCTGGTACACACCTTTAATCCTAATCGCTGTGTTTACAGCAGTTGGATTTCTTTGAGTTTGAGGCCAGCCTGATCTACATAGCATGTTCCAGGTTAGTTAGAGTTATAAAGTGAGGTGGTGTTCCAAACAGGCTATGTATGAGCTAAAGAGGTGACTAACATTCCCTGCTGTGGGAAGCCTCAAGCCAGACCAATGTCTCACTGAAATGAACGTTTGTAAGTAAAGACTTGTTGACAAAAGGGCACACAATGGGACACACTGCCACGTGTTACAGCTTCCATAGTGAGATTCTAGTCCCCCCCTCCCCTTACAAGGGTGGAAGGGAGGTATAGAGGGATAGGGAGTTAAGTGGGATTGGCATGCAGATGTAAAATTCACAAAGAATCAATAAAAAGTTTTTTTTTGTTTGTTTTTAAAGGTACTTGCTGCTCTAGCCAAGGACACAAGTTCCTAGCACTTACATGGTAAATCACAAGGCTTATAACCATTCTTAACACGAGTTCCAGGGGAGCCAGAGCCCTTTTCTGGCCTCTGTGAGCACCAGACATGTACATGATATACATATATGCATGCAGGCCAGCACTCATACATACAAAATAAAAAATAATAGAGCTTTAAAAATCTATACTGTGTGGTATATAATAAGGATGCATGAACAGTATATAGTTCATGAAATAGCAGAAAAACACCTCCATTTGCCTCCAAGTGTCTAAGATTACATACATGTCGCAATACACCTAGGCTAGAATTTATTACTTTTTTTTTTTTAAGGCTGTGATTATAGGCAATAGGTACCACATTGAGCAATGTGTTCTCCTCTACATCCTTTATAAAAACCTACTTTCATTTAAAAGTAAATTATTCATTTTATTTATTTTATATGTGTTTCTGTATATCTGTGTGTATCTGCCATGGTATACATGGAGAGGTCGGAGGATAACTTGAGGAGTTGTAACCCTTTCTACCATGTGGTTCCTGGGGATGGAATTTATTAGGTAATCAGGCTTCGTGGTGCAAACACCATTACCTGCTGAGCCTCTTACTGGCCTTAGCTTCATCTATTAAAATAAGTGTGGTCTTTTATATCACATTCAAGAGACTCTTATATCCTAGGCTGGCTTCAAACTTGTTATGTCGCCATGGACGACCTTGAATGCCTTATTCTTCTGCCTCAGCCTTCAAATGCTGAGACTGCAAATGTGCGCCACAATACGTAATTTAGATTAGTCTTATAAAATTCCTGATTTGTCCTGCCATGGTGCACATCTCTAGTCCCAGCATTTGAATAACTGAGGCAGGAGGATCGTGAGCTTGAGATCAGCCTGTGTTACATAGAGATCCTTAACATCAATTTTTATTAATTGATACATATACATAATTTTGAGTCATGGACTATTACAAAAACAGTGTCCTATCTTCCAACTTTCTCTGTCTTTTTTGTGACCTAAGGCAAATGTTTTCAAATCTCTATTTTTAATAACACATTTTTATAGCTCTGATATTATGTTTGCATTGTAATTGTCTCCATTTTCCTTATCTTACATTCCTCTCCTTACAAGATGATTTAGCTTTTTTATAATGTCTTTAAGCATCCTCCCCCTCCTCCCACATAATCCTACTTGTTATGAAATTTTGTCAGGTCAGCACCAATGTTAGATGCAGAAAGTAGGCTCTGAGAGAATGTGAAGTGCATTGTGGTTTCATTTCCCCTCTCACCCATGCTCCTCTCCTGCTGAACTTTTGTGTATCCATCATTGATTGATCTCCAGACTTCCCAACATAATCACATAATTCATTTTAATATGGCCCATGATATTACTGCATGTATTTCTCACTGTTTCTGAGACATCATGTCTGTCCTTTCACCATTGCTGAGTTCGTTTGTTGTAAACTTTAGATCAGGGCATACCCCTTTGGTAGTTTCTGAATGACTACAACAAACAGCAATTTTCTTTCTTGTTTTGTTTTGTTTAACTTTGAGACAGGGTAACACTGTGTAGCCCAGGCTAATCCAAACTGGTAATCCTCTTGCTTCAGCTTGCTGGGGTTAGTCATGTATTATCATGTCTGTCTGGTTTTTTTTTTTCATACACTGTGGACTATTAACAGTTGTTTATATTCTTTGACTGTCCCTTCCTTCCCTCTTGGCCTCTCTCCTTTCCTATAGTTCTTTGATTTGCATATTATGTGTTCTTTTGCCTGAATTTTGCCTATGTGCTTTTGTATTTTGATCTTTATTTTTTAGTCTTTATTTATCCATATTGTTCTATTTATGAGTGGCACAGTAAGAATGGATTAACCTGTCTGGAGCATGAGTTTCTTCTTTTGGATTTTTAATGCCAGAATCTGCAAATACTCCACAATAGGGTTAGAGGAGAAAACTTCTCTTTATTACTATCTTGCTGAGGGGGAATTAACAAAAACAAAAACAAAACAGGAATGGAGTTTATATTTCAATAAATGCTTTCTTGGGATTCACTGAATGCATTACGAACTATTTAGCTTTTGTTAAGATGTTTTCCTAGTGGCAGGAGTTAATGAAGGGAGTGTGTCAGAACAGCTATATGGCCAGGGACATTTTGATACTTATATTTTTCTTCCACAAAGTGTGAGAACTGCTCTCCTTTTCCTCCAGTCCATGGAAAAAGTTAGAATTTTCCTTTTAGTAACAAAGTCTTGACTTGGAAGTATATGACATACTGCAAGACCTCAACTAAGTTTGAAGTGCCACGCCTTGGCCTTTGATATAATGTTTGTGTTGTAGACCATTCATAAAATTATCAACATGGCGTCAGACACATCTGTCTGCCATATTTTAAGGGTAATAATACTTGGGGTTTACAGAATGTTTTTTTTTTTTTCTATGAGCACATCGTTTGTGGCTGCTCTGCTTTCCTGTGACAGTGACTCTTCTACCTACCTTTCATCCTCACATGGCGGGTTGTTTCTTCCTGTAGTATCTTGCCCTTCCCTGTACATTCTCAAGGGGGAAGAGGCAGTTAGAGACCTACTCTGGTCATTAGCACTAGCTATGGAGAGAGTATCCGTAGTGCCTGGAGTGCCTAAAGGTATAGATCCAAGACTCTTCCTTAAACACTAAGCTAAGACCTTTCACAAGGCATGTCAGAAAAAATTGGTAAGGAGAAAAAGTAGAAGCAGCGTAACAGAGTAGTAACGGAGGAGACCAGGGCTTGGCATTAGGCAGAGGGTGTCGTGATAGCTTGGTCATTCACTAGGTCATATGGGCCTTCACTCTTTGGTTTGCAGAGGTTCTCTTGATCATTGGTGTGGCATTTTGAGGCTCCATGATTCTCTTGTACTTAAAGTAATGTGGTGGTTTGAATAAGAATTCCTCCCAAGGGTTGTATATTTGGATTCTTAATCACCAGTGAGTGGTACTACTTGAGAAAGATTAGGAGGCGTGCCCCAGTTGGAATAGGTGTGGCTTTGTTGGAGAAAGAGTGTCACAGGAGTGAGCTTTGAGATTTCAAAAGCTCAAGCCAGGCCCAGCGTCACTTTCCCGTCCTGTTGCTTGTAGATCTCTCAACTTCTCCAGGACAGTGTCTGCTTGTATCTAGACATGATTCCTGCCACGATGATAACGGACCAAGAACCTTTGAAGCTGTAAGCAAATCCAATTAAATGCTTGGTTTTTTTTTGTTTTTTTGTTTTTTAATAAGGGATCCTGTGGTCATGGTTTCTCTTCATAGAAATAGTACAATGACTAAGACAGGTAATCTTCAGTAAATGAACCCATGAACTTTATTCTTAACTGTGAATTGCATCTAATAAGTTGAAAGGGATCTTGATATTCATATTATTCATAACATTTCATAATTAAATCTCTTTTTTATTTGAATGTGGCTTTGCTTTTTTTTAATGCTGTAATTGATGATTCTTGCCACAGTGTCTCACAATGCAGTTCAGGCTGCCCTCAGAGAGAGATCCTGCAAATGTTTGCCTGCTTCAGCTTCTTGAGTGTTTAGATATGACAAGTATATATCACCATTGTATACCTGTTTTGTTTCGAAATATATGAAAGAGAAGGTGTCATAGTTAGAGTTAGTATTACTGTGATGAAACACTATAGTCAAAATCAAGTTGGGCAGGAAAAGGGTTATTTGGCTTAAGTATTTTGAATCATAGACTATTGAGAGAAGGCAAGGCAAGAACTCAAACTGGGAAAGAACCTGGAGGCAGGAGCTAGGCAGAGAGCATGAAGGAGTGCTGCTCACTGGCTCATTCAACCTGCTTTCGTATAGAGCGCACAACTACTAGCCCAAGGTGACACTTCCTACAATGGGCTGGGCCTTTCTGCATCAATCACTAATTTAAAAAGTACTCTACAATCTTGCCTAATACCTTATCTTATGGAGACATTGTTCTCAGTTGGTGTTCTCTTCTGTCAGATGACTCTAGCGTATGTCAAGTTGACATAAAACTAGTCAATGCGGAAGGCTACCTGGAGATTCCACAAACGCTCCCAGGATAGTGAGAAGAATATCCCCCACAATGATGTCAGCGTTCTAATTCTCGAAACCTATGACTGTTCTCTTCCAAGGCAGAGGGGTTACAAATCTATGACTCAGTTAAGGATATACAGGAGATGTTACTGGGGAGAAGGGAAATCAGGGTTGTGGCAGGTGATGGCAGAGGGACCCAGTCTACATTCCTGGCTTTGAAGATGGGAAGGGTACCACCAGTCAAGGAAAATGTGTACCTGCTAAAGCTAGATAAGACAAGGAAACAGGTTTATACTGGATAGCAGAAGGTGCAGCCTGCTGGTACTTGATCTTAGCCCTCTGAAACGCATTTCTGGTATCCAGACCTGAAAAATAACACATTTGTGTTTGTTTAGACCGCCAAGTTTGTGGTAATTTGTTACAGCAGCAAAAGAAAATTCCTGGCCGATCCTTACTCCTGACCCTTATAATACTGAGCAGATTGCTTGGGTTTACTTTGTTTTTATGTATGTTGCTCACAGCATAGCAAATCTCTGCCCTGTCTTCATAACCAAAAATATGCCATGTCAGATTATGATATATTAAGGCTAAGAGAATAATTGGAACTCTCCATACCCTCACACCAAGGCTGCTTATTCCCTCCAGCCTCAGCTCACTGTAGGAATTCACAGAACATTGGGTCTGAGGAAGTCTAACATGATCTGATAAAATTTTTCCCCTCATTAAATTGTTTTCTTTTGTTTATGTGTATATATGTGTGTGTGTTTTTCTGAGTTTATGTGCACCATGTGTGGGCATGCCTATGGAGACTAGAAGAGATCACTGGATCTTCTAGAACTGGAGTTACAGGCTGTTGTGAGTCACGTGGTATGAGTCACGTGATGTGGGAGTTTAGGACTGAACCTGGGTTCTCTGCAAGAGCAGTGCTCACCCTTAACCATGGAGCCACATCTTCAGCCCCAGCCCTTCCCCGAAAATCTCTTCTAACAAGAAAAGAAATTCTGATCCATTAAGATTAAGCTTGAATTTTCCTACAGACACTCAGCTAGTCGCTTCTGACACTGGATATAAATAATCATCTCTGGTTCTGAGGTGAGAGCAGAGGCTCCCCCTGAAAGCATCAGGACATGAATGTACTTAATGACCTGGCCTCTCATCATTAAAACAAATTCCAGATAAACCTTGGAATGCTCAACTCTTTGTCTTTTCAGAAGCCCTGTAGTACAGTGGTTGCTATCTTGTACCCCAAAGCTAGACTTCCAACATGGCAATCCCATTTCAGTTACTTCCCTGCTGGTCACTTTGGGCAAGTTTAACTTTCCATGCTTTTGTTACCTATCTCTACACTGGAAAGGATAATAACATTTAACTCATAGCTAGGTAGAAAGATTTAAATGTCTTAACAACTACAAAACTCACACAAAAGGGTCAGGACCATATTCAATATTAAATCAGCATATGCTACTCTACGGCCATAGGCTATAGAATAAAGGCAAACTATCTCTGTTAAACAGATGGACCCTGTTTTAATCCTTTGTATTTGCTGTTACTGTGGTTATTAGCCACCTCCTATACAAAGTCACAAACACTTCATTCTAATTCAGGACCCACATGCTCTGGCAAATTGTTTGTAGACTGGAACTCTTCATACCCTTGAATATCAGCAGACATTCTGTGGGTAATGAGCACATGACAGTCATGAGTACCCTTGATGATTAAAGCTACGTTAGTAGCCCAGAGAAACACAGTGATGGGTTCTATGCTAGACTCTGTCAACTGAACTGTGTCCAGCACAAAGCTGCTGGGTTCTGTTTCGTTTCTTAAGTAAGGCTGAGTCCAGGCATCCCACACACTTGCTTAGCTGGCAAATTCTAGAGCAGAAGTGTTTTCAAGAGTGGAGCAATTCAAAGTTAAAGTGAGCTAGGGAAGAAATAGGAAGTGAAAAAGTAGAACAGAAAGACCTAGGTAGATAGAGGAAGAAAAAAAGAGGAAGGAGGAGAGAAAAAAACTTGAGAGAAGATGAAAGATCCCAAATGGAGAAGACGTCTCCTGGGTAGAGGGGTGATGCAGGATGAGTTTTATATGCAGTATCTCTGATGCCTAAGGGAAGTCCCTAATTCTTGAGCTAGTTTTAGAGTCACTGGGACACTCATTGAAGAACTTCCTGCCTCCTATTCCCAGAAAGTTCTGATCCAAATGTGCAGAGCAAAGCCCAATACTTTTCATTCCTACCAAGCTCATCGATGATGTCAATGCTCATAGTCTGAGGACATTTGAACTAAATTATATCCACACAAAAGAAATTGCTCTTAGGTTTCTTTTATTGGGCCATATTTTACATACAGTAACTTGCCCAGATATTAATCTTACTGGTTTCCTGCCATAGCCGGTTCTCTCCTCAGTCATATAAAGATTTATCTGTTCCTATACGAAGCCTCTGGCAAGGATACCAAGAGGCTGTTTTGAATAAAGTTCTAATGACTTGATATGATTTCCCACCAGAACAATATAATAAACTCCAGTCAGTTTGGGGGATTTTAAAGGGAAAAAATGTTTTTCTATAACTTGGGATTGAATACCAAGTAAATAGAAAGCGTCCACATTACTTTGATCACATCTGGTTTCATTTAAGCCACAATTTATTTGTTATTTATTATTATTATTATTATTTGTGGTCTGAGAGATTGAGCCCAGGGCCTTGTACATGTTAGGCAAGCATTCAACCACTGTGCCATATCCCCAGTACTGTGTTCACTTAAAAAAATATTTGGGACATATTTCACTAAGTTGCCTAAGCAAGATTTGAACTTTCAATCTTTCCACCTTAACTATCCTACTCTGTCACCAGTAGTAGGTATAACAGACCTATGCCACCAGACCACTCCTTATCTTCTCATTATTCCACTGGAAGAAAGAAAATTCTGGTATGTACAGAACTCTCTCCTATTCCTTGAACTAGCAATTTATTGAGCTTATGTACTCTATAATCTCTGATGTTGGACAAGGAAGCTACAGAGACTTTAAAGCCCTCGACAGAGCTTCTTAAGCTTCAGTGTGCACGTAGTCACTAGGGATCTTGTTAAAATACAGACTGTCATTCACTGGGGCAGGTGTGGAGTTTCACATTCTGTGTCTGTAACAAGCTCCCTGGTGATATCCAGGCTGACAGTCCAAAGATCACATTTCCAATAGAAGGTCCTGCATAGTATGGAAAGCGGGTCCCAGACTTCAGCAAGTGTCAGAATCATCAGAAGCTGTTTAAACACAGACTGGGGCTAAGACTGGAACTCAGTTGGTATAGAGCTTCCTAGCATGCATAAAGACCCAGGCTGGAGACCTAGCACTGCATAAAACAGGTATGATGAAGCTCGTGTATAGTCTCAGCACTAGGGAGTTGTAGGCAGGAAGATCAGAAATTCCAAGTCACCCTTGGTTACACAGAGAGGCCAAGGTCTCCTTAGGCTACGTAAGACCTCCATCTCAAAACAGCAACAGTGACAACAAGCAGGAACAAAGTTAATCAAATAAAATACTCTGTGTGTGTGTGTGTGTGTGTGTGAGAGAGAGAGAGAGAGAGACAGAGACAGAGACACAGAGACACAGAGAAACAGAGACAGAGAGAGACAGAGATACACAGAGACACAGAGAGACAGATAGACACAGATAGACAGAGACAGAGAGACACACAGAGAGACAGAGAGAGACAGACACACAGAGAGACAGAGACAGAGAGAGAATGTATAAGAACTCTGTACCAGCATGTCTGACTCTGTAGGAGTAGGATCCAAGACATTTTCAAACTGCCTAGCTGCTAAGGGAAAGTGTGAACACATTGTGACAACTACAGGTCTTGAGCAATTCCTGCATCTCGTGCTTACTAGTTGACTTCTCATCAGTTCACACTGCTAGTGGAGACCATCCCCTCCAACACCTTCTGACAGCCATCATTCCTCAGTCTCCACCCTGCTTGGCTTCTAACTGCTTGCTCACCCTCCTTCTCCCCCACAGCTACTCCATTTCCTCATATAGCCAAGGCTGACCTCAAAGTCACTATGAGCTGCATAGCCAAGGCTAGCCTTGAGCCCCCGGTGTTCCTTCGTCTTAGCCTCTAAATTTTGAGGATTATGGGTGAGGAACACACAGCTGGTGGGTACTCTTCCTGATATCCTTATCTCGTACTACTGTAACAGAATTTTCTCTCTTTGCTTCTTGCTTCTCCAACTCTTGGACTCTCTTCTATTTCCTCTGCCTCTTAGTTTAGCCTGTCATCATCACCAATGCTCATACCTCATCCTCCTCAGAACTTGCACAGACGGAATCATGTTAGCATCTTCCTTAATACCCCAGTCACCAGAGAATACAATCCATGCCAGTTGTCTTGGTCAGTGTGATCCTCTGGAATCTGGCCTAAGAGCTTTTCCTCACCATACCTACTTTGGAATGTTATCAGGCACACTTCAATCACATCCAGTCCCCACCACAGCAGCCACAAGATTTTGTACCTCCATAGGTCTGTTTATGTTACTAGATTTTCCAAGAAAGCTTCCCATCCCCCACAGAACCCTCTTGTCCAGTAAACATCTTCCCACCTGCAGGCCCTTCCCTTTGAACAGTTTTGCAACCACCCCAGGAAACAGTGGTCATGTTCTTCCTGTGCACACACACAACAACACTGTCGTGTTTTCCTGCACTTCTTAGCATGCATGTGAAATCCTTATAGTTTGCAATGTTTTATAGGACAGATTCTCATTTCAGTTTTGTGCTTATTTTCAGATTAGATACTCAAGTAGCCATGATTGTGGAAACAGAAGCTGATAAAGACCTTAGTTACTGCACTAATTTCCAGAGGCTGCTGGGAATAAATTGACACACATTTGCTGCCTTGGAGCAACATAAATTTGTTGACTCACAGTCCGTGGAGTCAGAAGTGTGAAATTAAGGTGTTGGTTGGGCCTCATTCTCTGGAGACTCTAGAACAGTGCCCCGCCCCTTTCTTAAACTCTTCCTTCCCAGCTGTTCCTTGGCTTGGAGTTGCCCTGCTTTAACCTTCGCCTCTGTTTTCCTATGGTGCTTTTCTCTCCATATATAGGGCCTGTCTGGGGAACCAGGGACGATGTCATCCCAATTCCCTTGCTCAGTTCAACTGCAAAGACCCTCATTTCCAAGTAAGGCCCATTCTCAGGCCATGGTGGACTGAAACTGAGCATATCTCCCAGGGGTCACTGCTCGTGCCGTCATAATAATTGTTCAGAAGTAAAGGCGAGATCCATAAATAGGAATAAAAGGCTGAAGCTGAGCACAGGAGGCACACATACAATCTTAGTCTTCTGGAGGAAGAAGTAGAAGAATCATGGATTCAAGGCCATTGTTAGGTACATAATGAGTTCAAGGCCAGTTTGGAACACATGAGAACCCATGTTAAAAAACAAGTCAAAACGCTTTGAAAAGCGAGAGGTAGAAACTCTCTCTTTCTCCTTCCAGACCTCAATTAGAAGTCTTAAAAAGACCACACCCTCATGCTAAGTTTCTTCCAGTCAGCTTTCTTCTCTTCACAGACAAATTCTACCATCTATCTGTCTGCCATCTATCTCCCTATCTCTTTCTCTATATCTAACTATCTATCTATCATCTATTTTTTTCTGGTTTGTTTTGTTTTCAAACCAGGGCTTGAAGCCATGGTTTGCCCTGGAACTAGGTCTGTAGACCAGGTTGGCCTTGAACTCACAGAGATCTGTTTGGCTCTGCCTGCTTCTGCCTCTCAAGTGCTGATATTAAAGGTGTATGCTATTGTCTGTCACATTCTTAATGAAAGGAAGACGAAAGAGAATGAGAGAGAGAGAGAGAGAGAGAGAGAGAGAGAGAGAGAGAGAGAATGAATCAGAGCCAGGCATTGTGGGTCATCCTGTAATCCTGGTTTGAAAAGCAGCTGGGAGGACTGTGGAGAGGCTGTTTCTGATGGATGAGTCAATAGTTACTGTTCCTTATCTTTGTGTGCATGTCAGTGGGCCAAGAGTCAAGCACTGAGATTATTCTTATTTTTGTCTGAAATCATACCAAATCTTCACATTAAAAGAATGCAAATATGTCCTCTGTTGTTCTTTCTGAACTGATTGTTTCCTTGTACCCTTCTAGGAGACCTGGAGGAGAGGGAACTGTATCCCTCTCTTCCTGATTCAGGGCTTTGTCTTCTCCAGTAAAAAGTCCTCTGGGCAAGTCTGAGGGCGGTAGGTGAAACAAGTTCAGCAACAGCTGGGATAAGCAGCTGTGGAAACTGGGAGAGTAGCCTGGGCACGGGGGGTGAGGATCAGATCCAGGTTTCCACAGTCCCAGCAGTCCAGCCAGGCCTCTGACAGTCCTCAAGGCCAACCCCAGCTCTCGGCAGGCTGTCACAGGGCCAAGGCTTCCTCTTCCCAGACCAGGAGAAATCTAGGGAAAATATAAAGCTACAGGATGCAGTATCTATAGATCTCGTCCTCTTTTCTTCCCACGAGAGAACACAGCATAGAATTCTGTGATTTGTCAAAACCCCAAATAAAACAGGGCTGCAGTTGATTCAGACAAATGGCCACAGCTGTGGAAAAGTTTCTATGTGAAACCAGCAGCTCAGCACAAATAGCCATCTCAACAGTTTTATGATCACTTTTCCAGCATGCCCGCCCTCTCTATCTCCCCAATACTCAGCGGCTGGTTCCTTCTTTTAGATGTGTGCGAGGCGGTGGCGCTTCTCCTACAGCAGCTTAGCTTTTCCCTGAGCTCAGTTTCAGGTTGGTCCATGCGTCATCTCAGTTGACACAGAAAGTTCAACAGCAGTCGTATGGCACTGGGGAGACTTGCTGCTTGGTGGTAGTGACATGTGCCAACACTACGACACACAGCCCTGCGTCCTAAGCATTCCGATCCGGGCAGGGCCGCACGCTCAGGCCGTGAAGCCTGGAAGCCAGGTTGCCTCACAGCTAAAGCCAGCCCAGGTGTGCTGAGAGTTTTCCAAGGTTTGCCTCATTGTGATTAAGTTTGCTGGAACGGCTGCGAAAGTGAGAAGCCCAGAGGAGGGACGCCAGGTCAGTGAGAGCTGAACTGTAAACCTCAAGCGAAACTCAAGGAATCCAAAACCAATCCCAAACCAAGTTATGAGACACTTCTGTGCTGAAAACTGATGAGGTGTATGGTTTTCTGCTGTTGAGGCTTAGTTACCTTCCTCTTTTGGCGGCTGTATATTTCTCTCCCCCAGCACAATACTGTGTCACAGATCCCCCCACCCCCACCCCCGGCTGCTTTCATTTTGAGATCATCTGTGGAAGCCGCATTGCCATGTGCACGAGTGGTGACGTCTATGTTTAAGGCATTCATGGACAAAGAGACTTTTGGGCTTTTGGAAAGCATGTTATCAGAACATAAATGATTTCTAACCTGAAACATGAAGTATGAGTATCTAAGGCAGTGTCTAAAGTTTGTTACCCTGCACATTTTATGGGCTTTCAGAAGTATCCAATGAACATGAAAGTGGTAAAGCTGGAATTGATGTATGGTTTACAATCAAAGCACACTGAACAGAACTTTATCATGTCAATAAGACATTTGTTTACAGAGTCAAGCTGGTAGGTGATTTTAAAGGTAATTTGTGTGTTTGTGTGTGCTGTAGGGGATTACAATGTTTATGTAGGCCAGGCAGCCTTTAATCCCAGCACTTGGAAGGCAGAGGCAGGCAGATTTCTGGGTTCGAGGCCAGCCTGCTTTACAGAGTGAGTTCCAGGACAGCCAGGACTATACAGAGAAACCCTGTCTTGAAAAACCAAAAAAAAAAAAAAAAAACAAAAAAAAACCCAAAAAACCAATGTTTATGTAATGGTTAAAGAACAGGAAAATGTTAGCCTTTAATCCCAGCAGTCAGAAAGCAGAGGCAGGTGGATCTCTGTGAGCATGGTCTACAAAAGGAGTTCCAGGACAGCTACAACAAAAGGCATGAAAAATCAACAACAACAACAACAAAAAGTCAAAGTTCAATACTTTGTATACTTTTAAATGACAGAGTATTAAACAGCCAATGGTAGGGACTGGAGAGGGTTCGGTGGTTAAGAGCGCTGGCTGCTCTTGCAGTAGACCTATGTTCAGTCTTCAGCATCTACATGGTGGCTCACAACAGTTTATAACTTCAGATCCAGGAAATCCCGTACCCTCTTCTTATCTCCATAAGCACCAGGCAGGAGAGTGGTACACAGACATACATGTACATAAACATTCATACTCATAAAATAATAAAGAAAAGCAAATGGAATTCTTTTAAAAATCTACTAGAAGACAAGCAGGAAAGGCAGGGAAGTCTGAAGGAGACAAACCGCTCAGCCTGCCCCTTGCAGTGCGTGAGCAGTGTGGATGTTGCAGCATTACATCTAGACTGTTTTCTGACTGTTACATTTTACAAACAGGGCTAGAATAGTAGTGTGTTGGTAGCGTGGTGGCTTACCATACATGAGGGCTGAGCTCAGTGAACAGAACTGAAGCCAAGCATCTCAAGATCAACCTCTGAGCTGAGTCAGTTTGCAAGCAATTCTCCTGGAACAAGTGTTCACCCACACAGATTGATTCAGGCAGAAGTTCTTCTGATACGGCAGCACATAACATTCATCACAGCATTGGGGAAGTTGAGGCAAGGAGAATTGGGAGTTGCAGGCTGGCATGGGCTACACAGTGACACCCCTGACCTTCCAAGCCAAAACAAAATGTACAAAGAAGAAACAAAAACAAACCAAAAAAATCCAAACACACCAAAAGCTATTTCCTTGATACTGGAAGGAAACGTCTAGTATTGAGAAGACTCATGCTACGTATTTCTCAGGTAGCTCCTTCTCTGGAGAAAATGCTGTATTTCTATTGGCTGATTTCTATGGTGCAGCCACTATTTTCTTTTCCTTCCTGAGACAGGGTTTCATGCAGCCTGGCCTAGCTTTGAACTTGAACTGGCTATGTTGCTGAAGACACCTTTTAACTCTAGGTCATCCCACCTCCACCCTCTGAATGCTGGGATTAGAGGCATGCACTGTCATACCTGGAGCATGCCCACACTCTTGGCTTGATTGCTTTCAAGCAACCAATAGCTGAAGAGGCATAGTAATATGCTGTTGTTTAACATTCTACCATGCAACAGAAGTAACTTCTCAATAATATGTAATAGTAAAGCATAGGGCTATGGAGGTGACTGAGCAGGTAAACACACTTAACACCAAACCTGCCAACCTGAATTCAAACCCTGGGATCCACATGGTGGAAGGAGAGAACTGACTGCTTCCACCATTGTCCCCTGACCTCCCCAAGTACTCCATAGTATGTACGCACAAGCACATAAGTAAAGAAAATGTAATAAAAATTGTAAAATAATAAAATGTTATCAAATCACTAGGAGCTTAAGCATATTTGCTTTTTTTTTTTTTTTTTTTTTTTTTTTTTTTGCTTTTGTTCTGCTTTTCGAGACAGGGTTTCTCTGTGTAGCCCTGGCGTTCCTGGAACTCACTCTGTAGACCAGGCTGGCCTTGAATTCAGAAGTCCGCCTGCCTCTGCCTCCTAAAAGTGGATACATCAATTGTTAAGCAAAGGCATTATGAAAAACTATGTTAAACTATGTTACCTTAAAAGTAAAAAAAAAAAAAAATCATCAAAATTCAAGGTATAATATGCATAGTTTACAGCCGGGCAGTGGTGGCGCACGCCTTTAATCCCAGCACTTGGGAGGCAGAGACAGGCGGATTTCTGAGTCTGGTCTACAGAGTTCCAGGACAGCCAGGGCTATACAGAAAAACCCTGTTTTGAAAAACAAAACAAAACAAACAAACAAAAACAACAAAAACAATCGATGTACCAAATTCCTTGATACACTTACTGGCTCCAGTGAGCAGTTAAAAACTGGCTTGCCCAACCAATCCTCCCTATGTATTTCTAGTGAAAATCAAAATCCAATTCTTCGCTTCAGTGTTAATTAAATATAATGCAATTACACTAAAAAGCAAACTGGCATATCTTAGCAGCTTGTCCTCCAGAGAAATCATTTTGTCAAAGAAACTGATTTTCTCTCCTCTTCTCCACCTACACCTAATGCTCTTAGTTCAGTAACGGAAAAAAAACACAACTATATTCACTTTATTGAAATGGAAAAATTGGGGAGAAGTTCAGGTGATAAACAAAGAAACAAGAAGGAAATGGGGGTGGGGGCAGAGGAGGCATTTGCACACATCTCTGGGATGGGATACAGTACCTCCTCAACAGCTTCTTCCTTTTCAGCATCTGTTCCCTTGGTAATAGCCTTTTCCCCATTCAAGGAACTAGCTGCCCTCTTCATTCACAGTATTTGTTCCTTGGGAACTTTTGTACTGTATACAGGAGAAGAGATCTGGTCTCTCTCCTGAGAGAAAAATCTCACATAAAGCTTGAAAGAAATTAACAGCCACATTTCAACTAACACTGTAAGGCACACCTCCGGGACTCCCTCTCTAATGGTTTGTGCATGCTTCTGTGTGAAATATGTTTGAGAAATTAGAATCAGAACACCCACAACAAGATCCAAAACACTGACTCTTGAAGTAAAAAGACATCTATAATTTGGTTTATCCCATTACATCTTTCATGAGGTGCTATCACTGAACAAAAAGTACTTCCATGCCTGGTGGTGGTGGCACACACCTTTGATCCCACCGAGTGGGAGGCAGAGACCTATGGATCTAAGTTTGAGGCCATTCAAGTCTACAGAGTGAGTTCTAAGACAGCCAGAACCGAGATAGACACACTCTGTTTTGAAAAACCAAAACCAACCAACCAACCAACCAACCAACAACCAAACAGTAGTTCCAGGATGGGAAGAAAACATGCCAGTCGCCACTACACTATTACAGATGTCAGACTCTTACTGAAGAGAAGTATGTGTCATCAAGTAAATATAAGCCAGGCATGGAGGAACTCGTCTGTAACACTAGCACTCAGGAAGCTGAGGCAGGAGGATTGTCATGAATTCAAGGCCAGGCTTGGCTACATGTGCATAACCATAACCCATTTCAAACAAGAAGG